>NW_020454350.1:2228972-2253834 GCF_003342845.1 Nothoprocta perdicaria | reverse complement strand
AAAAAAAAAAAAAAAAAAAAAAAGCACTGAAACCAGCATCAAAAATTAGTGCTTTACTTGGCATTTACCAGCCTTACTATTAATGAGCCTTCCACATAGTCCAGAATGAGAAATCTTCATCTGAGTACCAGCAAAGTTCATAGGTTTGATGTACTTCTAAAAGAACTCCCTCTCTGAGAGGAAAATTATTAGTGACCATAATTATTCTCACAGCTTCCATTTTGGTAATGGTTCATACCACTACTACACTTCAAATACCTGATAGTGTTCTGAAATTTTTAGTTATTTCCTTATTAATCAGATTTTGTTGGTTTTCTTAATTCTACATCTGTCCACAATAAATGAATTAAGAAGCTACTCAGCTTTAGTTTTAGGTTGTATGTTTTGTGTTACTTCAACAAAAATACACAACAGCTTAAGAATATATAAAAGGGCACACATCAAAAGAACATTTACGGAGATGCTTGACTTGGAACATGCTGGTCAAAGCATGTTCAAAAAAGATGAAGAAACATGTAATTCTCTACAGGTGGTAGAGGCAAACAATCACAGTTTGATGAGAATTATTAACTGACTGTTCAGCTAGAATGTGGTAACTGGTACTTCTGAGCCCTTTAGCACAGCCTTTGAGTGAACACAAATACAGGCCTATATTAAGAGATGTGGTATCATTAAAAAAAGAAAGAGCCATTTTTTTCCAGGAGATTGGTAGAAGTTTTTTTGAGGAAACTTAAGTACTTCTGTTTGCATAATCTGTAGTTTGAGCCATATTCTTTTATCTTTAAAATGTACTGAAGATTGAATAAAGGAGAAGACATACATTGAGTTTCTGAATGCATAAATTCCTTTATTGAAAATATTGTGATAGCACTGCATTACATATATTCAATATTCATAGTTTCAAGGGTCACAGAATTTTGATTGAACAACACTGTTTTGAATATAGAACACAGCGTTTAGATATCCTCTGACAAATATAATATGAGGGAATAAGGTGTAGGTAACGAGTGAAACGCATGTAAAATGTGAGCATGGTGATGGTGGKTTTTTTTTTTATTCTTTTTTTTTTTTTTTTTTTTGAACTGGGAAGTGGTGTGCCACCAATAGAAAGAGCAAACAGCATTAGATATCCCTGGTATCTTCAAAGCATTATGCTGCTAGCAACCTCCAAAACACTTTACAGCATTGCCAATAAGAACTGTATTCACGGCTGTATCAGACCACCGGGAAGGAAAGTGTGAGAAGCCCACGTGCAGCGTGATACACACTTACTGTATAGCATTGGCTTTAGGCTGTGAAATTTCTACGCAGGATTAAGATTTGTTGTTGTTCTTGAAAGAAAACTGCTCATCTTTTTTACTATTTTTGAATATATTCCAAAGGGGAAAAGCAGGAACTAAATTGAGTTGTATTACTCAATTACTAATATCCCAAAATTAGGCAGTACTGCTTAAAGGAAGCATGTTGCCATTTCTACAACCTGCCTTTTTCAGGACAACGATGCTCTGGGTTTTAAGGGTAGGACAAAACATCCTAGTGCTGCTAGAAAGTCTATATTGGCAGGCTTGGAATTGTTTCAACATTTGTTTAAACTATAGCTTAATTGCAAAGCAGAATGCTTCAGAAAACGAGCTTCAGTTACATTTTTCCCTAGATGCTGAAACTTCCACAGCACTGACCTGTTTTAGAGTTCAGCCTAGCTTTATAACACAGCATCTTCTTAGTGTTGAGGGGGGGGAAAGGAAAAAGTGACAAGTACTTCACAAAAAACAAAAATATTTAGTTGCCTGTCATATCCTAAAGCAGCCTGTTGCTTCAAGTCTTTCTCGGGAAGAAAATCATTTATTAATTCCTACAGAAGCAGGTATTACACCACCATGACCCGGACAGTTAGGGAAACAACGCTCTTCTCTGCATCTCCAGATCCAGATATTTTCCCCTGAACAAAAAAGATATCCTTCGATTTCCAAAGAAGGGCTCAAAAAAGCACGGGGGGTGGCTTGTTTTGAATGACTTGGTGGTGCCACAGAGACCCATCTCCCATGGGAAGGGCTTGAGTGAGTGCCCTGGACAGGGCCAGGACGGCCGCTCAGTGAGTGCTGCTGTGCCCTCCGGCTGCCGCTGCCAGAGGATCGGGCACAGCACCGCTGGGAAGCATGATCTCCCCTTCCCTCAGGGCACAGAAAAACGGGATTAAGCACTCACGTGTCTCTGACGGAAAACACACCCTCTGAGGAGGGCAAAGTGGAAAGCAAATCTCATGTACAAAATGAAAATATAAAAGCTAACTTCAGAAATCAAATAGATCGATTCGCAATAAATGCCAACGCATATGAAACCTACCTGAATAACAACTGTTTATCAAATGGATATTTGAAAACCTAAAAGAAAAACTCAGGCATTACAAAAAAAAAAAAAGCTATACAATAACAATAAATAAAAAGACCTTAAAAACATGTTCCCTTAAGTGCTGTGTACACCTTCAGACTTTTTTCCATGGCAAACAGTATGCTGTAGATTTTGGTAACGCAACCTTTTATTTTTGGTTCGCATTTATATGTTGAACATAAATATACACGGAATGTACTAGATAGTTACAGCTTTCCCACAGTATCTTTTTCACAGTTACAGGAAAAGTTTTCACCTCATACACCGTGAATGTTTTCATAAGCAACATATCATCGATGGAGACGCGTGAGAGGAGGAAGTAAAAAACACCTCAAGTTGATATTCACTGTCCTGTCTCTTCCTGCCTCTCACAACAGATGTTCTTTTGTTGGCRTAGTCATGCTCCAGTACAACTTGAGAAAAAAAAGCGGGTAACGTTGTGAGGCAGCCTGCACCTTCTCTTCAGCGCTTAAGTGCCTAACGGATCCAGTCCTTAAGGCAGTCAGTAATTCATTCAAATGTCCATACTTCCACGTCTTGTATTATGAAATCTTCTTTCTTAGATAAGATGTCATTATTGAAGGTGCTGCAGGAATTGCTTCGTCCGTGATACAAATCTGCATCTAACCATAAACCAAACCGGCCACTAAAAAGGAAATACGAAGAAAATTTTAAGTTTGTAATTAAACAATCAAATCGACATCCATGTGCAATCTCTCTAATTACTCAGGCTAACAGTATAATTAGTCACTTACATCCTTTGTTAAGACTTTCTAAACAAAAACCTCTCCTCTCCCCAGCCAAAACCACCGGGAGCAAGCAGACTGGAAGCTTTAGAAACAACCTGAGGGGCACCATGGAAAGATTTAGGTAATTCTGAGRAGAACTGAGGCTGAACGGGACAGCACCTGCAAGGCGGCCTCCTTGCTTTGGTTTATAGCAGTAAGTGACGGGCCCACGGGCTCGTGTTCCCGAGGCACTGGGTGGTCGGCAAAGCCAGACCTGGCTGCTGCCGCCTGGGGTCGCAGCCCCTGCCCTGAAATCAGCCCKGCGTTTCACACCCACTGTCCTTGGAGAGTGAGGGCCCGATTAAGCAGTGCCTGTATCACTGTTCTGCACAACGGCAGAAAAATGACACTTCAATAAACACCCGGGGGGAAACACGAGAAGCTGATGGCGAAACCGCCGTTAAGAGATATATACTTGAAAAACTTTTAAACGGTAACCCAAGTATCTATCCAAAACATCTGCTTTTTTTTCAACTTAAAAACAAAACAAAAGACCCTGCCCAACATCAGTTACTCTCCTTAGGCCTTAGCAATTGCTGTAACTGTCTGTAACAGTAATAAGGAGTTCACTGAAAACATCAGCTACAAGATTTCARAAGCAAACACTCACCCTCCGCCCCCGAGTTCCAGGGAGCTCATGTCTCCATTGATGAAGTAGGTGTTCTCGCCACTCCATTTAAATACCTGAGGGGGAAGAAAAATACTCTGTGTGTACTTATATATTTTGTGTGTGTCTGTGTGTATGTATATGTATATATAATATATAAAAATATACATATTTAAACACACATACATATACTTGATTGTGAGGAGGAGTACTACTAGCTCCTTAGGGGATATTTTTGGATACATTTTTTCAAAAGGGAAAGAAGAAGAGTTAGTAGAGAATAAACAAACAATACAAATCTAAAATTATGATTTTTTTCTAATCCTTTTTAAAAGTATACTTGCACCTCCAAGCCAATAACTATTTTGTCCAAAAGAAAGGAAGAAAGCATCAATGTACTCGATACCCACAAACAGGAGGGGTGTCTTTCATTAAGGGGTATTTCAAAGGTACTCTTATCTCTGCTTTATTGCCACTGTGATCCTAAGCACCTGTGAAGTTGAACCTTACTCCTGATATCGATCACTACTTACCAAGATTAATTTTTGACAGTCCATTCATTACTCCTATGCCCTCTCATCTCAATTTCCTTAAAACGTCTGCACCCTCTCWGACTAAGCATGCCAAACCGCTAAAGCAACTTTTGCTTACAGTTCCACTGCAACAATGAGGTAATTCATCAATAAATCAACAAACCTTCTAAAATTAAATATGCAGTCTTTGTATTTTTACAAATGCTTCAGAATTGGAACAAAAAAAAATCTTATTTGAGAAAGACCACATCACTTACCTTGAAATTGGGACTGAATGTGTAGAGGAATGTTTCGCCTGTGCCATAGTAGTGGTCACTAAACCTGAAAGGATGTGTAGCATATGCTCCAAATATCTGTCAGAATAAAATGATTAAGCTATTTTGAGGGCAATGCAAAATTTAAAAGGGATAAACTTCCAACATACTTTCTGAAGATTAAAGGTGCTGGTGTTTCACACTAAGAGAACTAGTAAGGGAAGTGTGTCAGATTAGCAAGCATCCCTGCAAATCTTTTGTATCCTTTTAAGTTTAAAAGCCTCGTAAGAGGCTTTTAAGAACAGAAATGAGGCCTCCAGGAGCTACTAGAGGACTACACCTCCTCAGAAGCACATTTGTACCAGCTTAACTGAGTTATGTGAGGAAGTTATTTTAGTGGTCACTATTAGGAGGTGCATTCATTGCTCTTGTGAAGCTGCGGGAGTTCCAGTTCTGCCAGTTCTCATATACTTTCTCGCCTGTCAGTTTAGTTTAACCAGTAGAGAGCAGAGAGAATAAAACAAAACTAAACAAATCAGAAACCCAGCACTTCACTCATTTTCTTCAGTGCTGCCCTTCCGGTGCGACCCCGCCAACCCGCGCGCTGCCTACCTGGTTGTCCATGTCCTTGACGACGAGCAGAACGGGACTGTCGAGGGCTGCCGATCGGCGGTACAGGGTCTTGAGGCTGGTGCCGTGCTCCAGGGTGCTGTACGCCAGCCGCCACGGGTAGCCCTGCACCCTGGCCGGCAGGCGCCGGGCGAGCTGCCCAACACACAGGCACGCAGAGACACGGTCAGGGCCCGAACGGCGCGCGCAGCTCTGTACTCTGAGCCCTAGCGACTGCACTGGTGTCAACTGGAAGGGCCCCCCTTCTCCTTGCACTCCAAGAGATCTCAACATCACTACACAAACTCTCCAGAGTTGCAAAACTAAATGTTTCAAATAAGCCAGCTCTAAAGGAAACATAACCTCGCACAAGGCCGTCCCACAAACAAAGCGTTTCCCAGGCTGCGAGGAAGCGCCCGTATCAGCCCCTGCTCACACGCAGCTCACAGAGCACAGGAGCAAACAGGGAAACGGCCTTTCTTCGTGGCCATACCTGCTCTATGTGCATGTTCTCCAGGAGGGCACTGTGGTGCTTTAGGACAGGTAAAGTGTCATCGTCTTCTTCTTCATAGTAACTGCAAACGCTCTTTCGTCTTTTGGCTTCTTCCACAGTAATGATCTGGGGAAAGAGAAACAGGCACGGACCTAAAGCACAGCTCTCATTTTGTCAATCCTCTACTGAGAAAACTGACTTAAAACAACATACTCCTTAGCTACCATACCTTGTGAAACACAAACACTGTATGGAATAGAAATATCGAGCACAGGCACCCTGAATTGAACATGGTTAAATTTCCAATAGCAAAGTGTCTTTGAGACAGCATGGGCAGCGTGGTCAGAATTGCTTCCTRTCCTAGCCACTTCTAACACAGAGGCTTCCTCATTTTCAGCAAGCAGCAAGTTGAGTATATTAATTATTTTCCTAGCTGCTAGTGAGTAAGAATATGAACAACTTTAAAATTCACCTCCCATTTTTGTTAGGATGACAGCTTTTTTTCTGTTTTTATTCACCTACATGAGCGTGTTTTTGTGTATATGAACTGAAACAGAAGCCATATATGAAAGAGCTTAAAAAAGGAAAATCAATTTGAGTAAGTATTGGAAGTTTTATCATGTAGGAAAGCTACCGAGCAGTGCATTCAGCACGCAGTTTACATTCATAAGTTCTTTAAAGTATTCATTCTGGGAAGAGTAAAGCTGTTTATAAAATACGTTCTCAGGTGGGAACAGTTAAGGCAGGAGGGCAGCTCCCAGGCTGCAGCCTTCCTGTGCGCCCAGCCCAAACACGGGATTCGGTGGAAGCACGGAGACGCAGAGAGAGCTCGGAGACGTGAGGCTGATGAGAAAGAAAAGGGGCAGCCAAGATGCCCAGCTACCAGAGAACTGGGACACGTGAAAGCACCCTCCCTGCATGAGCACGATGCCACAAGGCGCTCGTGGAGGAYGGGAACCTCGGCTCGTGGCTGCGGAGCGTCCTGCCCCGCTTCCCCCTCCACTCCTACAGACGGAGCTTCACGCCATTTCCACGGCGCAGAGAGGGGCAGCTTTGTACAAACCACGGGCCCCTTCGCATCACTGCTCAAGCCTGCAGAAGCTGTGGCCAGCCCGGGCAGCTCCCAAGAGCGCAGGGAGCTCCTACCAACCTGCTCCACAGGCAAAGCAGGGCAAAGCCGCTGGAGAGATCCCAGGAGTCCCCACTCCTCAGCTCCTCAGGGGGGACTCAGCTGCCACGAGCACGCGGAGCTGCGAGGAGGTCGCTGCGCACAGGACAGAGCCCTGATGGTGTCGGTCACACCGCGGAAGGACGGCAGCAACGGGTGCCACCGACACCCACACCCTGCCCGTGCTGATGGGCAGTGACGGAGCGCAAGGCGGGCAGCAGCGCAGGCCAGGGCCGCGGGCAACCCCAACCGCAGGCGCCCCCGAGCCCGGGCACCACGGACACCTCTGCCCGGCTGCTCCCTGTCCCTGCAGCACAACCGGGCGCAGGGCACCTGCTCCAGCGTCACCCGAGACACCAGGGAAACCTGCGCTACCCAAAGGACCACACTGCCACTTTCAGGGAAGACTGCGCTGTAGGATTCAGGCCACTGAGAACTGCTGAAAAGGATGTGGGTTTTATGCTTTTATCGTAATTTTTCCACTCTTGAGTGATTTTACCTTCCTCCTTTCTCAGATCATCATTTTAATTTTTTTAATTGATTGAGAATCTCTTTTCAAGCTTGAATCAGAAGTTTCCAACTCTCCTAAGAAGACTGTTCTCTAGGCTTCCGAGACAACAGAAAGAAAAAAAGCATCACACTAAATCAACCAGCAACAGYTACCTGAAGCAAAATGTAACTGAGTTTACAGACTGGACAACTACAAAAAATCTATTTAAAACAATCACAGATTGCAAATTAATTCTAAATTGCCCTTATTCATACCTAAAAGGAAGAAAGTTAACTAATCTTCTTCACTGCACAAGTATCTGTTCGGTCTAAACTTTATCAAGGCAGCTCTTTTCACTACAACTGAAGCACATGTTTGAAACAACTTCAGATTCAAAAACTGCAGCAAAAGGATCTGCAAGGCAGGATATCTACACAGGCAAAAGCAAAAACAGATGAAAAGAACCAGCTATGACAGAACCAGAGTTAAGAAACCTTGTTAAGATTTTTCAGTATTTTCCTCTAGAGAAACAAAGCAGCAGGCTACCTCAGAGAGAAATATTCAATGAAAATGCTCTAGGTGACCCTGCGTGTGCAGGGGGCTTGGACTAGATGATCCCTACAGGTCCCTTCCAACCTTGAAGATTCTATGAAAAT
Organism: Nothoprocta perdicaria; assembly: GCF_003342845.1. Classification (NCBI taxonomy): domain Eukaryota; kingdom Metazoa; phylum Chordata; class Aves; order Tinamiformes; family Tinamidae; genus Nothoprocta; species Nothoprocta perdicaria. The sequence continues at coordinate 2,245,848 of NW_020454350.1, read as the reverse complement.
CAAAATTCACCGCCGAGTTCCCTCTTTCCCGGGAAATGCTGCGCCGGGTCCCTGCCGTGCCGCAGGGAGGGACGTGGTGACCGTACCTGCACGTAGGGCTCCTGGCCGGGCCGGGCACAGTACAGGATGCGCACGCTGTGGGGCCCCCGCGGCGCTCCCATGGCCCGCTCGCCGCGGCCGCTCCGCAGGCCGCTCCGCAGGCGGCTCCGCAGGCGGCTCCGCAGGCTCCTCGCTCGGCCGCAGCAGCTCCCGTCCGCAGGCAGCGCCGCGCTGGCTGCCGGCAACGCAGTGCGCCCCGCACGGTCCCGTCCTTATGCCCCTGCCGTCACACTTTCCGTTTCCCCAGGGGGCAGAGAGAAACTTTCGGAAATGTGCACGCCCAAATTTGGCCTTCCTACAGATACTTCCTTGCAGACCTACTTTCAGTTTGAAAGCCAGTTATATTCTGAAATAAAGGTATATTCTGAAAGCCAGAATATCATATGAGAGGCACACACACCTCTACAGGCATTCCCAGCTGCTACTTCTCCTAACACAGATTTAAATAAAGCAGWGAGAGACACGTTCACCACGTGGCTGGATCTCTCCCACCTCTGCTCTCCAGCTTACTGCCCCTCCTCCCTCCTTTTATGATTAAGAAAATGATCGTGCATTAAGAAAATGATGTTATGCAAATAACAAGGGAAGAGTGAAGGCCAGTGTTGCACACGACTGCAGTCAGCTCTGCAACAAATGAGGAACGAGGACATTTTCTCATTCTGCAGCTCATACAGCACCAACATGCAAAACCTGCAAAACGGTAAAAACAAARGCTATCTAGGGTTAGGGATCTTGTGCCTGTTTCCAAAGACAAGTCCTGCTCTCAGTTCTTGAGCAGGATGACACATTTGAGCACATTTCACACTTGCTTAACATCGCTTAAAACACTGACAGTATAATTCTGCAAACAAGGATGTGTTCAGGACAAAGAATCAGATCTGTTTTAAAAGAGTCAGCCAATTATTTTCCATTTGAAGATTTATTTTCAGTTTGCCGGTGTATCTTCATTGCAGCAAATACATGGTAATTCAGAAATACAATAACAATGTCACATGCATGCAGGCTGGGTTATTTCCTTATAAGCTTTTCGTCTTAAAGGCTTTATATATATGAGAGACAGAGAGAGGAACAGCCACAYACAGGTAGCTGAAAGGGTCTGCAAAAGCCCCTTGATGCATTAGTAATAGCTGTTGTAACATACCCATCTTGGCAACTAGTATTTCAGTAGTAGTGCTGTATGCACCTGAGAAGTAACGGCCAGGCACAATGCCACGGACTGACCTATCCCGGCAGCACACACGAGCCTGTGGAGCAGTTTATGCCTTCACAGGTCCATGCACAGTGAGTTTTACTACTAAACATGTGAGTATGGCACAAGTTTAGCAGTACTGACAACATGCACCTACCTGGTTTTCCAAAAGGCTAACATTGCAYAACCAGTACATTTACATAACTCACACTGGATGCAGGCCAGGCAGCTCCCTGCTGTTGGCCTGCCCTTTCTGGGYGGGAAGGAAGCAGGGAACACCACAGGTAAAGGAGCACAGCCTTGTGAGGGGGCCAGAGGCCTCGAGAGTACTTCTGCATGAGGCAGCAAGCATGCAAACATCATGGAAAACATCATGGAAAACATCCGAAGCACAGGTGCCTGATGAAGGGTATGTGCCTGATGCAGCACGCTCAAAACAATGACAAGAAGCACTCACCTCCCAGCTCTTAGTAGTGGGCTCACTGAAGAAATTGTCTATCATATCAAGCTCCTCCTTCTCCACCACAACAAAACCTTGCTCTTTGGCGTCTTTCCCATATATTTCTGGCGACCATTGAACAAAAAACGTGTATAAATGATCTACCCTGCAGAAAGAGGAGGAGGAAGGGACAGYTGGTCAGCGATACAGGAGCGCAGCACCCCAGCCACACAGGCAAGAGGCCCCTCTACAGCCCCACCGGGCACCGCCCGGCGCTCTGCCTTTCCTCCCCACAATGTCCTCCCATTTGCTATGTCTATTCTCTGTTGCTCTAATGGTAAGGGACTTGCTCAGCCACGTTTGCCAAGGAGCAGTCTTAGCAAGTCTGATCCCTTGCTTTTAGGCGCTGCTTACACACATTGAGTCCGAAAAAGGAAAAAAAAAATCAAAAAAGAAAAAAGAAAAATCACCCTTTAATCACTTAGTTTGACCTCCTGCATAAAACAAGCCACCAGATATCACCACTAAAAGACACACCATGTTTCTAGAGGCCCTCTAAAGCATATTCTTGATGAATATKAACCACAAGCCAATTGGCATCCTGTTGCCTTTGTGAAAGCAATCAGTTACTGACAGTTGCAACAGTTGTAACAGCAGCACTGTATGCATTTCCATAAAAGCARGCAGCACTAAATCACATTACAGGAAGAGATATTATTTGACAACATCCTTAAATAACAATGACATAATTTCTAAGGAAGAAATTTGTTTAGCGTTTTCCTTGAAACTCAACATATACACTAAATATTGAATCAAACACAYGCAATTTCCAACAGAATATACTGGTGAGTCCCCTGTACACAAAGGTGAATTGCTGGAAAACGTCAAATCCTAATTAAAAGAGCAGGTAGAAAGGCAGCAAGGGCTTATGACGCTGGATCTTTCCCCAGTTATGYACCAGAAAAAAATGCCTGGCAATTCTTTGATAAATACAAAACAAGTAAAATCTTACAGACTCCTAGGTGATGTTTTCCACCTGTATTTCAAGTGACTTGGGCTTACAGTATACGCACAAGAGATCTTAAAACACTGTGTTAGATTCTCAGGAATAAGCTCGGCACTATCACTCCTCGCCTGTCCTGCCCCTCCAAACTGCGCACGTTCAGCACATCCAGGAATCCGTGACCAACATTCCCGTTGCTGAGGGCAGAAACGGAACAAACCCAGACACAGCAGGAAAGAAGCACCAGCATAAACTGAAAAACAGGTGACTGCAGAAATGATGATTCTGAAAGGGCACCATTTCTCATATAATTTTAACATTACATTACAGTGATATTTCTAAATTACTAAATTGCAAAAAAAAAAAGAGATAATTTTTGAAACAAACACAGTGACTGAGAAACTTCAACAGCAACAAGAAATCCTATTAACAAAAATGGGAAAAAAGACATAAACTGTCAGGTTAGATGGGAAGGAAATGTGGTTACAAACAAGTTCATAGCAAAACACAGAGGGCACAGAACTTTCTTTTTTTCCCCCCTAAATCAGGTCAGGAGGCAAAAAGAGCTGTTCAGGTTACAGCTACAGGAGGAACTGAATCCTGGTAGTAGTTATAACCACATCCAKGGCCCGGAAGCCAGAACAACACAGAGTAGATGCACAGCAGTGCATTTAGTAGATGCACAGGCTAGATGCACAGGGCACTGAAGCAGGCTGCTTCCGAACAGCAGAAGCAACCACCAGGGACACATATCAGACAACTGCACACGATGTTTTTCTCATAAAAAACGTCCTTTAAACCAGAAGGTGCCACACGGCAGGGGAGGCTCCAGGTTCTTCATAACTCCGCGACACGGGGCCGTCACCGGCGAGCCTGGGGCTACCCCAGCTCCGTGGGGCTGTGGGGCCGTGGGGCTGCACAGCGCATGTACAAAGGCTCTAGTTCAACCGCAGCTCCTGGCAGCAAAGCAGGAGTCCTGTGATCTTTACAGCTTCAGTACCAAGAGGTCAGCCCCGATGATATAATGACAATCCTTCCCGAACAAGGGCTGCATACAGGCAGCGAGCTATACACGCAGACAGGTTTTCCTTATGTTCCGCCTGTGCAGCTCGAGATCCTGCTTATCAGGAGCCACAGAGCACTTAAGAGTAATTCACAAGGAGTCTAAACCGAAGCACCTTAGGGCTTAGTGCTACTTACCCCATTCCATAAGAGCGTGGGGAGGGGTGGCCAAGCATCAGCAACACCCGAACCAGCAGCCCTCGACGCGTCACCCCACGCGCAGCGGCAGCACGGATGGACAGACGGACAGACGGGTGGGCGGACAGACTCCGGCTACGCCGGCTCCAGGTCCTGTCAGACCTCAGCACAGCCGCACTCGGCTGCAGCCCGCGCGCCCCTGGCCTGATGCCGCCCAACCAGGGTTACAGCACCAAGAGAAAGGGCAGCAAGAGCTCCCCAGGCCTGGCCAACAACCTGGACTGGAAACCGTGGCTGGAAAAAGGGGAAGTAAAGCTCAAACCCTCCTCATATCCCCGCCTCGAGAATGCCCCTGCTCCCTCAACCACGTGCATTCCACAGGACTCATGCCCTCTCAGCAGCACGATCTTTTATATCAGTATCAGTGCAAAACAGACATTTATAAAACAAATCTACTAACTAAGTTTATATTAGAGAAAATGGACAAGACTTGGTTCTCGGTGGAGGAACCAGTCAGTGCTAAAATAAGGAAATTCTGTCAGGACACGCTTTTCCAAACAAAACAATCCTGTGCTAGTCTCCCTGTAAGACCTTTAGGAAATCTCCATGTGACACAACGGCCAACCCATCTCTACTCCAAAAGAATTAAAATAGAAAGTCTACGTAAATACCCTTAAACACAAATTCAAGYAGTAAAAGCACTCTCAAGCGTACCCTCCCACACTGTGAGCTGCACCCCTTGCAAGACTTTGCAGCAAAAGGACGGGCCTCTGCATCGCTGTCCAACAGCACGCGCGTCTCCCTGCTCCAGCGACCCTGACCAGACGCTGCCCTGTGCATAGGGCAGCAGTCACTATATGGGGCGGCCGCTGATGCGAATCTGGGCCCATCCCGTGCCCAAGGGCCCTGCTCCCGCAGCTGGAGCGCCCCGGGACACTCATTAACCCAGCGCTCGGGGCTGGCAGCGACCTGCTGAGGCCGCGCTCAGACGGAGCCCTCCTCAGAAAGGAGCACTGGGGCAGCAGCAGGCACACGGAAACAAGATCCAAGATACACTAACAGCCTTGAAAAAAAAAAAGAAGTCCAACAGTTTCCTTCCTGCATTAATGYTTTCAAAGCCCTCCATTACAAAGATATACAAGCACACATACTTTTTAAAGGAGGAGAACTCCTCCTCCCCCTYGCAAGGTTACCGCAGCCTGCCAAGGCCATGGGAGCACCGGGCTGCTGACCCAGGGGCAGCGGCTCTGCTGGGGGCGGCCGCTGCGGGCCCGGGCTGGAGACGCAGCCGCTGCCGCAGCTGCCTGAGGCAGCTCCCTTGGCAGCACAGGGAGCAACCCTACCCACAGCGAGAGATGCAGTCAAAGGAAACCAGAGCAAGGTGCAACTAATGTTACAGATTACAGATATGGATTATGGATATTCACAGTTTCCTTCCTTCTATGTGTGTGTGTGTATGTGTGTGTGTATATATACACACACACACACATACATATATACACACACACATATGTGTATATATATATAATTATAAAATAATATATATATATAAATTAATTATATATATAAAATAATTATATATATATATATATAATATATACACATATATATATATGTGTATATATATATAYACACACACACATACATACACAGATACAAAGATAGTAAACAGTTCCAGAAGCCCCTTTCTGCACCGGGCAGAAAGGCGCTTTATGGTCAATGRGAGAGGAGTTAGTCTGATACTTTTCTACGTGAATACAACCTGCATTGCTTTGCAGAATTTTAATGGACTGCTTATAGACATGGTAAGTACTTTGATGGACTGTCTCAAGAAGACGCTGCAAAGCTGTCACAAGCGGGCAGCTGTCCATAGCTGCTGTCCACAGCTGCTGTCCGTGGCTTTAGCTTTCCCAGGATGGAGAACCGATAACCCTGTGATTTCTGGTAGAAGTCCTATTACCAGCGGGAAGSAAGCTGAACATTTCATCTCGTGATGTATCGCAGAGTTTAAACTAAACTTAACTGACTTCTTGCAGAAAGATACATCTTGTAATGAAATGAAAGAATGGGTCAMATCCTAAATCCCTGCTCTCTGCTCTGGGGCTTTTTCATGCACCTCCATGCTGTTAAAATAGATATATATATATGAAAAGTACCAAAAGCATCTAATCTCACTGTCTTTACCACTGAAGCTTTATTAAGCACAACACATGTATCCACGAAGATGCAGCTTCCCAGATGCAGCTGTCCCAGCTGGACTAACCCTCCCAGCCTCCCCTGCCATTCAGCTTCCACACCGCTCATCTGCTCAACACTTGGGAAACAGAAGGAATAAGCGTATAATCTCCCACCACGGGGAACAAACTGAAAATAAGCAMACAAAGAGAAATAATCTGAATTTTTTAACATGAAAAAAAGACATAGATGAAAACTGACTGCACGTTAACGGGATGCCACCGAATTATCACAAGTTCAGACTAACGTCAGAACTATGATCACTGATTTTCCTAGAGGTCAGACCCAAGAGTTGCTCTAAKATACTTTCCATTCCAGAAAGGGAAAGTATGGGAAGGGAAGGGAAAGGAAAGAAAGCCTTCCCCTGACAGAGAAGGGCCAGGAATTTGATTCCTTGCAGCTAGAGAAATTCAGTGTGGGATTTACCTGGACAACCACAGGCTTCCACCTTGCTTTGGTTATATCAAAACTCATTATACATACGTATACATTATTCATACGTATACATGGCATAAAGCCTCTAACTGTATTTTATCATGAAGGAAGGGATGAATTTCCCATGTGGGCCTAAAGGCTGGGGCAGCCACATCCATTCAGTGAGGAGCAGCTCCCCTGGTTACGCCAAGTCCTTTGCTCAGGTGAGGCAGCAATTTTGGCACTGGCACCTTTTAAAACTCCTTGCCCCCCTGGCTGCGTGTGACACCTTCAGCCACAGGGGAAAAGTGAGMTTTGTCTCTAGGAAGGGATATACACTCAAATGTTATGAGCCCGAGGTGCTTTTCGACAAGCCATGYGCTGCAGCGTACCTTTCCCGAGGAACAGCGAACCAGTACTCCGGCTGCTTGATCTTTTTGCTGTACTGCTGGGACACAGCAGTGCTCTGCGACGCGAAGGACTTTCTCATGGGCTTGCCCACTTTAATGCACAGGAACATTGGAGGCGTCTTGCTCTTCTCCTCTCTTGAAGGAAGCATGTCTGCGCGGGAGAGACGACAGAGGCGCTCGGTGCGCGGCCGCTGGAAGCTCCGGCGGGGAGCCCGCGGCGGCAGCAGCACCACGTGCAGGCGCCACACACCACTCCGCAGGAAGGTGCAAGGGCTGCAGCTCCCGAGGAATAGGGAGCTTAGTACATGGAGCTTAGCGCCGTTTTGCTGCAGGCTGCGGCCCCCCTGGCTGCAGGGCGGCCTAAGGACAGCGCTCTCGGCCAGGCGGGCGATGAGGGCTGTAACCCCGCGGAGGCACCGCCGCGCAGCCGCGGCGCACGGGGACGTGCCAGGGCCTACTCCTGCCACCTGGCTGCCCCCCGGCCAGGAGCGGCTCACACCAAGCTGCCGCTGCCACCAGGAGTCCCCATTAACTACAGCCCCCGTCACCCCGAACGTGGCAAGCGTCGCTTCAGGGGAATGCACGCTGCCGTCTTTTTCCCCCCACATGGGGAAAGATCAGCAGACACCACCAGCAAGACATAAACCCCTCCCAAAAGAGGAGAAAACCCACTTGAAGATAAACTGTTCTTAAAGTAAAGACTTCTACGTAACTGTCCCGCACTGCAGTGTGAATGAGGGCCCTGAGCTGGCTGGCTCACTGAGCCAGCAKCAGAGGAGCATCAGCGGGGGCACCCAGAGGCTCCTGGCAGAAACAGCACCATGTGAGCGGGTGTCTGAACTGAGATTTCGTTCTGTTGCATGTTTTCCAGCAACACCCTGAATTTTAACTGTAAGAACCCCAAAACCCATCACGGGTCAGTCACGTGAGACTCTACACAGAAGCCTATTTACTGCTTCTTTGGGAACATCCATAGCACAAAAATGTAGGTAAGAATACTTTGGAGTTCCCTTTAGAGCAGTGTACTGCTCTGGACTTCAGCTCTCAGAAAGAAACAGACTGACTTCACTGAAGAAACAGAATCAACCAACACCAGGTAAAAATTCCTGGGTCAGATGTTCCTATCAATACTGCAACTGGATGACATTTTATTGTCCTTCTTAAAAGCAGCACACCYAGGGCAAGCACCCACAATCAGTCATCACTAAATATGAAGCAGGCAAGTTACTTGTCAAGCTAGAAGCTTAAGACTTTTTTTCTTCTAAAAAGTCTAAGTTAAGACCTTTTTTCTTCTAAACAGTAGAAAATACAAAAATATAGAGAGAGTTTATATAAATACATATATTTTTACGAGAGTAAAAAAGGACCATGTATCACAGAAAGACGAACCTTAGAGCACAAGGACCAATTTCAAGGTTACCATCATAAYGTTGGTCACCTCTCAGAGGAAACAGGGATAACCAGAGACCTACCTTCAATTGGCACTTGAATTTTCTGCAGCAGCCACAGTCTGATTTCTGATTGATTGTCTATCTGTGTTTCTTGGCAGGTCTTGTCTACAGCTGGTACTAACGAAGAGCCCACAGACTCTTTCAGATCCTTGTTCTCTGCTGCTGCTGAGCTGACTTCTAGTGAAGGTGCTTTCCTTTCAAAACAGCAGGATTCAAGCTCCATACTTTTAACTGTATGGACTTCAGTAGCCTGGGACTTCGAACTGCTAAGTGTAAGGTCTATGCCAATTGCTTTATTGTTTTCACCTTTCCGGATTTCAGCCTTGTACAAGTCTTCAGATGACTGAGACCCATTCCCATCCTTATTGAGGTAAAATTCAATCAGTTTATCTTTCTCTAGCTCTTTCTTAGTGTCCAATGCAGTCTCCACCTTACCTGTTGGGGAACTGACACATTTGTTTACTTCTGGAATAACATCTTGCTTCTCACAGAGCTCTAAGTCTAAGTCAGCTTTGGGTTCAATACTGTCCTTTTTTTCCAAGGAATCAACTGTCAAGTGCTCCTGGACTTCTGTGGTGGGTTTGGTTACCTGCTGCTTCGTTCTCCCCAACTCCCTGGGGTCAGGGAGTCCTTCCATTACTGAGCTTTTGCTGTTCAACCCTCTGTCCACACAAGATGACGTCTCCTCCAGCTCAATGAAATCATCCTCTCCTCCTCCCAGGAGGGACTTCTCTTTGGTTTTGATGTCTGACACGTTCTTTTCCCCAGAAAGCTCCTTGGCATGTGGCTCTGCAGCAGACTTCTCCAGATGCTCAGTGGCAGTGATGTTGTTGGAAAACTCCAATGATCTTGACTTGATTGAGCCCGTACTCTCAGAAGACTGAAGAACTTCAAAATCAGCAGACTTTTCTGTATCCAAAGGCTTTATTTGTTTGGCACCCAGAGCAGTGGATGAAATGCCATTCTGCTGCCTCTTCTCCTTGCTCAGGGATTTGAATTTGCTGAAAGGATTGATATCTTTCTCAGATGAAAGGTCTTCCCATTCTCCTGGCCTGTACAGAGGACAAAGATCCTTTGGTATGTCACTGTCAGGGAAAATGCGGATGTACATGGGATGTTAAAAGCAAAATGGAAAACAAACAAAATGGAAAACAAACATAAATAATACATCAACTTAACTTAAGCTCTGAAACTCAACTAAAAACATTTTCTCCAAAATAAAAATACATCGATGGAAATAAGTGACATTTAAAAAGAAAATGAAAAACAAACAACAGATAAAAATGCAGGAGGTGCCGTTCTGCAGAGCTGGCCATCCAGGTGAAGAAATGGTACATATGTAGGAACAATGTGCAAATCATCAGAAATTCAGTAACCGAAAACCACGGTCTACASACTGGCATTTCTGTGAGCCCTGAAAATGGCAACTCAACTACCTGCTCCTACACTCAAACTTTGTCACGAGGCTCTCAGTACCGTCCCAACAGCACAAAGCAGGGTCCAAATSTAACAGGCCTCACTCCCACTGAAACTATGAAAATTTCAGCAGAATTTCCCCATGAAATAATCCTAGAGATCAGAGAGCACACACGCCTATCCTGCCACCATCGCTTTTCAGCACTCGTTTTTATTGATCATCTCCACATTTTGCTTTTCTTGTTAATGACTTAATTCTCTTTTACTGCCCCAGATTTATTTTTTTAAAGGAAGAACAGCACCAGTTTGCCTTCATTTCTTTGCTTGCATTTTCTTCCTCTGACATGTTTTATCCTCCTATACTAAACCTCACTCTTATTTTTTTCCCATTTCCCTCTCTCTTAATGCCAATTTGTAAACATAAGTGCAGAAAAGAACACTCCTTACGATGGCAATGCATCTTTAATCTTCATGTGAGAAATATCATTGTAGAGAGCTATMGAGACAACCTCCTCCATGGGGCAGATGAGCCCATATTCTTCACAGCCATTCTCAATTACCAGAGGATCAGACTTATGTGGGTCAAACATGATGTTGTTTGGAGTTACTATCATGACTCCTCCAACTACACCCTAAAAGAGAAGAARTAAGAGTTAGCACATCTCATGCAAGAGATTTATGATTTGGTATAGGCTTTTAGGGTACCAGCCCAGAAAAATCTCTCTGCCTTTTCAATCCCAAGTGAGGCAGTGCTTCCTAATGAAACATTTTGGTTTCCAATTGCATCAGGTAAGACATGGCAAGAAGAGTCAAGACAGACTTCTTAGTGGCTCCCCAAGTCACCAAGCACAAAAAGCACAGAGCAAGAACATCTGAGCTATTCAGCTTCCAGCGTTGGCTGCTAAAAGCGAAAGCTTTAGTTTGTTAATCAATGTCAGACAAGATAGGAAGGGTAGGTTAAAAATAAAGCAACCTTTTACTYTGGCTTTGGCCAGCTTCATATGATGTGTTAATTCTTATGCCTATGGCACACTCAGTGGCAGCCTTATCTGTGGGAATGACAGGGTCATAATTCTAAATTCCACATCCTTTTGATCTAGTCTTCAAGGTATACAGACAAAGAACATTTCTATAGGATTTTACCTAATATTAGGCTACTTCTSTGGTGCTACTGATCTAAAAATATCATACTCAGCTGCAGAAGTTGTATTTAATTCTTCAGAATTTGCTCTAGCCATGTATTTCGTCAGAGGCAGCATCAGCTGTTATTCAACATGACTTCAACCTGTGACATCTCACAGTGTTTGGAGGTTTTCAAATGAGGTTTCTAATCTGTTGTTCGTGCACATTCCCTCCYGAGATGTGGTGCAAAATTCACCGAACCAACCCTGAAGCCGTACTCTAACCACGAGACCTGCCAGAGAGGAGTCACAGGTGACCCAGCTCAGCCTACACCAGCCGATCACATTAATGTTCATCACCCAAGGTCCTGTGCAAGGCCAAGGCACAGGCAGCTAGATGACCATGAGGTTTTTTATCTGGGAGAAAAAAAGCTTTTTATAAAGCAAAGTGTGCATGTACTTCCCAYATGCCTCCTCCTGTATGACTCATGTATGCCTAGCAGGTTTGTATTTGGATGGAAAAGACTGATTCAAGCGCAGAGCCTTTTCCCACAGGTACACACTTGGTTCAGGCAGGATAGCAAAGCATCAGCAGGTTGTGCTTTCTATCCAGGCACAAAAAAAAAAAAAAAAAAAAGAAGAAAAAGGACATGGATTCTGGCTACACAGGAAAAGAAGGTGTCCCACTTCTCACCGTCAGGACTGCAGGTGACTTTTTCCATCCTGAAGCCATAAAACCAACCCTCTGTCTTTTGGACCCAGCAAACAGCGTCCAGCAGAGCAACGGCGCTGCTGTGATTCATGTGTGGGAAAGCAAGTGACTCTGCTACGTTTTACAGAATAGCAGATTATCAACATTGCAGAGTGGCTTTAAATGCAGGCTGCACACACTCAATGCCGAAAGAAGCCAAAAACTTYTAAGTGCATTTTTCTTAGGATGAAGATCACAAAACAAAGGGAAAAGATACTTGAAGGACAGTGGTTAGCATTTCCAGTGCTGTAGATTCCAGAGAGCTTGAAAACCAAAACATGCAAATCTCTAACTCCAGTGGGAATCAGTAAGAGCAGATGTATAAAAGCAGACAGCTCAAGATGACAAACTCCGTGATCTTTAGAAGAGATGGAGGTTGCTCGAGCTCCATGACTTCACTTTTAATAAAGTTGCTTCCAGTTAAGGGTTGSAATGCCAGTGTGAACATTACTTACAAGAGGACATGCAGAGGAAGGAAAAGAAGAAAAAAATAGAAAAGAAAAAGAAAATAAAAGCCATACCATGCAATATTTGTGCTGGGGGTTACGTGACATTCATTTGCAAGTGCAACATGCAAGTATTTGGAAATATTGCTCTGGAACAGTTGAAATTTAGGTTAAACTCATAAATGAAATAGATAGGAATGTACTCATTTTATAAACCATTGCACAATTTGACAGAACTGGACACTAATCCTGACACGTCCGAGCTCTGAAATGCATGTTTTYGCTGTGCAAGGATTATCTTGCAAAGCACTCTGGAGGAGATACTTCTAGCAGGACACTAAGGGAATGAAGACAGGCAGAAGAAAGGTATTCTTCCATAACAGCTGTGTGACAGATACAAGTACTTAGTAAATAAAATAATACTGCATTTTACCAGTATAGTATTGACAGACAAAGCTGCCTTAATAATAGCTTTTTTTGCAGATGTGCATATGTTTGGCTCCCCAGCYACTCTTCTCTCTCCCAAACCAATTTTGCTTTTAAGGCATCTCCATCAATGGCCAAGGGAGCAGGTTTCACCCACCTTGCCATCCGTGAAGTAGCGACAATTCATTTTTAAAAACTTGACAACCACAGGCTCATCCTCTTCTGACGTAGAGGACAGGACTCTCTCCACTGGCTTGAAGGCCTTTCTTGCCAAATCAGCATCCTTAAAAAAGGAAAACCTCAGTGTATGGTTGCAGGACCAGTGTCATATACCCTTAGGCTTACAGCAACTAAAATAACAACCTCTAGCAACTGTTTTCCTTTTGCTTAAGGAGAAAAAGTTACGGTCAGGCACGTACACTTCATGCAATAGCCTGTGTGGAAGAAAAACTTGAAACATTATCAAAAATCCTCCATAAAAATAACATGCAACAAATACACAAACAAAACCCAGAAATCCTGAGGCAACTCGGCACCATGGGGTTGTCCCATTAGGCACTTGCGTGGGACGAGGTGAGGCCAGTCCCGCCACGCGCCCCACACGAAGCCCCCGTCACGGAGCGCAGCCCCACAGCAGGACAGCAGCGCCCTCCGTATTCCCATGCACGCTCCATGTTTCCCCACAGAGAAATAAATCTCCAGGGGGAAGCACTAAATGCACGCCGCGTCCCACTTTCTGTGCATTAGAAACAACAGGCTACTTCTTTTTAAGTTCTGGGGCACGCTGGGCCCAGTTCAACTAAGTTTCCATGAGCGGACAGAGCCCTTCGTTTCAGCTATTTCAAGCAATGGCAAATTTGTCACTACAGCTCATTAAAGCTGATCAATATTAAAAAATATTGATCAATATTAAAAACATTACCTATGAATGGTAATCTCACAAGCAGTTATTTACACAGCCCTGAATCACTGCTTCAAAATCAGACCAAATTATTTTGAAAGTGTAAGATGAGTGAACGGGTATTTCACTTACAGGCAGTTTATCATATTCAGCGTCTGACGACGAAGGAGAAACGGGAGCAGCAGGGCTGAAGGACAGCCTCCCAGCACTTGCTTCTGGCACAAAGAGAATCTGAAAGAAAAAGAAAAAAACACACCCTTAGGTGGCAAAGAGCCCACCACTCACGTTCCACTACAGAGACGACCCAGCACCCGTCGCTCCTGGCTGCACCGCGCTGCTCAGCAGCTCCCTGCTCTGGGTCCTCCGTCACCAGCCACGGAGCAAACGCAGATCCCACCACAGAGCCTTGGTCTACATTCTGTGGCAGCACACGCAAGAAAACAAAGTATTTTCCCCTGGGCAAGAACCTCCTTTTTTTCCTAGGTTACATTCCAAGCTTCTGCACTAACTTTCACTAACTTGTAACAGCAAATAAATAAATAAATAAATAAATAAAATTAAAAAAAATAAAAATAAAAAAAAGATCCAGCTCTTCTTGAACAGGGAGCAGGATTTTTAGCCCTAGCAGCTTCACTGCTTCACTCCAGGCTGCCTGTTTCCAAATGCACTATTTTAGCATTTTGTACTTAATTTCAAGAAGCTCTTACATTAGTACAGACGGATTCCTACAAAAATCTAATGCTTTGTTTGGCTTTTTTATAATCTATAACAGCAGATGCCCCAGTTTTTCACTTGCAGTACAGCCTTGGACATTCCAAAGAAAACACACCTGAAGTTTAAGAAAACAAACAACAAAAAAAAGACAGTGTGTTTTAAACTAAACGCAGTGAAAGAAAAATACAGTTTATCCCAGCCTTTGCCTCCTGCACGAATTTAGGCAAGTGACCCCAGCTCAGCTTGCCCACGTGCAAACTAAAACTAAAAACTCTCCTTCTCTGGATGTCTTCCCAACTCGCCTGGCTGCCGCCCTGTGCCCCGTGTTCCGGGTGTCCCTGCTGGAGCAGGGGGTTGGACTAGATGATCCCTAGAGGTCCCTTCCAACCTCAGCCATCCTGTGAGTCTGTGATTCTGTGAACTAGCACAGTTCAGCCKTTGCCTGTCTCTGGATCAGAACAGAGATCTGCTCATTATAAACCAGGTGTTAGCCCTCCTATTTCCATTACTTGAATCTCTCCAAGAGTCCATCACGTATCCATCTATTCTCATCTTACAGGCAACTGCCTCTAATATAAAAGCCAAAGAGATGTTTCAATTACTGTGTCTAACCCTTTAATGCATTAGCCAGCATTTACGTAGGCTTTTCAAGGAAGCAGCTCTCTTGCAACAGATACATTCCTCTTGAGCTTCTGAGTAATCTTAAAGCTTTTGTGACAGCAAATAGATAACAAAAAACAGCCAGAGCRATAACAAAGTCCCATTCCACCTCCCCACTCCACCTCTGCCCGGGGAAGGACCMAGTGAGTTTCCATTTGAGAGATTTAAATTACTGTAAAGCAGTAAATGTCTTCAGATACAGAGCAAACAATCAGGTTTCAGGTATTAAAAACTRTAAGAGATTTACCTGTCCTGGAACAATCGTGTGTGTAAAAAGTTTATTGAGTTCCACAAGCTTGTTTGGCGTGATGTTGAACTTTARTGCTATGCTGTTTATAGTGTCCTGATTTCCAGCCTGAAAAAGAGTTGAAGCTTAAGATATGGTAGTGACTTTATACAGCACAGCAGCTGAACTAAAACTATCTCATGGACAGTTTCCAGGCAGTAGATTGGATAATATAACTCATCTCCTGTTTAGCAGACATATTTTTCCGTGGAAAATATGTGGTAAGTCAATATCAAGGAAAAAAAAATAATCTCTCATGCTATACAGTAAACAGAGCACAAATGTGCTAGAGATTTCCCTCTCATTTTGCTATAAATCTTAGCCGCAGTGTCCTGGAATCGGCAGAGCACGGAGCCCTGCGTGGGAAAGCCCATTGCCTGTTCCTGAGTTCAGGTCCTGTCACAACMGTCCCTGCTCTGCTCCCGGGTGCTCCGGACACCCCTCGAGTGGCCCTCTCSATGGCACAGGCTGCCCAGGGAGCTGTGGAGTCTCCTTCTCCGGAGATCTCCCAAACCCGCCTGGATGCMRYCCTGTGCCCCRTGCCCTGTGCCTGCGTGGGCAGAGGACTGGGCTAGATGATCTCTAGAGGTCCCTTCCAACCCTAAGGAACCGTCTATCTGGTTCTGTGGTTCCCTCTGCACAGAGCCAGTCCTCGGTGKTGTGGGGCAGGATCTGCTTGCGGTGCTTCTGTGTAGAGATGGGTGTCTCTCAACCACGTCAGGGGTCAGCACATTGCAAAGAGCAGCCATCCCAAGCAACCCTATGGAAGAGGAGTCTTCCTCAGGGAAGGGAAAAAAATAGGCAATTAGTAATTAGTCTATTAAGGGGCCATGTTGCAGAAGTAAAGCTAGGAGAAGCCATCGTGAGGATAAGCAGACCAGCCAGGCTGACTAGTGGTTCTGGGTTTCAGCCTCTCTCCTCACGCAAGGATATCTGGAGCAATCTCTACCAAGATACACGCAAGTTACAGTGAACTTTCACTTGGCATTTTCAGTTTGGTGCCATTTGAGCTCCCAAGCTCAACAACCTCACTTTCTAAACACAGAAATGACCAAGCCGCACACCAATACTTACAGTGTATTCTATGGTGCCATGGGGTTTCTGGGAAACCATTTTCTTCTCCTTCTTTTCATTGGTTTTGTTTTGATTGTCATCTAGAGAGGAAAAAAACATCATTCAAGTTACTGACTTTCAATACATTTGTTCATCAGCACGTTTCGAAGGAGACTCACAGGATGTGCTAACTGCATCTGTGAACAGGAACAGGAAGACAGGTCAAAAATACATATTAGGCCCTGCAGGTGCATCACAGGACAAGCCAAACGTCATCAAGTGCTGCAGATCTAACAGCCACTCAGAAACCTGGCAATGACAATTGCCACCCGCTCCTGCATCGCTCCCGACCTGTTTCCATGTCTGGCTCCCAGCTCGCTGCGTTCCGGCCGCTCCAGCAGGCGCCGGCTGTGACCAGGAGCCGTCAGAGCCCGCACAGGAGCCAGCGCGTGGGCCGGCACCACACGGAGAGGGTGCGAGCGGCTCCGGCACCGCATGGACAGGGCGCGAGCGGCTCCGGCACCGCACGGGCAGGGCGCGAGCAGCTCCGGCACCGCACGGGCAGGGCGCGAGCGGCTCCGGCACCGCACGGGCAGGGCGCGAGCGGCTCCGGCACCACACAGAGAGGGTGCGAGCGGCTCCGGCACCGCACGGGCAGGACG
>NW_020454350.1:2216181-2228842 GCF_003342845.1 Nothoprocta perdicaria | reverse complement strand
GCTCCGGCACCGCTGCCTCCGGCAGCCCCTGCCCCTCGACTCCCGGCTGTGCCAGCAGCTCTGCAACGCGCACGGCTCAGACACGGCTCCTGGGCCAACTGCCGCCCCGGCTCCCATGGTGCCCACTCCAGCCCCACAGCAGCTCCCATGGCTCCTGCTCCAGCCCCACAGCAGCTCCCATGGCTCCTCCTCCACCCCCAAAGCACCAGCTCCTGCAGCACCCACTCCAGCCCTGCACCAGCTCCCGCGGCTCCTGCTCCCGCCCCACGGCACCAGCTCCCGCGGCCCCGGCTCCAGCGCCGGCCGCCGCAGCTCCCGACTCCTCCCTCGCGGAAGGGCCGCGCACGCAGCAGGATCCCAGCGCCGTGGCCGGTGCCGGCCCCACGTACCGGGGGGCAGTGGGGGCGGCGAGGGCGGCGCGCAGCCCCAGCCCCAGGAGCGCGGCCGCGGAGCCGCGAGGCCGCGCTCGGGGCGCCCGCGCATGGGGCAGGTCCCGCCGCCCCCCGCGGGTCCTGCGGCCCGGCCGGGATGGCGAGCGGCACCGCCGGGCCCGGCAAACAGAGCGCAAACCGAGCGCCGGGAAGGCTCCGTCCGTCCTCCTGCCGGGGCCGGTGCTGGGCTCCAGCGCGGAGGGAGGGCAGGGAGGGCGGAACGGGGCGGGGGCCGCAGGCTCTGGCTCACGCTCCGCTTGCTGCAACCTTTGCTACTGCCCAGGAGCACGAGGCGGAAAGCAAAGAGAAGGGCGAGGACCCGTATTCCCAAGCGCACGCCGGTGCGGAGGAGGAGCCGCGGCCCTGGCTCCTTCCTCGGGGCGCCCAGGACCGCGCCGGYCTTTTCCGCAGAGCGGGGCTGCGCTGCCGGGCGCCTCTGCTTCCCCACCACAGACACGCACCCAAGCTCCGTGCCCCACAGCCCGCCCCATGGACCCATGGCCAGGCATGCAGCCCCGAGCAGAGGGCTGGAGGCAGCAGTGCTCCCTGCCACGCTGCCTGGAAAAGAGGGGCTAAACGGCTTTTCTTTTTTGTTTTATTTCTGTTTGAGGAAGGTGCAGCTGTGGAGCGACCATCTCCATGCGAGGAGGAACAACTTCCCTGTGAGGGTGACAGAGCCCTGGCACAGGCTGCCCAGKGAGGCTGTGGAGTCTCCTTCTCTGGAGATCTTCCAAAGCCACCTGGATGCCGCCCTGTGCCCCGTGCTCTGGGTGTCCCTGCTGGAGCAGGGGGTTGGACTGGATGATCCCTAGAGGTCCCTTCCAACCTCAACCGTTCTGTGAGCCTGTGATTACACTGGGTGGAAGCGAGCGAGCTCCTCCCAAGCTTTAATAAAAGCAGACGCTGCTTTCTGGACTCACCCATTTGCTCAGTGTTTCAGCGACAAAAAAAGTAATATTAATGAGCAATGATAATGAATGCTAAGTGAGAGCAGGCAAGAAAATATAGGTCCTTTAAAGGCTGACTGGACTAGATTTCCCCTCACCACCACCTTATCAATATATTTCTATTTAATTCAGTTTCCTAGTAGATTGTTCACACTTCTTTATGTAATGCCGTGGGAAACCTTACCAAAAAAGCAAGCAGTGGCAGCAGTCATTTGGAAAGCAGCTACTGAGGGAGCATGAGAGGGAGGTCAAGCAGTGCCTCACCTCAGGGATCCTGCCACGTGGTAACTGCCCCTCTGCAGCTACGTGAACAGCTGCCTACACGGAGGGGAGGTCACCAGGAGCTAACGGGACCTCGGGCCGCCCGTGCCGAGGCGCGACCTCGCAGGGCACGAGGAGACCGTAACCATTACCTTTATGGCCCAACCTGCTGCCGGCTGGAACCAGGCTGTGCGGAGCCGGCGGGGGCAGCTGCACCACGTCACAGCGTGTCCAACCCCCCGGGGCACCTGGTACCTTAAACACCAGCAGGAAGGTCCACGTGGGCCGGGCCGCAGCAGGCAAATTCACCCAGTAGCTGGGTGAATTTGAACAGAGGCTCTTTAAAAACCTCTGTAAAAGGTTCTTTTAAAAACAACCTCTGTAAAAAAAGAACTGCCTCACTTAGTGAAACCAGACATTCACCCTTCTCATCAATATCCATCTTCTATGCAAACCTTTAAAAATGCTTAGGGAAGAGTGTGAACAGCAGGATGCAAATACAGCCAGCTGTCTCTTCCCCAACTAGTCCCCTTTACAGAAACCAAGGATTTCTTTAGCTAGAGAAACAGCCACAGATTTGTCCRGTCAATTTTGTCCTTCACACGCTCCTATAAGGACCTCCACAATGTCACTACCACTAGTGYTGCTTTCTTGTGCTTTAAAGCAGAAGAAAGTCCTTTCCTCTGCTTTAAAGACGATGCATTTCACTGAGTACCCGGGGTAAGCTTGTTTTAAAGGTGACTGAATGGTCATTCCTTGCTCTCCTTTTGCATGCACTTCATGGCATCTTCCCTGGATTCCTTCATTTTTTCAGGCCAACACCAGCATTCCTTAGACTCTTTCCCATCTCTCCAATTCCACTGGATGTCCTCCAGTGTACTTCTTCCTCTCCCAATACATCCTTTCCAAGATGGAGGAAGGAAAACTGCATACAGAGTTCAAGATGTGGAAGAACCATGACTTTGTATGCTGTAACGATGGTTTCCTTCAAATTGTAAGATATTATTCATCTTTTTCCATACCCTGAGTTTTTCATTGCTGTTTTAAGATACTGCAGGCCCAGTCACTAGGACAAGATTTATTAAAAGAAATAAAGCAGCGAGGCTACTACAGTGCAGCCAACCAGAGCTAAGGAGGGAAAACCCGGCTTGCAAATCTGGAGTGAAACAAGTTCAAGGGAGACAGCACCCACCTCCAGCAGCCTCACGCCAAGAAAGCGGACCCCGAACCAGGCCAACGCCTGGGTCGCTACGTCCCCTGTCAGCGAGGGACCAASCACCACCACAGCGATGCTGCAGGGGCAACAAGCACCCGAGAGCGACACGCAGACCTCAGGAACGTGGGAGTCCTGCACCCAGCACGACCGTGTCCTTAGTCACGGACACCTTCCTTACTGACGAACAGCAATTCCCAAAGCTATTCCCAAAA
The DNA here is from genome assembly GCF_003342845.1 of Nothoprocta perdicaria. NCBI lineage: Eukaryota > Metazoa > Chordata > Aves > Tinamiformes > Tinamidae > Nothoprocta > Nothoprocta perdicaria. The sequence goes on along the minus strand of NW_020454350.1, from coordinate 2,225,775 downwards.
CCCAGCCACGTGGTTCTGAAACACCTACCGCTTGGGCGATTTCCCACTATTTTCATTAGTTGCGATTCTGCCCTATTTCCAAGTAAGTTTTTTAAAGTAATGAAAAAATTCACCTGAGAATATAGGCTCCCAACAAAAACACAACCAGTCCACAGAACTGGTATAACAAAAGGCTGCGACTCCTGCTCTAAATGAAGATTGTATTTTAACATATTTGTAAATAAGAACTTGGCCACTGATATTCCTTTCTACGTGGAAAACTGCAAACACTTGCAAGAAACTTAAGTGCCCTTCCTAAGCAGTCACCTCCCCTCTCCTTCTCTCTCACACACACACACACACACATACACACACACACACATTTTAGCAGCTCTGGTTTAAGCTGAAAGGGCTCCGAGCAATGCTGCGTATTTTTAACAGTTCATTACCACCTGAATGTGCTGCACCAAAGTGTGAATCAATGTTTTTCCATACCACTAAAATCAAAGGCACCACAATTTCTTTTGCCATCATCCCCTTGGAGTCCCTTTGCGCTTCCCATCCACGCGCAGGGTTGGAGGAGGGACAAAAGGTGCCCTTGGGGCAGCGTGGGGCGTTTGGGGCACTGGGACACGCAGCGGTGCCTGCACACTGCACGAGGCAGACAGGGATCAATCCCTAAGGAAGAGGTGGTCGTGATGCTTATCACCGTTTACATGCATTAACCTGCATGCAGGCCCATACAGAAGGCTCTCCYGCGCCCGTTGTGGTGGTGGAGCCTGCACAACGTTCCCTGCTAGTGGGCAATGCCGATGGGCTGCGAGCTTCGCCTCCAGCTCCTACAAAATCCATTCCCAGAAAAGGAGATGGGCCTTTTTCTAGGAGCTCTCTCCCCTCTTTTCCCAGGTTTCCCAGGTTTCTTTTTCCTGTGTGTGTACTTTGGTTCATGGGGAAGAAGAAGGAGAGGACACAAGGAGGTGAAGTCATCTTGCAGGCTGATCGGGGTAGTASGCTTCTGTCAAAGCAATTGATACAGGCGGAAAACACGGAGCCTCTGAGACCACCAACCCCTTTTCCAGGCGAGGGGAGCAGCAGACTGTGGAGCTCAGCACAAGCCAGGAGCAAGTGCTCTGAGTTTGGCGGGGTGGGATCAGCCTCGGGGAGCTCTGCCGGCGGCAGGGCCCGTTCCACGCTCCGGGTCTGAGGCCGGCGGCTCGCGCTCGCCCCTCTCCCGCGCTGGGACACCACGGACGTGGCGGCGCGGGAGCCGGGATGCGCTCGGCTCCAAGGGAYGGGCTGGCCCCACAAACACCCTCTGCTCTGGGCGCGGGTGCTTGTTCTGAAACACACGGTGCTTGTTCCGGAACAGCTGCTTACGTTCCATGGAATCATTYTGCATGTCCCTAGGGAATGCGATGTGGATAAATGTAATTACCCTGAACGCTCCTCAAATCAGAGAGAGATTCATGCTTAAAGATGGGAAAGGAAAACAGCTATGGGAAAGCAATCCTATTTCTGCCCATCACATTTTGGGGAACAGTTCACACAATTCCTAAGGCAAGGCCAAACCACAATGGGACCGCTTCCTTAAGGACAGGTTTTGCACACACAGATGGGCAATCCTCCTTTCACAAGGCTGAGCTACACTTCAGGCTGAACTGATTTAACAGCTCATCAGCTCTGAAAAACAACAACCGAGAGGTTTGTTCTCCCTCCCCTGCTCCTCCTATAGGGAACTAGCAGGTGTGAACTGCAGTACTGAGCCATGCAGACGCTGCTCCTGGAGAAGGTGTAAGGAACACTGGCAAACTAGTTCATTCTGGGCAAAACTTTTAAGTGCCCAGGTCAAATTTCCCATGKGCAATTTAGGACCCTGAAGCAACTGCATGTCTTCTGAAGGTTTTGCACTTAAGCATTATGAAATTTCACTTTGCATTTTTTGCAAATTTTTTATTTCATGTGCAATTCTGCCACACTACAATACTGGAACACATCTGCCAATATACTTCCAATATATCAACATACATSTCAAAGCGTTTGTGAGCACAAGCAACAGGCCGTGCCAAAAGCAAAAAAACAACAGCAGGGACTGCTCAGACGCCAGAGCTGCAGCACAAGCTCCGCAGGCCTCTGAMCCCGGCCTAAGGCTGCAAGCCTGGGAACGGAGCACAGGTCCTTGCTGCAGACGTAGCCTTGCTTCACTTACAAATCACTTCGGCATCTTGTAAACTACACGTTTGTTCTTCCCAAAATTTGCTTACTATACAAAATTTGCTGCTATACAAACAAAGGACAGAAATAAAAGTGGTTAATGGGTTAGAAACTAAACTAGGGAAAGCAGTTTTCCCTACATACTAAATAGATATATAAAGGAAAACCATGCTGAGAGCTCTTAAATTAAATGATAAGCAGAGCATTTCAAATAACTGTAACAACTACCAGTCCATACTCTGAGCTCAAAGGTAAAACAGCTGATAGGAAACTCAGTTTACGTAGGAAAAAAAGCATTTGTGGGGTGAGCCAACTCACCCATAAGTGGAAACCTGCAAGAAAAGGGGAGCGGCCGGTGTCAAAGCGCTCGATGTGGTGCAAGCTTAAGGGGCGCACTGGAAACAGGCCCCCCAGCTCCCAGCCCGACCTGAACTGCAGTGCCTGCAGCATCAGCGGGACAGCTCCCTGGCTCACCCCGGGGGAAGGCCCTGGCTGTGTAATGCAGGGCAATTACACCAAAATAGGCAGTATTTAAGTTTCGGGGGACTTACAAAGACAAACCACAAAGAAGCCTCTGGCTTTTGTGCTCTGGATGCCTCGAATCTCRCATCATTTAACAAGTGGCAGCAAATTCTTCAGGGCAAACACAAGACTATGGTTTCACAGATTGGATTAACAGCCACTCATGGGGAGAGGGACCTTTTTCTCCCTCCTGCTTCCTTTCGCCCTGGGCTCGGGCTCTCATTTCATTCCGCAGTGAGTCAATTCTCAACTGATTAAAACTGAAAACGAATTCATCTAGAAAAAAGGTGATTTCTGTTCTTTACTGCTCTCACTCAGGCTGTGTTTCCATCAGACGAGCGCCGTGCCGGCTCGGGGGCAGAGGCCGAGCGGGGACAGGAGCCGCACAGCCACGATGCCTCCCTTGCCAGCGGCCCCATGGAGCCAATCCCCACTGCGGAGCACCCACGCCTTGATCCAGCCACTCAGCTGCACAACAAAACCACTGCCCGGGAAAACCAAAATCTCCCGGCACAAGGAGCTAGCCTTCATGTAGCTGGGCTACTTCAAGGAAGAAATTTAGAAAAGTAAAATGTCTTTGACACAGGAAACTGGGGTTTCTACTAAGGATTGTGAGGAACAGCCATAAGGATTCAGATGGCATAAACTGAATAATTTTAGCCCAAAATATGATGGTTGACAGCACAGCAATAAGGAAGAGTAGCAGACATAGGAGAATGCTTACTCCCCATGGGTGGCAAAAACTCCTACCCCAGAGCAAAATACACGGTGCAGGTATCGAGCTTCGAGCTCTGATCACGTCCCAGAAACAGGCTGTACTGCTGGGAACTGCAAGGAGGGAATTACCCTTATCCTTAGGTCGGACACAGAAGCCTTCCTCATTTTCTCTCAAGCGCTTAGCTGGGTCATCAGGTAACTGACCCAGTCTTTGCAGTCAGGAACCAATTCTTATGGAAATTCTACATCCTGTTTTCAGTTACTGGGTTAAATATATATATATGTATCTATATAGACAGGATGCTGTAAGGAAAACTCTCATACTCCCTGTCTTTCTCAGGGCTCTCCTGGTACTCATTCAAGTTTTGAAATAAAACGGAGAAAGAGGAATGAGAAAATACAAAGCCCTTCCTCAAGAAACCTGCTTGGCATGCATTTCCTCCAGCAAACCCCCCAAACTTGGTTTCAGCTTGCCGGCTAAGCTTTGRTTTGTATTTCATGGAAAACACCAGACGGGCTTACAAGACTGAACAGCGCCTAGAATTTGCCTTTTCATACATGCATCTTTTCCCCCTGCAACGCAAACGCCTGGGCAGTGAGAGGCTCAATGCACAGGGCTCCGCACAGCCTCTCCGGGCAGAGGCTGCGCTGCGCTGCAGCAGGCCTGGGCTGGGGCAGAGCCCCCGCAGCGGCTTAACCCGCCCTGTGACAGAGCAGCGGCCCACACAGCCAGGCCTGGAGCRGCCTCCGGAGCCCGGGCAGGGAGGGATCCTGGAGCAGCAGCAGGAGTGCGGCCAGGACAGCCCCTTGCAGTGACCACGCGGCCGGGGCCGGCCTCGATCCGTGGGAAAGAGCCACCTGTGGAGCATGCGGCTACGGACAGAGCTGGACTCTGCGGCACGTGTGGATATGGATAGAGCCGGATTCTGTGGCACGTGTGGGTACGGACAGGGCTGGCWTCAGGCTTCTCATACAAAGGGGGAAGGGGAGAGGGCCAGCGGCCGTTTCAAGAGGTGGGGATGCAGAAAGAGGAAAAAGGCTCAGAGAGGTTTTATGGAGGCTCTGGGTCTCGGAGGGCTATGGTGGGTTGCGGAGAAGTTGCCCATCTGTCGGCCTCTGGTCTGAGAAGCAGCTTCCTCCAGCAAGGCTACCGAGCCAGGTGTCAGGACCTGAATTCATTCATCACCGCTACTGCTGTAAAGCTGCTATCCCTCTATTAAATCAGGATACAATACAAAACATCAAAAAAAAAAAAATTAACCTGCTAATAAATCCAGACTGAGGGAATGTCCAGTTCGGCATCACCGAGGATACACCCMCCTGCTACATTAGGGCTGCACGGGCCGTTTCCACCCGTCTCCTTTGCTCCTTGGGCACAGAGCAGCTTCTCTGCAAAGGCTCTGCCATTTAACTCGCAGGCACAAAACCTCTCCCCTCGTTTACTCATTGATAATGAGGATGCCACAAGTTAAAAATCACGCATGAAGACCAGGAGCAGCCCAAGCACGCAGGCACACGGAGCTGCTTCTGCCTACGGAGGCGACAGCGGCGCCGGGGCCGCAGCACAGACACAATACAGCAGGGAACGGCGCCTGGCAAAGCCGGCAGCAAGAGCACTGCGAAAGAAAAACAAAACCCAAAACATCCTTGGGCTTAATCTTCCGTTATTATTTAAACACAGGCCCACGGAGCTCTGCTCATCATAGTCTATGGATTAATTTCCYGCAGCGCATTTCAAACAAAATGCACAGTGTGGTTTCAGAAGACAAGCAAAAGCCTTGGGGGAAGCAGGGTTGGGCGGCACAGACTCCGCGAGGACAAGCGACAGCAGCAGCCCCCACGGAGCCCCAGGACACCCCGGGACAACCCACGGCGAGCAGGAGTTCAGCGGGAGGGCCCTGCTGTGGATGGAAGCCATGGAATCGGCTCCATGGGGCCCCAGGGGGCTCATCTGCAGGCTCCCGTGTGCCCCGACCTTCCAGCAGCTGCTCGCTGGCCACAGCCCCCCGGAACGGGAGGATGCAAGTGCCTTTCTAGGAATGCATCCTCTGTACCCAGGGAGCATGGAAAGGCAGAGCTGGCAGGAGGTYCAAGGCCTCCCCACATCACAGGGCACCCACTGACCAGCCAGGGTGCCCAGGGCTCCTCAGGCACCTGCCCCCGCTCCCCCTCGCTGCCCGCCCAGAGCCCGCTCCTGCACCCGCCACGGGAGCCGCACAGTGGGGCACCTGCCATGGGATCCGCATGTGTGGGGCACCCCCCATGGGAGCTGCATGTGTGGGGCACCCGCCACGGGAGCTGCACGTGTGGGGCACCCGCCACGGGAGCTGCACGTGTGGGGCACCCGCCACGGGAGCCGCACGTGTGGGGCACCTGCCAGGGCCGACCAACCAGGCAGCTCCGACCGGTCCTTCCACTGCTCCTCTTCCCTTCCCTTCCCTTCCCTTCCCTTCCCTTCCCTTCCCTTCCCGCAGGGGCCGATTTCCAGAGCTGTTAAGTGTCTCTATTAGACATAATGAGCGGTCTAAGTGCTCACTCTCCCAGAAAATTGAGGCCCCGGGTAAACAGAGGGCTCTTGAGAAGCGCCCGAGCCGTGACTTGTTCAGCAGGGAGCAGCCGGCGTGGCGCAAACACCGCCCGGCTTCGGTCACAGACCTTTGCTGCCTCATAACCTGCTCTGAGCAACCATGCACTAGAGCAGACATTTCTGAACATACCTTTTGCTGCTATTCTGCCCCAATGATAGGGCTAAAGCTCACACACACATGCAGGTAAATTAGGATAAATGTATGGATTTTCTTTCTCCCCCCCAAGAAAAAGGACAGCAGTTGTTACGTGGTTATGGAGCAGTTATGGGGTGCCATGCAGCTCCTGCCTGTCTCCAGCCATTCACCTCCTCCTGCAGCTGGGCTGCACAGGCTTGCGTGGAGCTGCAAGGTGAATAAAGTGAGCGAATGTGACAAGAACACTGCCCGCTCCCACACRGCAGCGTCTGCAGAGGGATGGGAAGGACGAGCAGGGCTTCCATGCCGTGCTTCTCCCAGCCCTTTAGCCTGGGAAAAAAAGGAAAAGAAAAAGATGGAGAAAGGGTAATTCACAGTGAGAAGGCCAGAGATGGGTTGCCGAAGGTGAAGGGGATTGCCTGTTCACAGGTCCTTCAAGCATAAGGCCCAAGGCCTCCAGCAAAGGGGGCCGGAGCCAGGCTGCTGCTCTTCAGCACACGGCTCAGACCTGGGGACGCTGCCATGGGGCAGGGCAGATCCCAGAACCCTGCCCAGGACCAGACAGGGACACAACGGGCGCCTGGAAGCGCAATCACTGGGTGCACAAACCAAAAACATCCCGGGAGACCCAGTCCCCGCCTCCCCCRGCTCCAAAGGGCCTGAGGGTGCAAGAACAGGGGGGAGAATAAAATTAAAAAGAACCATGAGTGTTTTAACTCAACTCCTAAAGCTCTCATCCCTGAGCAGGGAGATTCCCAGGAATGTGAATACACCATCTATTTTGCTCTCTTCATAAAACCATGCAAGCCTCACCTCAATGTAAGACCAGGCTCAAACAGCTCAGCCCTCAGCCCTCACTGTGGGTTCTGGGGCACCTCGGAGCGCCCTGCGGTGCTGCCAGGCGCTTCCCACGGATTATGTGCAACGTAGTGCGGATTTCACTAGCCCACATTTTTCATTTAGCTCTACTCTTAAACAGGGATTCATCTGTCAATGCGTGTCCTAAAACAGGATGCCACATGTTGGAAGCTGAAGAAACACTAAGGTATTTTAACTTTAATTTTTTGGCAATTAACTGCTATTATTATTGTTGTTGTTGTTATTTCTGGCACCTGCTGCTCAAGCAGGAGATGWCCTGGAGACACGGACATTTCTTCCACAGTCTGGGAGATTCCAGTAAACGCCCATTAACTCCTCAGCTCAGACTCCAGATGTTATCACCTTAATGCCCATCCACTGGAATTCACCCTCTTTTGTTCTCCATTCCCAAGGAGCTGATCTGACACTGACAGCCCMACTCCTTGCCCACCTTATCCTTTTTAAATGATTTCATACACCAAGCAGTGACGCCTCCCAGACAATCCATATTAACCCATCCTGCTTACTCTCATAAATAAGGCATTATACAAAGCCTTTGTTTTTCTATCAGTGCACATACAGACATCTAAACAATCCCTTTCTCTTTTGCTTTGCTTTTGAGACCTTGATTTTGGAAGATAATTTCTCCTCTCCCTTTTCACTCCTCCTTACACATGCTTCTTACTCCCATTTTTTTTCCCCTGTCTTTAGCCACACTGAAACAAAGTTACAGCAAAATGTCAAAATCTTGGAAAAAATCAGATCCAGCTCTTCTTGCCATTACAATAAAGAGGGTAAATCCACTTTGTACATTTGTGAGTAAATCACTAGGATTACTCACAACAAAATGCCTTTCGCTATGAGCAGGGGTGGTCAAATCAAGCCTTCAGTGATTGGGATTAATCAGCACTAGACAGCAGATGTATTTTTAAATGCATTTTTCCTTTTTTCATGTAATAAGCAGCACCTTAACCAAGTGCTCAACTGAATCTCACAGTGGAATAGCCATATTCAAAAATAGATGGAAGAGAATCTAGAACACACTAACACAGAAGTCTCAATTGCCATCTCAATACGTGCTGAAAATTCCTCTTCAGATTATGCTTGTTTAGAAAATATGCCAAGGATTAAACATCATGCAGAGGAGGCTCCGTATGTGACCCACTTTTTTACTGATTTAAACTCTGGCTGCATTTTCACTGCCTTGCAAGCAACTTTTCACTTTGAACCTGACCTCTCAATCCTGTGCTGATCAGTGCAGAAGGGCCACACCTGGCATTGAAAGCCACCGCACGCCCTGTTTGCAGAAGGCCAAATTTCCATGTTTCAGGGTCTTCACTGGCAAAATACAAATAATTACCGTCATCCTGCTTAGCAACTCCTGACAGGAATCCTGATTTTCCACCCCGGAAGGGTGAGCTCTGCTCTCGAGCAGAGTTGTTGCTCTGCTCTCGAGCAGAGTTGTTGTCTCGAGAAGTTGTTGCCTGTGGTTTGCTGCAGCCGCAGGGCAGAGCTCCTGCAGCTCCACCTCGTGTCCGTGGAAGCATTTTGAAGCCTACAACATTGTGGGGGAAAGAAACAAACCCAAGAACCATCCCTCCAAAGCTCAGGAATCCCAGGTTTTCCAACAGAACTTCCYGGAGAAGGCACATCAGAGGTAAGCAGGCCAACCCTGTCCCAGGAGGGCGCYGAATCCTTGGCGCGGGCTACGGAACCAGGGAGCCGAGCAAGCGCTGCTGGCACCAATGCACCCCGGGAAGGCGAGCGCAGCAGGAAGAGCCGAAGGGGCAGGATTAGGCCAAGCAGCTGGCCAGGAGCCCGGAGACGAGTCAAACCCAGGGACGAGGGTGACTGCCGGGACGCTGGGCAGCACCCGCGCCTCGGGGCTGCCAGGCAGGCCGAAGGGGCAAGGTCCGAGTGCGGACGGAGCCGCAGAGCCAGAGCGTCGTCCCGAGCCGCAGCCCGCGGAAGAGCCAGGGTGCAGCTACCAAGGGAACAGCAGCACCTCCCCAGGAGGGCGCCCCGGAGCCATCCAGCCCTGGCGGGGCCCCAGCAAGGCGACCGGCTCTGCCCGCGCGGGGGCACCGGCCGTGGGGCCGGCGGAGCCCGGGAGGTGCCCGGGAGGTGCGGAGCGGCCCTGCCCGGGCAGCGGGCACGCGGGAGCCGCCGCTCGGCCTCGGCCTCGGCTCACAATGCCGCCCGCCGGCAGCAGCACAGAGCGGTACCCGATCACGGGATCACAGAAACACAGGATGGTTGAGGCTGGAAGAGAGCCCTAGAGGTCATCTAGTCCAACCCCCCTGCTCCAGCAGGGACACCCAGAGCACGGGGCACAGGGGGCATCCAGGCGGGTTTGGAAGATCTCCAGAGGAGGAGACTCCACAACCTCCCTGGGCAGCCTGTGCCAGGGCTCTGKCACCCTCACAGGAAAGAAGTAATTCCTCACATGGAGATGGTCACTCCACAGCTGCACCTTSCTCAAACACAAAGTAAGGAAGCAAAGCCTTTAGCCCCTCTTTTCCATGCAGCGTGGCAAGGAGCACTGTCAGTCCCAGCCCTCACAGATTCACAGATTCACAGAATA
>NW_020454350.1:2215045-2215440 GCF_003342845.1 Nothoprocta perdicaria | reverse complement strand
CCAGCTTGGTGTCATCTGCAAATGACCCTCCGCAGCCTCCGGGTCGACATCGAGCTCACACTCCTGGGAGAAGGGATTCGGAGCAGCGACACGGCCCTCCTCACGGAGGGAACAGCTCCTGCTCAGCTCCGCTGAAAGGAAGGACGCCCAAAGCGCAGGAGCAAGGAGGGCACTGCAGGACCCACAGATCCCGAACGGCAACGCAGTGAAGGGACAGGCAGCGTTAGGAAGACATTACGGGCGGATGTAGTGTTCTCACCCAGTATCTCTAATAACCATAAATAAGGACAGATTTATGACCCAGCAAAACATGACAGGAGATTACGCAGGGGACAGAGGTCTTCATTCTGTTAGACGGACAGACGTGACCTTTCCAGGCTCCAAGCAGCCTAGGG
>NW_020454350.1:2189168-2214715 GCF_003342845.1 Nothoprocta perdicaria | reverse complement strand
GGATTTAAACCCTCCCTGCACGCATCCCGCTGCTCCCTCTGCCCGCTCTTCTCCCGGCTGACCCTGGCGCATCCCACTGCTGCCTCTGCCCGCTCCTCTCCACGGGGCGACCCAGGTGCCATCAAGTGCTCCACAAAGCCGCCCAAACGCTGCAGACAAAACCCAGCCTCCTCATGACACACTGAATTCCCAAAGGTAGGAGCCAGGAATTAAATCACTGCTTTTAGTAGAAGCACCTTGTTACCCATACAGCAAGAGTTTATATTTTCATGTGACGTTAATAAAAAAATAGCCCTAAAAACCAAGCAAAACACCCTCAGAACCACTAGCCTGTTAGCAAGATATGAATAGTTGGGACATTCACTCCTCAATACAATCCCTTCTGTTCTTGTTCTAAAGATTTTATTCAAGAATGCTGTAGTCAGATCTTGAGATAAAAGAAGAAGCATTTTTTTTTTTTAGTTTCCAAATTTGTTAGATTCAAAGTTGACAAAAAATCATGCACCAATCCATAAATCACTAATCTCTTGTGCTTCCTGTGAGACTTTACTATGATTTTTTTTTTKGTTAGACAAATGTTGCCTCCTAGGAAAGGGTATTGAGATGGGGACTAACCTGCATGTGCCAGTCAATTAAAATAACATTAATAGCARAGAAGAGAGAAAGCTGCTTCTATGYTATTTAATACATTTGTCTGCTTAAAAAAAAAAATCTAAAAATGTGTTTCTTAAAAAGAAAACTTTTAAAGAGCTTATTCCTATAAAATAACAGAGGAAAAAAAGAGCATCTCACARACCACATCTAAAATAGCTTATTTAATAAATGATAATTCAGAAATGCAAATAGATCTGTTTTGCAATCATCTCTTAGATATTTAAGGAAAAAGTTAATTTAACCTGAATTACTTGCAAAAACAGAGCTAATAAAGGTGCTTATGATCAACAGAAGTACAGATGCAGCTGGAAAAAAAGCACTAAACCTTCTGTCACACAATCCTTTTGATTTCTTGATTAAGAATGTGTAGTTTATGTACATTTTTATTCATACTCTAATAAGCAAACAGAAGCTAAGTATTTAAAAACACAGCAAAACTATTCTTTGGTGGTACTTGAAACTGAATATGAATTAAGACTGAAAACTTAACTCAGTGTGTGCCAACGTGCAAAATGAACAACCTTCCCAAAAAAAAAAAAAAAAAAGAGCTCCGGTACCATAAAACATTGAAGGCAAATCTTCAAAGCAATCATTTATCTGAAACACTGGCTAGTGAAATAAGCACATTTCAAAATACTATAGACTTAGCACAACTCACCAGTACTATAGTATCTTTTAAGCTCTGTGCGCCTGATGTCTTTCAGTTGATTATATTTTTTCTTTTTCTTTTCTTTGTCCGAAGCAGTTTCCTTCTCCCCAGCAAATCTACAGTTGTCTTCAGAAGAACTGATCTGCTCCAGAATGGCTTTACTTTCATCATCTTTCTCAGAAGAAGTTTTGGAAACAGGAGAACCAGGGGAACTGGCAGAGATGGTCTCGGCGTTTTGCTTCGTTTGCCTTTTCTTTTTCAAACTAAGCATGAAGAAGAAAAAACCCTCATTAGAACATAGCTATCCTGTACAAACAGATTAACTCGCTTGCTAAATTTACTTAAAAGAATAATAATTCTATATCAAAATTCATTACAAGGTGATAAACACACAAACACACAATATTTTTGACAGGAACTCAGTAATTAATATTATCCCAGGGCATACTCTTCAATTATCATGTCATTCCAAGGGTATCTTCTCAAAAAAAGTAAAAAATAGAGTAAAATAAAAAAGGAAGGAAGTTTTGTGGTCATTTTCCCTGTTCTTCCTTCCTTTGTTTGAAGAGAGGAAACTCCAGAAGTTATTTTCTTTATTTTAAACCAAACAGCTAGATGTAGAAACAAGCGACTGAATAATGTTTTGAAGATGAAGCTTAGGATAAAGTAGGGAAAAAAGAAGTCTTGACGTGTTCTAATGCAACAGCTAACAAACTACATTGAGAGTCAACCACTTCTGCTACATAAACCCCTTGTTTTCATATAAACTTGCTACTTATTTCCATTTTGTCCAAGGTTATCTACCAGTGGCCGCCCGTTTTACTCTCCATCTGCTCTTGCACACCCCTCATTGCCAGGACCCCAAGTGCCACCCAGCAGCTCATAAGGCAACAGGGCTGCAAACCGCCCAGAAGCCTCTCAGCTGTTACAGCTCTGCTGCCAGACACATTAATTTGCAAATCTTCAAACCTATCACTATAGCAACGGGAGCATTTTCTTGTTAAAGAAGCCTTAAAACACAGCACAGGCGTGAACGATGCCTCAGGAATGCTGAGGGGAGAATGCAGGGAGGAAGGGGCCAAGCTCTTCTCAGTGGTGGCCAGTGACAGGACAAGGGGCAATGGGTGTAAGTAGTAACACAGACAGTTCCATCTTYAGGTGAGGAGGAACTTCTTCACTGTGAGGGTGAYAGAGCCCTGGAACAGGCTGCCCAGAGAGGYTGTGGAGTCTCCTTMTCTGGGGGTCTTCCAAACCCACCTGGATGCCGCCYTGTGCCMCRTGCTCTGGGTGTCCCTGCTGGAGCAGGGGGTTGGACTAGAGGATCTCCAGAGGTCCCTTCCAACCTCAACCATTCTGTGATTTTGTGAATCCTACCCCTAAGTTTCGCATTAAACCACCATCCTGAGAATTGGCTTTTTGTAAGCACAAACTCACTTCAGCAGGTGACAGCGAGAGTCCTTAGAGCACCTTAATGATCCTTCTCTCTATACCTGAACTTTCCAGTTACATGGTACCTAAGGTGTATTAGCAATGCTATAGCAATAGTTTGTTGATGTTAACAACTTTGGTCTGCGAACAGTTGTATAATGCAGACAGTCAAGGATTCACTGCAGTTGTGAAAAGTTACCTGACCTCATACAATTACATTAAGTGAGTGAGTGAAAACCTAATGTACATGCAAGAGTTTCAGAGATGCTTCCTACTGTCTCTTACATTTGTACTCAAGAAATATTTTTTTAGGCTACAAAGTAAAAAACAAATACAGAGACAAACAAAAAAAACCCAAATTTCATACAGAGAAAAACAAATACAAAGATTACTTTGAGATTTACAGTAAGATATGTCAGGTTACGTACCAGATTAACATCCGAAACCAAAACACTGGAATCAGTTCTCAACTTTACAATATCCAGCTCGAGATCTCCAAGAAGGGTTATTTAGGCAGACCACAAGTCACCAGTGTTTTCCAGTGAAATACTTCAAAAGATCACTTCACAAAAGCTGTGGCTATCATGTGCTCATATACATGCATTTCTAAAATGTTTTCCAAAATACAGTGACGTGAGGTTGGGCCCTCTCTCTGCTGTGGCTCCCCAGTCACTCAAACCCACCGATTTCTAAGACAAGTGGCAGTCCATGCATTACACAGCCAAGAGAKTCAGGACGTGTGGAACTTCACAGATCAGGCCCTGACTACACATGAAAACAACCTACAAGGATTTATGAGRGATACAAGTGAACACAGCTCTAAAGCAAATGGAACTGTTCTGTCTAGATTAATGAAAACATGGGGATACAAGGGAAATTGCAGACTAATAAGCCACAGCGCTGATCAAAGGCTGCTCCAACAACTGCAAGGCACTGCGGGTGCATCGCAAACACGTCTCTGTCTGCAGGTGGTAGAAACCTGTGCAAAGCAGCTCTCTGCACGCGGCTTCACGTCTTACACCGCGGCTGAACAACACGGTCCCCGACYCACGAAGGAGCCACATCCCGGCAGCCGGCGGGGCTCACAGCCTGTGGAGACCGCTGCCTCCGCAGGCCTGAGCCGCCAAGCACCAGCCTGCGGCCCCTCTTCCACCCACATTACTCGCATCTCACCTTTTCTCTTTTTTTTTTTCCCCCCATTCCCAATCGGCTTGTTTTGATCACAAGCGCCATTAAGAAAGTTTTCCATTAGATAAATACAGAATCTCAAAACAAGCACACATATAAACCTTAAAAAAAACCAACCAAACCAAATCCCCGCCACGAGCTCGGCACAGGCCAGCAGCCCTGAGGACTCGCAGCATTTCGCAGCTGCTGCTGCGGTCAGGCACGGGCCACAGGCGAGAGGCAGGCGGGAGCCACCGGGTATGYGGGGGCTCCCCAATTTCTGCTCCGCTGGCACGGGCGCCAGTCAGACGTTTGCACAGAGCCAAACTTGCCCTTTCTGCTCGCCGCTCCATCTCCTCCAACGCTGAGAGGTGATGTCTGCACTAGAAAAACAACGCTGGGCAGCGGTCGGGTAGCTGCGAGGCTCCGCACAGAACTGGGAGCAGCTCTGCCCAGGGCCATCACCTCCACTTCCAAGACACTGCTTTTAAAGGTCCCTTAAGCCTGGATGAAACTAACAAACAAACAAACAAAATAATAATAATAATAATAATAATAATAATAATAATAATAATAATAATAATAATAATAATAAATCTTTAGTCACTCTTGAAAAACCTTGGCTATAGCACACTGAGGAACCAAAACAAGCTTTCAGCATCGCTTAACACCATGAAGACGGCACCTGCTTTATTGCGCTTCCTGACCTTGCTTACGACACGCACCCGCAAACTCAAACCAGACACAACGTCCCCTGCAAACACAGGGCAACCCCTCATTTCTGTGCACGGCGATATGAGGCGCGGGGGCAGAGGGCTATGGAGGCAGAGGCCCCACTGCTGCCCCTCGGGCCCATGTACCCCCCGCGCGCGGCGCCCTCCGCTCCCTCCTCTGCTCACCTGGCGCACRGCGAGACCTCAGACCCACCGTGGTCCGAAAGAGGAGGCGGCCAGAGATCCCCCTGCTTTTGTCCCAGACCTCTGGTATTTCCCACCCTTCGCAGCACGAGCTGCCCTGAACCATCTATTTAACGAAGCCACTTGTAAAAACAGTTCCTTTTTCAACGTCTTTGGAAGATTTCTATTGCTTTTGCTCAGTTTTATAGAYGATCGCTCTGAATAAAACTAAAATTCATTGTTGTTCTAATGATCAGGAGAGCAAAAGGATAAACCACCACTCCCCACCACAAACCACAGTGCCAGGTTTTGCAGTTAGAACAGCCGTTCAAGCCAAGCAATACATTTGCTCTTGAGCGAATGGCCAAGCAGTTATGGTGGAAGAGGTGTTTGCTCTGCGGGATCTCGGCTCATGGGCGATGTGTCTCACCAGGAATGTGCTCCAGAAGGGGAGAGAAACAGGGAGGGCAGGAGAAATAAGGAGCTTATCCGCAAAAACACTCTATTTCCTGAACAAGGAAAGAGTCTTACAGATCTGGAACTCCATTTAAACACCAGATAAGCTCTCTCAAGCTATTTGGTTCTGACAGGAAAAGCATTTTTTTCCTACATTTATTTATTAGTCTCTTTTTATTGCTCCTCAAAGTGCTCCTCTGAGCCACAACTGACACCCTATTTCCTAAGTCTGCCCTAATACATAGTTTTCCCATATAGTCTTCAGCCTATTACTGTGAACAATGGACAACCTGAGAGCTTTACTACTAAAYCCCACAAGCCACAGAAACTATTTCTTCCTCAGCGCTGGGAGCTGCCTACAGGCATTCTGCTCGGATCCACCCTAGAGAAGAAACAGAGAAACAGAATCACTGGGCAGTGCCCAGAGCTTTCTCACATTATTTAACAAAGACTACTGATCAAAAATGGGCAGAATTCCAGAAGAGGCAGATAAAATATTATGTCAACAAGGTGTTATAAAAATAATCTGCAGATGACTTTTAAAGTCCGGACGCTGACTTACAGGAAAAGAGCTATGAAATACTTCAAGAAATTACCTAGTCCATCTCCCAGGCCCAACTCTAACCAGCTACCTACAAAAGGCAAATCAATGTGCACTTTTAGATGACTAAGACAGCTGGAATTTCTCACAACTCTTTAGAGAGATGCAGAGTTCGCGTAAACACAAAATTCATCACACAAAGGAGGTTCTCCACCCAACTTCCTCTAGAAGATTAAAGACAATTGGGGAATTGATACATTTGAGGAAAATAAAGAAATGGGAATCCGACAATTTTTTTTTTCAATTAATTATTTTTATTCCAATAAATTATATTTAGTTTTGACTAACATTCGAATGCATAGCAAACAACTGAACAAGAATTCATTTGGCAGATGCTCAATAATTAATCAGCTGTGAAGAACACCAAGTCCACATCTTCAGACAAAGCTCATTTTTTATGATATATTAGATTAAAAATATCAGCGTTGTCTGTACTCTGTGTATTTAAAAACAAAAGCAGCTGCCAAAGTGGCCCTCCAACAAATATATAAAAAGAAGGGGGAAGGGAGGAGAAATCTTCATTTTATCTTCAAGTTGACACAGTTTTCCCTTGGGGATTTTTTTTTACAATGTGCATCCTCTAAAATTTGCCTTGACATCTGGCATACAATCAGCGTAACGTCCTGGAGAGCACAAATACCTCATGTTGCACAAAAGCAGTGTTTTTAAATCTATTTTGTATGCAGGTGTGCACCCAACATTAACTACAATCATAAAATATCAATGATAGTGAGTTTAAATCACTTTAAACATCTTCATCTGCTTTGTCCCCATCAAAGAGTCCTGTTAATTTACCTTACATACAGAGTCACATACAATCCGATCAGAATCAATTGTTTTTCAGAGTCAACTTTATCTTAGTTTTTCACCTCCCTGCCCAGTGTAATACATCATAATTGCATCAGGTCTCTGTGCCCTATGCTCCCTTTTCCACCCATCCAGAACAGCTAAATAAATCAGTATCAGGTTCAAAAGCCAGATATGGAAACATTCATGAATAAGGAAGTAAATAGTCAGTATGAGGAAGGCCCTGGTGTGATGGTGGCCGCTACTCTAACATGGCCTGCACAGAGCAGTGATGCCCGCTTTGCGCGGCCCTGCCTGCGCTCATCTGATCTGAGCGAGTGAGTGATCTCAGGCGACATAAATCCCTCCTGATGGGAGAGTCCAAGGCCACTGGAGCGCTTCCTGAGCATCCCGCCTGGCTGCCGCCTCCCTGGGAGCAGCTGCTTTCCCCTCCAAGCAGACTGCGGACACGGAGAGCCCCTCGTGGACGCACCGTGTCCACGGAGCCCGGCAGCGGCCACCCCRCAGGCCCGGCCCGCACCCTGCACCCTGCTTTGGAAACAAGCCAGCCACGAGGCTCTGTGCTTGCTGTCAAAACAGACTACTGGGGCAAAAACAAGGGATGGCATGTGTTTTTATGCTGGATTTAAATAATTGACTATAGGAGGAAAAAGAACAGCTGCTGCAGAGTTACATTTTAAGGACAACAAGCCTGTTTTTGACATACTGAAGCGTCCAAACTGCGGTCGCACTCACTCAAAACAACGACACGCAGCAACTACAGAAGCTTCTGCTATCAGCAGCACAGGGAGAAGCCGGGAACGTCACCGTTTCCTCACGGTGCTAGTTTGCAACCAAGAGCAGCTCCCGGCTTCCCACGAGGTCATCAGCAGAGCCCAGGGAGGCTGGCGAGCACCAAAGGACAAGGCGCCTCCTGACACTCGCACACGTCCGTTCTGCTACTGTGGCCTTACAGTAACGGGTCCCTCTGCCCCTCTTTCACCCTCTGCAGCATGGAGGGAAGGATTTGCAGCAAAGCTGCTACGGAATTTTAAAGACACTGTGCCTCCCARTGGAAAAGTTCTTGGATATAATCAAAGTGTCTTATTTTCTTTTCCAGTTTTTAGATAAATCCCAGAGAATTTTAAATATCCCACTGAAGCTGTCTATGTCTATCATGGGGACAAAAATGTACAGGAATTCTGAAGAGTTTTGAGCTACCAAAAAGCCAAAGGATGCTTATTTTCCTAAATTTAGGAATATGATGTACCCATACATCTTAATAACTTTTTCAAAATAGAAAARTATCCCCTTGTTTTCTGTTTACTTACGAAAACAGGTTATGATGTATTAAACACTGCATTACCATGGCAGCAGTTTAACAAAATCCCTTCCAGTGAAAACATATTATCTTTTGATCTATATGTCTATTTAATTCATATTATATATATATGTGTGTATATAGACACACACACAAGTATTTAAGATAGACAGACAGATTAAAAAAAATTATTATTGCAGGTTCTTAAAGAATAGCCTTAGCCAGAAGGTAAAAAGAAGAAATCCCTCCTTCAAAAACTATGCCTTTAACTTTGCCCTCGAATGACTTATCAGACTTGTTCAATTAAATCCACAAAAATCTGTCTTTCCACAAATACAAACTTGACTCTTGCCACCATCCCATCCTGCTCCTCATTTCCTTCGGTAATGATGTCAAATACTTCTCCTGTGCTGGTGTTCAYTAATCATTTCCAACTGCTCCTACACATGCAACACATTCTCCCAAAGCTGGCTCAGCAAGACACCTTCCCATCCCTCAGGGAAGGGTCGGCACGGAGGGACACCCTGACTCTTCTCTCCAGCTGGTGCTTTCAGAGCTCCAGCAGCTCCCACACACTCAATTGCCAATCTACTGCACTACCGCTTAAATTGACACCATTTTGTTGCAGTTAGAAATAACCATAATCATGGAACTGCTCTTATGTGGGTAAGCAGAGTATTACAACAGCACAGGATTTTCTGTCACCAGCACAACTTCCGCACAGAAAAGTGATCCATTAAAAAAAATAAAATTTTTTGATGAAATCGATAAGCACATGGTAATTGGGCTGCCTGAAATGCATTTCAAAATTCCCCCCCAAATTTGATAAGACCCTCCATCCTTCAATTAAACACTCAGTCTCACGAAAGTCAGCTTAATTTGAAGGGAAGGTGCTTTCAGTATTAATAATTGATTTAAATAGGGAAATAAAAGGGTAAGAATGAAGAATTTTCTAAAAGACCTGTGGCCATGTGTGCTGTTCAYCACAGTCACCTGCTCTCTCCAGTCGCCTTGGTACCAAAGTTTTCTGATGCTATAAATCTGGCCTCGGCTTTAATTAACTTGCCAGAAAACAGCTGGAGAGAAATTTTATTGCCGAGAGACTAAAATAGCAATAAATATTTACAATGAAGCAATAAAACAGCAGATGAAACTCAATAGTCAATAAAGGTAAAGTCTATGAGAAAAAGAGCTCAAATGAGACATATATCACACAATGGTAAAGTATCTAGAACCCACTTCTGGGAGACAAAAGGAGTTTTAGGAAACAATATTTTAGTATCTGTTATAACAGGAGTATCAAGGACACTAAATTAAGTTGTTTTAAACCCTGCTGCCTGATAAAGTAGAAAASAGCTAAAAATAAATCGCTTAGGCATGTTGTGTATGCCAAAAATGTAAACAGGTACAAAAAGCAGCCKCAAAAATCCATCGTGGCTGTGTCTGTAAAGGGCTAAGACCCACTAATGGTCAGAGACGGAATATAGTAAGCAATGGAAACCCCTAAGGATTAAGGATGAGTAAAGGAAAAAGGAGACTCAGCTGAAATTTCATAGCTCTAAAAACATTTTAAGCCAGTCTGGTCCAAAAAGAAGGAGCCTCTCTGCCCACTGCTGTTCCTGCCCCAACTTGTCCTTATTCTCACACAGGAGTATCTGTTGCAGCTCACAGGGATCAGATACGGGGAAGTATTTCAGTTATTTCAATTAAACGTTAGACTCCCTAGTCTAACCATGCTAACACTGTGTCAGTCAAAGCACCAGAAGAGGGGAGGGTGCTCCTGCAGGCACAAGTGCTAGTTTAAAGGCACCTTGTCCAGACTGAAAAGCTTGTCAGATTACAGCCTTGCTTACACTTGAGTTACATTAGGCCAAGACCAGCAAAAGCAGGAAACCAGAAAGCCAAAGCAGGTATGGGCTGCACCATGTCCAACAGACCTCTGGGCAGCAATATTCAAGAATATTGAGGGCAGCTTCTTCACGGCTTTCATCATAAAGAGGATTGCAAGGTTCAGTAAGTTGACTCTGTTTGATAAACCAAGTCATCTGTTGACWTCACTGATCAGCAAGGTGAGGGGGAGCAGAAAGTAACCATGGCCAAGGAGATCCTGACAGAAATCAAAAGCTGCAATTTTAAATGAGGACTTAAAGGGGTGTCTTGAGGAGGAGAGGCTGGGATTTACAGCACTGGCCTTTGCATTAAATTTAGCTTTTACTTAACAAACTACTTTTCAAAATTGATACTTAAATTACAAGACTATCTATTGACAAGTCCATTGCACTATCCTGCATGGTATGAAAATGAAGGCTTAAAATTATGTAAAAAAAAAAAAAAAAAAAAAAAAAAGACAGTTTAGAAGAGTTTCATAACGAAAAAACATACACCTTTTCATATTGAGTGTTCCAGGATGAAGAAAAGCACTAGGCAGGACTACAAAGTGATCATTTTAAATGCTGAATTTCAGGATGCTTCCAGAATTATTCAAAAGCCACTTTTGCAGAGGTAAAATGTATTTCTTAAAGACTCCATTTGTCACATCTGGAACGAATCCATTGTGCATTTCTGTTCTATATTTGCGTGATCATCTCCAAACAACCTGAAACCCATTTGACAGACTGAGCAGTTTAATTAGCTTCCCATTAACCCGCACTCACTTCACACAGCGCAGGTGCCCTGA
Source organism: Nothoprocta perdicaria (assembly GCF_003342845.1). Taxonomy (NCBI): domain Eukaryota; kingdom Metazoa; phylum Chordata; class Aves; order Tinamiformes; family Tinamidae; genus Nothoprocta; species Nothoprocta perdicaria. The sequence continues at coordinate 2,204,080 of NW_020454350.1, read as the reverse complement.
GGGTCCTCTGTTGCACAGATTAAAGTTCAAAGAGACACTCAGCAAAATGCTGATAATGGATAGGAGAAATAGGAATTTTCACAGTGGCTTCCGTGTTTGAAATAGGAGTGTTATTGTTTCACACAACACATATTTCATAAGTGCAAATGAAAACTCCCCTCGGAGGGAGTGTCTGCATGAATGCTTCTATACAGAATACAGCAACAGCTTTTAGGTCAAAAGAGCATTAACCATAAGTACAGAGATGACAAGGCAGAGTAGGTGTTGTCTACACAGGCAGATTTATGATATATCAGTGCAAATTGCCACATGAATGTCTTACCCTGCAAGGAGTATTCAGCACAACATTGGTGTTGCTCAATAAACAGTTATTCAGTACAAGGGTAGTAGGTCATTACATTTAAAATTTGTCCTTTTTACAAGGGTAAGTGTATTAAGCACTAGGTCTTACAATTTCTCTTTGGTTTTGATAATGCAGCATTCAAGTACTTGTGCTTCACTTTTAGCTGAAAAGCAGTTTGGATTTTTGTTTTCCCTCATGTACCTTTCAATTGAAACTTCAAATCACCATYCCAGCCTCTCGTGTGGGAAGGGGACAGGGCAGTTCCCAGCGAGGAGAGGCCGGGATGGCTGCCCTGCCCACGGCCTGCGAGGACAGCAGCCTTGCACCTAACATGGCCGCCCCACAGCAGCGCCCGCCCGCCATGTTGGCACCCACCGCCAYGGGAGCCGTTGGAGCCGACCGGCGGCGTCCTGCTCAGCTCCACAGCTGGATCCATTCTCCATCCGCATAAAACTGCCCAGAYGCAGCGGCCTGCGGCAACGGAGCCRCACTCGRTAGCTTTAAGGCAGCCGGTGRAATTGTCGAAAAATGGGCATTTGGCAGCGTCTGCTGTAGGAAACTCTTCTGCAGTTACTAAAAGCCCTTCCTGGCCCCAGGCAAGCAGAGCTGCTATATGCATCACCCATTGGTTGTGGTTTAGGTGGAAAAAGAAGTTTCTCACTTAAAAAAATAAAACTAAAAAGCAGGGATATGGGTCACAAATCCACTCAAGGATTTTTTTTATTATTAAGGACTGTCTGATTGAAATGTGTGAACATGTGATTAACAACTCAAAGCCAAGTATTTATAGAAGTGTTATTAAAAGCAAAAATCCAGCAGCTGACAGAAATACTGAAATGCACTGTTGTGCCAAAAATATTTTAAAAAAAATTAATCTGCCTACTGGGTGAACGAAGAAAGGGGAAGGGGGGCAACAGCCTCCTTAGAAAAATCATGGTAAAACGCAGTAGTTATTATCAGCAGACTAAGTGCTGTGCAAGACACATACTCTGTGCCAGGGAGGCTGCTGCCTGACAGGAAAACACTCAGTGCATTAAGGCACCCCGAGAGCTACTGTCTGATTTATGACTCATCTACATTACAAAGGTTTTGCAGCATAAGGACAATTCTGTCCCTCCCCCAAACTCCTGACCAGCTCTGCTGCTCTCCTTGAGATTTTCCTCCCACACCGGGCAGCAGGGAAAGAATCTCACGGACCTTGCTGGAGGAGCAACACAGCATGAAGATACATGCCCAAACTTCAGATGATCCTGAGAAATATATCCTGCTCCAAACTGCTCCAAACACACAGAATCTGTGTGTGGGGGGGGGAAATTACAGTGACCCAACAGAGATATATATATGTATATAGWTAAATATGTTCCTATCAATCTGATTATGGGCGGGTGAAGAATTCCCTTGTGAATCAGGCCTGGGAGCTGGATTAATGCCAAGGTCACAGGAAGACCCCAGCCCAGCACCACAGCCAGCCATCAGCAACAGCAGCACAGGCTCCTACACTGCGACCAACCCTCCCAAGCCTCAGGGAAGGATGAAAAGCCAAATTTCCTGGGGCAAGGAAGGCAGCAGTGGGGACAGGCCAACAGCATCCATGTCGCAGGAGCCACAATATTTCTTACCCGCAGTGGTTACACCTTAGTTGTCCCCGACACTGAGCATGGAAACTACTCCTGCCCACTGGCACATCCCTGCGGGCATCATCCATCAGAAACCTGTTATCTTTCCCTGCAAGCATACGGTGCCCTTAATGGAAACAGTCGCACTGACAACCCAGCAATTGCTTAAATCTGTGCTACCAAAAAGTCATCTTTGAAGCCCCAAAGCTTGATGACCTTTAAGCCACAGTGTCTTTAAAGCACTCCAGGAGCAGAAAGGAGAAATCCCACCACCTGGAGCAGGAATCTCTGGGACTCCTCCTGGGCCCTGCAGAGCCGGTGGCAGGCACTGCGGGCAGGGAAGGACAGCAAGGAGCAGTACGTTACTGCTATGTTAATAGCAACTCTTATCAAAGCTGCACAGACTTCTACATCAAAAGGTATATCACTACTTATGTCCAAAAAGAGAGAGAGAAAAAAGGAAGCTGAGCTTCTTTTTTAAAACAGTTTCTTTCTTTCTAAAAGCTGATAAGAGGCACTCGAAAGGTCCCTTTGGGAAAAGCAAATACAGTGTCATTGAACGCTTGCTGCCTAGCAAACCAGCCAGTACATAATTTGCAACATAACTAGCAAAAAAAAAAAAAAAATCCCCACACTGCTGGTGTTATACAGATTAAGATTTTACAATTAAATAAGCAGAATCTCTTTTTCTCTATACGTTCTGTCATACAGTCTTACAATAAATTAAAGCTTTGGGAAGCATTTCCTTTTTTTTTTTTGAAAAGTGAAATATATATTTATATATTTCTACAGTACCAATGAGGCCACTCAGTCTCCCTTCACACGCAGTGAAAAAGCAGCAAACAGATGAGGAGCCATACAGCATTTACAGTCTTCTGCAAGGGGTTTCCCCCTACACCCCCACCAGTACAGGAGAATTACTAAAAAAACAGCAGAAAGGCTCAGGTACTTTTGCTACTTCTGTTACCCCCAATATTTTTTTTCCATGGCCATAAAGCGCTCTACAAATTCTAAAGACAAAATCATCACAGAGAACCAAAACTGCAGAAAGCACTTTGCTGCTTCAGCTTCCCAGAGAAAAGGGTCATACTGGCTATAACCAACGGCTCAGGGGCCAAGCAGAGGACAGTTCTTTCACTGTCTCTTATCCTGCAGGATGACTAGCATAAAATCCTCAAATTCAGAAAACTGCAATGTGAAGCAAGGATATGGATAAGCAGCTTTTCAGTGAGGCTTTCCTCTGTAAATTGTCATGTTCTACAACACTTCTCAAAAAAAAAAAAAAACAGGTTTGCTTTAACCGAACTCTCACTTTTCAGGTTTACAAAGGCAGTAAAAAGAAAACTTTAGGACTACACAAACAAACGCTCTCAAGCATGGCTCTCAAGGCAGGTTCTCACAGACTTCACAGTGGTCTGTTCACTAATTTCTTTGCTGCTGTCTGTGCAATTCTTGACGTTCTCTAGTACCTCAAAACTAGAGCTGTTACACACAGATCTGAAATACTAATGTAGGAAGGCAGCAAGTCTCCTAAAAACACTGAACCCCCTAAGTAACCAGAAGTCAAAACACAGCAATATGTGACATGGAAAATATTTTATAACTTTTCCTCCACMTCCAACATAGAATATCACTATCCCTCTTGACCCACACCTGCAGCCCTAAATTACAAAGCAAACAATATGCCCTACACCCTATAAATGTGAGGTGGTGATATTTTCAGCCATTTCTTAGAAAATGAAGTGCCTCAGGCAAATATGCTATTGGTYAAAACAATGGGACTAAAATGTAACACTGTTTTTAGCTTCAATAACAGGATTCTGAGGTAATGTTTATATGTCTGGAAGCAGGGCTAAGAAATTTCCCTTATACAGATGAGCTGAAACAAAGTGTTATTTCCTAGAGTAATTTATAAATTTTAAGCATCTCCAGGATCTTGGCTTGAATATTCCTCACGCCCAAGATAACTCTCCACAATGGCTTGTTTTAAAAACAATGCTTGGAAAGTTTTCCTTCTAAAAGCAAAAATAAGTGATGGATGATAACTGAAACTTGAATAGGTATCAACACTGTCTCAGTACAGTAAGAGAAGGATTTCTGGAGAAGAAACTTGCGGAGCATCCGACATCTGAAGACCGCTGCGTCAATAAAGTGAGTCCAGCCAACATGAAAAGTTCTCTAACAAAAATTGCTAACAAAAAAAAAAATTCCATGATGAAGTTTCATGAATGGGACATGTTCTCAAGAAGGTATGTTTCTGCATTTATTTCATAACTGGGGTTCCCTCCTTCTTAGGTGCCACCAATATCATCCCTTCCCCACCTTTCCTTCTCCACACCTACTACATTTTTCTCTTTTCTCCATTTTTCTATATCTTAACAGCCTGAGGAATGAAAAGTGTAAAGTACAGAAATACTGAACATAATAATAAAAAAACTGAAGAAAAAGAGGGAAAAAAAAAGTCCTTTGGGAGACTTAAAAACCTAGTGATCGGTAGCACGCAAAAAAAACCCCGAAATGATCTACACAGTGATTATACTGGATCAGACCATGCAGCTCAGCACTCTGTCTCTGGTAGCCAAAAGTCAAGTACCAAGGGAAGACTATACGAATATGAAAAATATACGGGATTCTCCTCCAGCTAGTCTTTCCAGACTCCAGATGTTTATAGCTCAGTAACTCTGTATTAAGCATTCCTCATATAAATAACTGTAAATGTTTAAAGGAAAGCTAGSGTTATTCTAGAAACAACTAATGTCTTTTTAACACTCTGTTTAATTAGTTGTACAGTTTATTTCTTTTAGGTAATAAAAAAAGTAAATAACAGAAAACAGAAATGTCTAGTGGTAACTGTACCAAACAGTGATCTGTATCTTCATAAGTCTTTGGTTTAATATACAAATCTTAACCTGCATGAAGGTAAGCTTAAGTATCAAAGCCACAAATTTAAATTACATTAAAACATGTTGTAAAATGATTTATTTTCCTCAAATATTCACATTGTAATGGCAGAATGAGACGAATATTAGGTTTGACAACTGGCTTCAGGTTTCAACTAGGTAAAGTGGGAGCTAATGGGAGTCCTGCATACTCAAATGGACTTTGGAGCGTATTCCAGACCCTTATATCATCTGCAAACTAAAATACGCAGACAATTAAGACAATTAAGAACATCAAAAAATGGAGAAGTTAAATATTGTCCTTAATTATCAACACATTAATGTAGGAATCTCAAGTCTATTTGTCAAGTCTAATCTTTCTTTTTCCTCAAATAAAGCATTTACTTATTTGTTGTTCTCTGGTAAGACAGTGGCTGAGAGCTACTTGACATTGTGACAATAGATCATATGAAGCCCAGGAAACACTGACCAACTCACAATGAGGAAAGTTAAGAGATACCAAGAACTTCAAAAAGCCTGTTTGTCATCYTCTCAGAAACCTACCCATCAAATGCTTCCCTTGGGATTTCTCATCTCTTAGAACATCTTGTCCAAATATATCCAGTACTGCAGAGCTATCTATGCAAAATAATTCCAGTTTTAGTCTGGTACACTGAATTTACAGCCTATCARTTTATGTCCAAGGCAATTCTTTCCATAAGACACATTACTCATTTGGGTAATTTCTTCTAAAATTTATTTGATTTTTCAGTAGGTATTTATTTTAAACTTGTTTTTAAAACAGTTTCTGACTTGACAGGAGCTGGGTTTCCACAGCAACAATCAGTATTACTGGAATACATAACTAGAAGGGACACCAAGTTTGGAAGGGGACGTTGTTTTGTCAAGCCTTTTTACTAATGAAAATGTTCTTCAGCACTGTTATTGTGGCAGTTACTTTGTTAATTAATCACTTTCATGCTCTTCTTCTCTACGCCAAAAATCAGTATTATTTTCAGTAATTTCTAAGTTTCAGTAATTTTTATTTACCAGAAGTTATATTTTGCATAATGCCATCTCAAGTTACACACGCCAGCAGGCTGGAATTCCCCCCGAACTCACACAATATTATCACTGAGTTTGTGCTGCAATGGAGAACCTGCATCACAGACAGGGGAAAGGCAGAGAGGTTCTCCATCCTGCAAGAACGTGAGGAAGATAAAGAAAGCACAGATAAGGGAAAAGAACACGCTGTATCAAGGTATAGGGGAGCACAGCCACAATAAAAGGCACCAAATGTCACAGCCAAGCAACAGTAAGTGGGGTATCTAATACACACAGATGTGCCACTGTACATCTTCAGCACACTGTACCATTTATTTTCTGACTTGCTGGGTACCAGGACAGACTTCAGAGCAAGAGGAGACAGAGTTCTTTGCAACAGCTGCAGTAATATTGGTCCATTTTGAAGCTACTGACACAGAAGTAAACAGAAGAGCCTGGAAACAAGGTTTGAAGAATTAGGGAAAAAAAAAAAAACAAAAAAAAAAACAAACTACACAGAATAATTTTCAAATAGGAGCAGCAATTACAGATAAGGGCTTCTTGCATAAGAGACACTTATGCTTGCATGTTAACTCTTATATTCTTACTTCTTGCCTGTTGAAACTCCCACGAGCTGTAACATCTTATCTGCACAAGGAATTTAAACTGGTCTTAAAAAAAAAAAAGTTTTGCAGACATATCTATTTGAAAAGTTTCAAGCTAAATCAGCTGCCAGCCCATTCAGGCAAAAATAAACCCTTACCACAACACACACAAGGTAGAGGAGCATTTGGTTAGAAAAAGAAAAGGATGGAAAAGGTTTTATTTCAGATTCACTTCCCAGGAAGAGAGGTGGAGACCTGAGAAGAGTCCTGTTCTTCTACGGGAGAAAAGTGAGGCACGAAGAGCTCAAGTGGAGAGACAGGATGGCAGGGAAATTTCTTCTATAGGGGAAGCCTAGACAGAACACAAGGGTAAGAGCTTGAAACACCCTACTGGAGTTGGGGGAAGGGGATGCAGACAGCCATTCCATGATGATTTGGCTCCCTCCCCAGCAATGCCGGAGCTGCTCTGCCAGTAGGTCATTGCTGCAGGGGCAACCTCTCCATTTGGGCACCCCCACGGTGCGCCTTTCGATTGCCTGCACCACGATCCACCAGGCAGCATGTGTCCAACCTACCCAGGGCCTTCTAGAAGGGCATTAGCGTGAGGATCCAGCGCTGCCTTCTAAGGGGACGTCAGCTGGATGCCAGAGGGTTTGGATGCCAGCAGGACAGGCAGGGGCTGCTTGTCCTGCTACCAGCGCCCACGCGCTCCCTGGCTCTCCTGACAGCACACTCAGCTTTCTGGTAGCAGCAGCTTAAGAGAAAGAGCTGAAAAGAATATCGCAGGTTCAAAGTAAAACTCCAGCAGGTGCACTCATTGCCCAGTTTTCTGGGKTTTTTTTTCTCCTTGTTAATACTAGAATAATATTTCTCCTTATGTGAAGTTTTCTATTAAAACTCACATGTTTTCATTAATACAGCCCACAAGTTAACTGCAGAACACTTTACTTCAGCAGCACTGAATATACAATTTTGTCCTTTCCAATCTAATCTAAGCGGGATCCCAGTTCTCAGCAGAGCAGAGCCCCTTCCCCCTCTTCTCCAGACAAGGAGCATGGTTTAGTCTATCAAGGAAAGGAAGCTTTTTTCCATTCTCTCTTCTGGCAAGCAGTAGTCTTCTACCAGAAGCAAAAATACCTGATTTTTCTCCTTAATTTGATCAGAAGTAGAAGTAACACATCAACATCAGTGGGAGAAAAACTTYGTCCTATAAATTTAGATTTTGTAAATATTACTATTATCCTAAGCTCAGAAAACATGAAAGTTAAAACAGGTAAGGGAAAAAGCAGTAATGAAAGGAGTAATAATGGAAGTAGAATCAACTAAAGTTGCTCCTGGCTTAAAAAAAGAGAGAGACTAGGTTGACAGGACTAAAATATTTGAAGAACTACACAAAATAAAGTTAGCGAGGGCCAAAATTATCAAACCCAAATGTTCAAACTTCTAAAATATTTAACTGTGCCAAAATCAGGCAGCTAAGTTTGAAACTTTTGCYCACATCTAGCAGAAAGCTAATTTTTAAAAAGCTTAAAGACCCCTTAGGGGCTCTGTTAGAAGTGCCTTTGCATTGCTACTATTTTCAGTTACTTGCATGATATTTGTAGGGTGTCAGCGTGCTTATCTGCAAGCTGTTTGGACACCTGTCTGCTAGAGGAAGCTGGCTGGCGTTTGGATACTAGGCTAAAAACCAGGAAACTGTAAATTTGGCTCCACTTCTGTCCTAGAGCGCACAAACAGACAACAGAAGGGAATGTGAGCTGGCCAAGGTGTCTGCAGACCTACCTCAGGGTCTATTACAACAGCACTCGCAGGTCTCTAGCAGCATTCTTGCAGAAACCATCAACAGCTCTGCTTAGAGCAGGGGCTGCATTTCAAATTTACAGCCTAAAGGTAAAGGAGACAAGACACAAGCCAGGAGGGAAGGAGCGTTGGTCGCTCAGAGGTGCAGAGCAGGTAAGTGCTGGGGTCAGGGCTCCCGCCCAGCGCCCTGCGCCTGCACAGGACACGTGCCCCTGGGAATGTCACAGGAGCACAGGAGCCAAAGATAAGGCGAAGTCTGTGAAAACAAGTTAAACAAAATGTCAAGAGCCACTTTGCTGAAAGCCTTCTGAGATGCTTCCAGTTTGCTTAGCAGACTGCTTTGCCGAAGGATTGCTGCTCAGCAGCTCTTCCTTACAAGGAAATTACTTGTTCCTTAGCACAATCTCTCCAGGTGTACCCTACTTGATACCTCCTCTGCTACAAGTGCTTTTGTTTTTACTCTTTCTCAAATATAAAACCCTATTTCTTTCCATCAACAGTAACATTTCTTCAAATAAAAAACAAGCCACCTGCCATTAACCGATGTCCTTCACCACAAAACTTTCAAGTCTTTACCCATCATGACATCCTGAACTGAACTGGAGAAGTACTCCAGCTTTTCCCCTCACTACTTTTCTTAGGTAGGCACTTACCTCTCTAGAGGTCTGTAACGCACATACACTAGTGTTGTAGTGAAGCTTTATATATTGTTTAGTACAGAGTGAGAGGGCATGTGGTTCCTTCTCAATGCTGCAGGCTCTATTTTTGAATTTCATGTTAAAAACAGCCAAAGAAGCTTTTCTAGACTAAGCTTCCCCTTCTGCCCTTGTGCAGACAGTCAGTGAGCTTTGGTTCCACTTGCACATCAGAGCTCAAAGATGACTACAAAAATGCTGATTTAACAAAGACAAATTATTATGAAAACACCATGAACTGCTAATTCCAAATGATTGAAATGATTGACAGAAAGACAAACAAGCAAAAATTACTGGCTTTATCTATAAAGATGATAAAAATCTAGACAACTTAGCCCATTATCACTTTTTTTTCTAAACTCGCTTATCTCTCTTGTGAGATACTACTCTACTCAGTCTGTGTTTTACTTTGAAATCAGATAAACTTTTTGTTTAGATATGTTTGTATGATATGTATATTTATAAACTGGATGCCAGGAGCTCAAATTCAGTGCAATTCTCTACGCAGGAAGAGTTTGTATCATTTGTAACACTTATAATTCAAACTGTTACTCCAAGAGAGTAAATCACCACTCTCACCCTAGGAACAAGAACAAAGCGAGCTCTCCCTGGGTTCATAATRCATAGGCGAGTTATTTTTATACATGCTTTAAAAATTATAAAGCCTCATGAGAAAAAAGAGTGATGAGTTTCATATTTTAATCAGTGTTGTAATAAAACCTTGATCTTACCGAGCAAAATAGCCCTGCCTTCGGTCCTTCTTCTCTTCCTTGGTCTCCATTCCGTATGGTTATGTGCGCAAGGTGGACGGCCAAGCGTTACACTCTTCTTCCCTTCAACACCTCATATCCAGGCAGAGCCCCCTGCATATAACATTTTAAAAACAGGAAGTTCATAAATCAACATGTCAACAACACCTACACACACTTGCAGGGTGCTGGAAATGCAATTGACCCGGTGAGAAAGCAAAGTAAAACTTGAACCGGCGAACGCTCGGCAGGCGCTAGCAGCGCAGCACGCAGTACGGCAGGGGACAATAAACACCCGCGAGCCAGTTTCCCCGGCAGAGCAAGAGGCATCCACCACAGGGCATGATCCAAAAAGCCCTAGCAAGTTTAAAAGCCCTGGGAGGATTCAAATCTTTTGCAAATGTTGAACAGTTTATACCAGAAAACCTCTTCCTGATTCCACCTCCGTTACAGATGGGAAGATAAAAAGCAGGCTCAGAAACAGTCGGCACAAACACTGAAACTAGGAAAATACATAATGCTCACTTCCTAACAGTTTTGCTAAAGAGTGAGAAATCACAAATTTTGAAATACTGAGTAACCTACATTCCACGCACAGGTTTGATTTTTGTGAACCACTAAATAAAGAAGCAGAAACAYGATGGACCAACCTCCTGCTTACCCAGAGAAAAAGCAGAGTTGAGAGCAGTTTCTAGTAAGCTTAAAAACTACCCATAAGGASACCTGAGTAACACTGGACATGTAATGCAAAAGCATTTTTAGAACACACAAAAATATTGGTACTTACTTATGAAATCAAATGACAGTGACTTTGTAGCATGCAGTAAAGGAGAAGGCAGGAGTTTCAGAAGCGCACGGCAATTACTGCAATTAGCACTAAGCCACCCCCCAATTACTCCAAATAACCCACCAAGATCATTTTATCCTCTTCCAACCTCTGATATACGTTCAAGCCATCTCAATGGCCTATGCCCATGCACAAAGCAAGGCAACTTCTTGAGCGCTCTTCTTCAGTACTCCGGATTCAAGTTTAAAGCAGAAGTTACTGTGGACTGTTTTAGTGTATAAGAAAGAAAGGGAAGCCATGCAAATTACACGTACAAAAATAGAAAAGTTACTTTTATAAGTAAATGAATGTTGCAGCCTCTCCTGTGGGACTCTGCAGGACAAATCTCCTGAGAGCAGGACAAGAAGAGCATCAAAACGAATCCCTCCGCACGGGCGCTTGGTCTCCCTTCAGGCTCACCCTCTTGGCCCCTCAGAGGATGAACAACCTTCATCCTGCTCGTCCTTCTGCTCCAGCTACAACGGAGCTTCCACAGGTTCCGCTACTGCCTCTACAGCCACCAGCAGAGGATCAATGGAGGGAGCTAGAAGTTGCCCCTGGGGACCTCACCCTGCAGCTGCTCCTTCCACCATCCCCCTTCCCGCCTGGGAGCTGCTGTAGGATACTCCCTAGCCAGSGGAGTATCGGCTCCGCCCTGGCACTTTGCTGGCGATGAAGGCAGCACTGCTGAGCACGGAGCCGGGAGGAGGAGCAGTTGGAAGAGGCTGGCACCAGGCAGGAGCTGCAGATGCACCAAACCACTGTGCCAACGGATAATCCGCAAAGCCTGCAGTTTATCTTCAAAACAAAACCTGCCTGGATGAGACCCTGTATTCCAGGTGTCCCTGCTGGAGCGGGGGCTTGCACTAGATGATCTCTAGGGGTCCCTTCCAACCTCAACCATCCCGTGACTCYGTGATAGGACATGAAGCTTTAGCTGTGAAAGGGCAGGTGTAAAGGCCACAGCTCCCAGCCCACCAAAACCCTCCCGAGACACACACACACGGAGGAGCTGCCCAGCCCAGGAAGAACCAGGAGAGAAAGCAAAACTGATMGCCACTCAAAAATTTTCATGTATCTTAACATCAGGTCCATTCTACTGGCTTCTAAAGCTTATTTAGCTCGCTTTCTTAGAAGAAAGTTAAGAGCTGTTCTAGGAAGGTAGATTTAAGACTGAAAAATGCACTCTGAAAATGCTTTCCCTCAGTAGTACTAGGGAAATCGAAATGATTAGGAGAGCAGACTTCATACCTACAGGTTATATTTTCACTGTTTGGCATTTGTCATGTATTAGTTTTAATAATAAAATCCTGGAAGTTAGGAGGATAGTAACCTTCAGTAACCACTGTGAAAAACTGGTATTTTGAAAGGTTAATTTCAGCTTCTAGGTCTTTAAGTAATAAGAGCAATGTTTACTTTAAAGATTATTGGTGACATTTTAAAGTTATGCCAAAATAAAACACACCCATCCTGCTTTAGACACAAACAAATATGAAATTCCAGATATTGTGAAGGATGTATGATTAGAATGAATATTGTAAAATCTAGGTTTCATTGTTCATCCTTTCTGATGATGTTTGAATCATGCCAGCTGTAGTACATATTTAGGGAATATTTATATGTTGGGAGGCAGATAGGATACTCTTTTCACAATCACAGTCCAAGCTCAAATGATGACAGAGCTGATTTTCTTAAAAAAAAAAAATCAGATTTGGACAATCCCCCTCTAAAGTGAAGCTGTAACGCACAATGAAGACTTTGTATTACAGGTCTAGAGCAACACAGGATTCCTTTATTGGGTAATTTCAAGAAGAAAGACCTTCCTGACAGGCATACAATTCTGGACTTGTTAAAATCTGTTGCTCTCAAAGTTGAGCCAGTGTTAGGGAACATCTCACCTAACTGCACACCCAAGAACAAAACGTATGAACACACACCACGTGCTTTTCACTGTTAGCCTTACTGCTTTGGGCTTTTTAACTTACATTGGCATCTGGGGGTGGGTAGCAAGCAGTATTTACTCCTTTACATTGCCACGTTGCCAGGGAGCTGCTGAGGATGATGCTGGGAGCTGGGCAAAGCAAGGTCACACATGCACCCACAACAATAAATAAATAAAAAACTTAAAAAGTTCAAAAGACCATGAGAATGACCGAGCTCCTGAGCGGAGAACCACACGGCTCTGACGGCAGCCCCTCTCCRTGCAGGAACTCCCCTCCTCTGGAGCAGGAACTGCTCCGTGCAGTTTGAGAGGACCAGGTCCGAAGCTTTGCTTGTCGTGCCCTGCGGGCTCTGCCACGGTTGCACTTTTCCAGTTGGGAGCATCACTCYCAAACCATGTGCACGTTCAGCAGCACTAGCAATGTGGAAGCCGGGGGAGCATCCGAGTAATTTTACAACATTCACTGGACGTGAGAGCTGGTCTCCAACCACCTGTACCCAAAGCACACARGTCCTGGAAAGGCCCCCAGAGGGAAACAAGTGCCTTAGACTGTGTGATTCTCTCCCTCTCTCCACACACAGAGTTAAGACCCTGCAGTCCCAGTGTCTCTCAGCCTTCCATCAAGTAGGAGAACATGGTAATTCTCCGCTTCACAAACAGAGAACTGCAGAATGGGAAGCATCTCCACACAGTCACATGAGAACAGAAGGGCAATGCACATCAACAGCCTTGGTCTAGCTTTAATTCAATCAGCACAGATAACGAGCTGCAATAAGGATGAGGGAAAGAAGCTAATCTGGTAGGGAGCCAGTTGTTATTTTCTGTGTAATGCTTCAGCTGACACAAGCTATGCAAACCATGCAGAGTCTCCCGTGTTCGGCTGTGCAGGTGCTTGTGCAGAAACCAACGCTCGGATGCCCAAAGAGCCCAAAAAGCCTCAATGGGGGCCCAATGGGCAGCCTCAATTCCCGCCCGCCTCCGGACACGAGCGGCTGGCTCGGCGCTCTGCAGGGAGCTGCAGGCAGGCCGGGCGCGGGCGGGCGGCGCGACGCCCGGGCTCTGCGCCTGCTCGCGGCTCCAGCGCCTCGCAGCGGCACCCACGCAGCCGCGCTCGAGCGGGCTCAGCCCTGCCTGGGGCTGCCCGCAGCCGACACGCACGTGCTCATGCGGCGACGCTTTCCCTCACCGCCCGGCTCCTGCTGCTGCTGCTGCTGCTGCTGCTGCACAAACACCCAAGCGCTGCCACCGGCCTTGTCCGCGCGGGGAGCAGCGCTAGTGCTGCTGCTCGTTCCTGCTGCACCCGCGGGCTCGGACACGGGTGCTGGGCACGCGCGGGGACACTGCGCAGGAGAAGCACTTGGGTTCCCCACCAGGTCACGCTCTGAAAGAGAGTTTATTAGCACCTTRTGGGGAGGTGATCAACTTGGCAGCTTTTGGCTAATTTATGCCTCACTGAGTGGTTTATCAGATTGAGTGTTTTTCACTCTGCGAGTATTCTTCATTTGGTGCAGCAGTCAAAGCTTTGATTATATASTGACCCCACAAATACCAGCTAAATGCACGGGTATTCCCAAGATGTGAATAAGCTCTGTGTTCACAAGGCAGTTCAGGCCRCCACATATAACCTTTGCTTAGCTGAATAACCCTCTTCTACGAGGACAGCTCCGCTGATCTTCCAGGTATCGTATCATAGCAGGTACTTCACATTGCACGTGCAAAACACTGTGTTCTCAGAAGACAATCCTCAATCAGAAGGCAAAAATTAAAAGACTGGAAGTGAATCTGAAGACAGAGGGACTCCAATTCTTGTTCTCATTAAACATAAGCCACTATTGCAACCTGTGAGAAGGACAGATTCGCTGTGGCAGGCCTATGCTGTGGGCCCCCAGTAAGATGATGAGAAATCCAGGACTGCAAAGGTAGCAACTGTCCCAGGGCTCTGCTGCAGCCAAAGGTCCCTCTTAGCAGCCTCTAGGAGCCCATCTGGTCATAAGACTTTGTCTTCATGCTACTGTACAGCCCCAAAAGGAGAATTCAACAGGGACAGAAGCCAATATCGCTCTTCTGGAGAGGACAGCAGAGCACACATGMAGGGAATGGGTCTAAGTACACTGCAGAAGTCAAATATGTGGGAACATATTGAGTCTTTGAAACCTTTATCTCCTATTGGTTTTAATTCTCCTCAAACGATCTGGCTCTGGGGGCAGACACAGCCTGAACGGAGACATTTGGGCGCTCATCATTGAGTTGATGTCTTCACTAGCCACGCAACTGCAATGCTGTCAGCCCAGCCACGTTCAGCGGGTGACTGGCACAGAAATGCAACTCCCAGAGACACCTCAGCACCTCCTGCAGCTGGGCCATCCGTCTACTGCTTTGATAGAAACTCAGCAACTTGGCTGGGCTAGATTTC
>NW_020454350.1:2187886-2189013 GCF_003342845.1 Nothoprocta perdicaria | reverse complement strand
AAAAAAAAAAAAAAGGAGAACCCAAGCAGAAAAACAATAACAAAGGACTGATTCAGTGCCAGACTCCCCAGCTGAATTACTTCTGGCTTACTTAGCAGGAGAATCTTATCACTAAATCAGGAGACTTTTATCACTAAGTCAGGCTATCACAGTTCACAGAAGATAAGAGGAAGCAAAAGAGGCACCTGAAATTCCAGGTCATAAGTGGCAGTTGTCAAGAAATAAAAAATCATCTAGATTTAATCTTCCATTTCTGACAGTTAATACTAACAAGTGTATCTTCCATACAGAATAAATGTATAACTCAATTGTTATTAGAAAGAACCAGGTTAAAAAGCACAGTATGGAAGAAAATTATTAATTGGCAGGATGTTTTGCAGAACTGAATGTGAAGGGGCAGAGTTGTCTGAAACCGGGCCACTTGGGAAGGTTTTTATTTTTCACTCATTAAGAACATTGCTGCAGCACTTACTGCCTATCAAAGTTATATAAGAACCAACATCTTCATTCTCTTGCATCCCTCACTTTATTTCACCCCAATTCAAACAAGCCCAAGTCATCTGAATCCAGTAGCCTTTCAGACTCCCATTAAACAGGTTTGCATAACAAAATATCAAAGCCCGTGCACTTTATGGACTGCTGACAGAAAATACCGGTCTCTTCCTAGCAAATACTGTAAAAAAGACACAAGGCAGCAGCAAAACATTAGCCTTTGTAGAAATGGAATGAGCTGTTAGACACTGAAGTAGAGAAAACTAATGAAAAACACAGATGTACCCATGAAACTGCAGACTACCGAGTACTCTGGTAGTAGTCTTAGTACTGGTCTTAGTTCTGAGATTTCAGTAGTTTTAGCAATTTTTACTAAATAAGTTAAGCTTTACTTTAACAAACCCAGCTTTTCAGCAGTGCTGGGCAAAAGCATGACCTTCATTTTCGCGGGACAGAGGCGAAAGGCAGGTCGGTGTGCAGAGCTGTGAGGGAACCAAGGGCAGCACCGGGCTCAGCCATGGGCCAGGCCGGGCCACCCTTCAAGGGCCCGTCTGGGCGGCACCTCCGGCTGGCGCCACTCGCTGCGGGGCGGGCGCCAACACAGCCTGTGCGGGCTGAGCCGCTGAGCTGGGCCC
>NW_020454350.1:2176425-2186611 GCF_003342845.1 Nothoprocta perdicaria | reverse complement strand
GCACCAACCGCCGCGTCCGTGGAGGGCAAGGCTACACTTTCCCAGATTGAGGGCAAGGCCAACGCTGTGGCTTCCATGGACAGCGGCAAGGCCAATGTCACCGCCTCTCTAGACGGAGAGCAAGGCCGATGCCGCCAGTTCCCCAGGCAGCGGGCAAGGCCGACGCTTCCCCAGGCAGCGGGCAAGGCCGATGCTGGCACTTCCCTAGCACGGAGCGTGCGGGCACGCAGAGGACTGAGCTGGGCACTTGGCAGCACCCCGCCACAACACTACGTACTTGCAGTTTCCTAAAAAATAAATAAATAGAAATGTATGCACTTTCTACATCTGCTTAGCAGTCAGAAAATCMCTTGAGGATTATTTGCTTGCTTAGTAGTTGACACCAGCATGTTCTTTCTTTGCAACAAGTAGCCCTACTTTTATGATCTGTTTTTTTAAAAAAAAATCTTTCCCCAGTACAAGAGGGATGTGGAGCTGCTGGAGAGAGTCCAGCGCAGGGCTATGAGGATGATCAGGGGCCTGGAACATCTGCCCTATGAGCAAAGGCTGAGAGAGCTGGGTCTGTTCAGCCTGGAGAAGACAAGGCTGAGGGGGGACCTGATCAGTGTCTATAAATACCTCAAGGGAGGGAGGGAGGAGGAGGGGGCTGGCCTCTTTTCAGGGGTGGCCAGTGATAGGACAAGAAGAAATGACCACAAATAGAAGCACCAAAAGTTCCACAGGAAATTAAGGAAATTTTCTTAACAGTRACAGAGCCCTGGAACAGGCTCTGTCCTGAGAGGTCGTGGCGTCTCCTTCTTTGGATATCTTCAAAACCCGCTTGGACGCAGCCCTGCTCCACGTGCTCTGGGTGACCCTGCGTGAGCAGGGGGGTTGGACTAGAAGATCTCTACAGGTCCCTTCCAACCTTAAGGACTCTGTGATTCTACGATCTCAGAGACAGCCTGCACAGGTACATTTTGACCTTGCCAAAACACAKGCATGAAGATGATGGAATTAACAGAGCTGATGACTTAGGGGTTCTCCATGAGTTCTTCAGGGAAGCGACCAGATCCTGCCTAGATTCCCACCTGGCACCGAGCAAATCAAGAGCAGCAGCCAGCAGAGTCGCTCCATCCTCCACCTGCTACGTGGCAGGGCCACTGGATCCATGTGTCTGCTTAAGCATCAACATTGCTCCCATGAATTAGCTTATATGGGGCATTCCCCATCCAATAAATGTATCTAAGTGGAAAATGAATAAATCAGAGGCAGAGTGAAAAGAAAGAGCTGGCCTTACTTAGAAGGATCAATTAAAGAAATACAAGCAATAATGGTGCAGCTCAATGCTTGGCCCAAATACATGCAAAACAAATTACTTTCTCCCTGTAATTACTGCAATCACTCCCTTTCCCAAAATGCTCAAGTATAATGTTAAATTTACATTTCCCATTGCACTTGGTAAGATTTAGCAAACACATTTGCACTGCTTTACAGAATAAGGCCAGCCAACAAGAAATTGTTAAAATATGCATAACATTACCAATTTAATAGGAGGTATTGGAGCTGGTCAATGGTTCTGTTCTTAGTTAGTTAAGTAGGTTTTCCAATAAATTTTAAAATCATGCTGTGAAAATTACAGGAAACTTTTTAGAATTAAAACATAGCTACCATGTTCAAGCTTTCAGAAAAAAATACCCCATTGAGACTAAACTGATGAATATTTATATATTTCCTCAACTAGAAAATAGAAAGGGAGAGMAAGAATGGCAGGAAAGAGAAAACTCCAAAGGAAAATTACTATTTTCAGGTCCCACCTCAACAGAGAAGGACTCTTTCAGTCAACGCCGGTTGCAAGGGCTCTAGACGGTGCAAATCCCAGGCTAGGGCTTTTCCTTTCACCCCCCTCCCACGCAAGGCACAAAGCAGCAGGAAAGGGGCTGCAAGGGCAGAGAGGAGTCTCGCAGGAATGCAATGCAAATGTTTTCCTATCTGAAACACAGCTAAGAGACTCAAAATGCCAAGTTTCCATAGCAACCTTAACTGTGCCACACTGCATACGYTGTATATTAAGTAACATATTGAACAGTTTAACTGTTTGGAAAAATCCCGCAAGAATTAACGCTGGAAACCTTCACTGGGCATTTCTTAGGTCCTTAACCTGAGACCTTCATTGCGCTGCAGTGCTTGAGGGCAACATGACACCACGTGAACACACGGTGCCTCGCAGGTGCTCGGGTACTCCGGGATTAGGTGCATTCAAATCACAACGGGTTGACCTCGGCACACTCTCAAGTTGCTGCTGGAAGCACCAATGTTTCCTTTCACTTCATTCTTCCTCGCAAATTCCTTTATGCACTGCATGATAAAGAATCACTTGGTTCTTCCATCCTTCTGCAACATCCTCAAAACCTTTATTCTCTAACCATTTTTCCTTTCTCCATCGCGGGATTCCTGTGGAATCCTCTTGTCCTCCTGCTAGTAGASAGCCAAGCGGTGCCACGCTGAAGGCAAAAGTCCCCAGGTAAACCTAAACTCGCCATGTAACATAGCACGCTTACACTTACCTGCATAGCTGCAGAATGGCTCTGAAGGGCTACTTGCTTCTTCTCAGTAAGATTTTTGCTGCCTTTCTGTGATGCAGCCATCTGTGAAGAGCTAAGCCTACTTGGGATTATTCCTGTGAGTACAGTCAGCAACCTCTATATTAGTCAGAGAAAACATGCCCACAGCTGCAGGGASAAAACAGTCGTGCATCTTCAGATAACTAATCACTAATGGCTGGAAAAGCCRTCCTTGCCAAAACTCGGTGGAATTAAGGACTTAAACTAACGGTCATATTTGCTTTTGTTATCACCGCATTGTCCTGTCTTCCACTGCTCTCCCTTCTTTTTTCTCACCCTCTTCAGTTCTCAGRAGGGTAAAAAAAAATCCTTGGTTTTAAAGGAAGTGGAGGGGAAAGGGAGGCTATTTCTAAATATGTAGAAAAGCCAGAACAAAYGACCATTCATAGGTACCAGCTACACACTATCCTTTCCTTGGCATATTTAATCTGGACTTTATTTGCTCAACTCGGGATGTGTTCATTCAGATGGTTCAGGGCTTGGCTAGCAAAGAGGAAAAAGCAAGTCTGMATCAAGGTCAATTGAAGCTGAATTAAAAACAGAAACATGGAAAATTTATGGTAAACAAACAAAACAAAGCAGCACGCATTTTACCTTCAGATAACCCGAATATTTTAACAATTATTACTAAACTGAGGTATTCCTGTTGAACAAGATGACTTTCAAACTAGGATTCAGCGCATTTCACATCGAAAGCACCAGCATGAAGTCCCTCAGGGTTTCCGAAGCTAAACGCCACTTTTTCGTTTGGTAAGGCAGAGGAAATAAAAAAGTAAGGAAAAAACCCGAATTTTACAAATAACGTAACTTCTCTGTGGAGCGGGGAGCCGGGCRGCGCCAGGGCAGGCTGGCGTCAGGGACGTCGCTGCCCCTCAGGGCAGCCCCCGGCACCCGGCGGGTACCGCAGAGCATCCCCGGGGGCAGAGGTGCCCTCGCCTGCTCGTAGCCCCRGCACAGGAGCCGCGGGGCGGCCTCAAGCTGAGGCCACACAAAATACCCTATAAAGGRCAACATTTCTCACCCGTGCTGAAATCTCTTTATTGAGGGACTATCCAGGTCTGGTGTCAAAAGCTTAAAATTTGGCAGAAAGCAATTGAGACCTTTGTGCAGACCCTCTGAAATTCTGTCCAAACAGAGCCAAGATGCAAGCTTTCCACAAAGGGAGGAAAACCCAGTTTGTACCTAATCCATCCGCACATGTTCTCAGTTTGCAGCCAAAACGCACCCTGGGGTATTACCCACAGGAAATGCATCATCCCAGGCCTAGACACATGTCCTTATCAATAACAATTACATGACTCAGGATAAAGACGCTACAGTTCAGATGGAGAACCTGCCGAATAAGCAGGCAGTGAAGACACAGCACTGGCCTTCTGCAGGTCAGCAGAGCTTCTCCGAGCTAACCGCTCGCAGAACTTGCCAAAGCAGAAAAGGGAAAAGGCATGAGAAACAGGAAGAAAGGCGCATTTCTAGGCCAGATAATCCCTCATGCTCAGGCCTTTCCATGAGAAAAAAATATMATTCCCAGCTTTTTCAAACCCTTGTAGCAAGTTTGCCATTCACAATTACATAACGATTTGCTTGTACTCACAATGAGAGCCAATCTGCAATGGCTGAGGAAACAACAAAAAGAAAGAATGCAAAGCAAATGTTACATGAGATGAAGAATAAGTCAAAACTTAAACAGTTATAAAATCCTGTGCCAGATTAGGCATCTACTTTCAATGCTATATAACGGTGACAGCAGAGCAGCGACGAGTTAAAGCGTGAAGCAGGGCTGAAGGTAACGTCCCGACTGCAGAGACATCCGCAGCAGTCTCATCACTCATTTCACTGGGACAAAGATTCTAAATGGAGGAGGAAAAAATAACAAACAGAAACACACACCCACAACCAAAAGAAATCACATCCAAAAGAGCAAGTACTTTTTGAAGGCCAGGTACCATTTACTGAGCGATGATAATCATTTTGCTGAAGAAATATATTTTCTATTTTTTTTCTTTTTTCCTTCCTGAAAGGGCTTTAACATCATCCAAAATCTCTTACTGGTCCCCGTAACATCAACAAGTCATGGTTACGCAGGCACGAGGAAATGCAGCCACCTCCACAAGGGGTTATTGTGACAGGAGGCCCCTTCAGCTCTGCTGGCTGCCACTTTGGAGACCAACTTGGCTTCCTGAGGGCATTTTCAGGAGCCATCCATAGAGACCCTCAAATGCACCTCGTTAGCTCCTGCGGGCACGAGGCCCGATGTGCAGGGAGCTCTGCTCAGCGTTTCGCTCCCCGTGTCACCTAGGCCTGCACTAACAGCAACAGAATGAGCCCTTCTGGCTTTTCTCATAAACTTAACCTGGGAAACTAGGAGCAGTTTTCCTTGCAATATGCCTSTCCATAGCTCTTTGTTGAGCGCTTGCAATAGGTATCACTGCAGCAGGTCTGGCTGTTATTCCTCCCACCCTTTTGTAGAGGGCCCTGGGTTYCTTGGAGTAAAATTTCATGGGAAAGATTCTGCAGGGAGCTCAGGATACTCCCAAATCAGAAACAATGGCAGACTTTGAACAAGCCTGATTTCAACAACAACTCCTAAAAATGAGATCTATGTCAAATGGTATTTTTTCTTTGAGCACATATTAAAAATAGAATTCCAACAGCATTCGCTGTAGTAAAAGAAGAGTCAAAATATAAAAAGTCCAAAGAGTATTTGTTGAGATTTCCCCTTCAATTTGCTGACATTGTGAAGGGTGTTTTGCTTTCGAGACCAGCGCACGTSCAGTCCTCTCCCTGCAAAACTGGCCCCTTATCAGCCAGCGTCAGCCTCAGGCCTGGGAGCCACCGCGGCAGGGACGGGGCAGCGCCGGTTGACAAAACACTGAAACCTGCTACTCGCACTGGGGCGTCAGGCGCGCAGTGTCAACAGCCGGGCAGAACGGAAAACTCACCCCCCTTCCTTAATCTCTTTTAATGACAACGCATGTGTTACTTTTGACAACAGAAATCGTGCATTATGAGGGGAAATGCAGTTTTCAAAACAAACAGTCGTCTTTTAAGTTTATCCACTGCGTGACCAGCTAGGGGCAGGGGCTCAGACTGACTCCACGGTRAGGAGCCAGAATTCCCGTATTTAACAAAACGAACCCTCCTCAGCGAGGAAGAACAGCAGCAGCAGCCCAGCAAGGAACCATTAACGTGGATCCTTCAGTGTGGCCGTGGCCCAAGGCAAACGCAGGCGGCCGCAGAGCCTCGGGCAGCCTCTGCAGAGCCGCGTGACGGTGCCAGGCGTCTCCCACCGCCGCTCAGCCCAGCGACGCACACGAGGCCGGCAGAGCCACGCACTGCGCTAGGCAAAAGCCACCCGCGTCTTTCCCTCGTGCTTCGAAATCCATCTCCCGACCAGCCTCCGATTAGTCAGACCTCTTGCTACTTGATCCCTCATATTTTGGTAGCAAGGGAGCTTTCCATGTGAACCAGCTGATAATTATTTGGTCCTTACCTGCGCAAGCGACTGGCTCGYGCCAGGCAGGGCCGACCTTTCACCACGCACGGGAGCGCAGCCCGCAGGGTTGTCCGCTGCGAGGCAAGAGACCAAGTTTCACCCGTTGGGTTCTCCACCCGTAGCCGTCAGGAAYGCCACCACGGCCACCAGCACTACACAGCTGCTGGGCATCTCCTCCAGGATAAAAGCTGTAGGAGCTGGGACAAATGCAGTTGCTTGGATGTCATGACACAGCAAATCAAATGAGCCCAGGCCGCTAYGTTTAGCCCGGGGTCTCCAGCAGCTTGGCTGGAATGTGCCCAGTCAACAGCCAGGATGGGGAAAATAAACAAGCAAAAAAAAATCCAATAACAACAACTCTCAGACACTATGTACATAATATATGGGAAGCAAGTTATTTTTAAATATATATTCTCAACAGCATACAAACCAGCACAATGTGTCCAGCCTCGACTGCACACAGCCAAGCTCTTCAGCACCTCCATAAGAGCCCGAGGTCTGTGAGGAGCCATCAGGAGGAGCTTGGGCTGTTCTCCGGCCTGCAAAGGTCCGCAGGGCTGCAGAAACCTGCACTAAGCACCATGCCCGCCCYGCCAGCGCAGCTAGAACCACCACAACTGCTTGAAAACGATGCAGAAACCGCCACTGAGCAAGTGTCTGTGCAGGGCGGCTGCCAGCGAGGGCCTGGCCGGGCCCGGCTGCTCCTCGTGGCAGCCCCAGGCAGATCCTGAGCGGCTCCCGGCGGGAAGCCCTCCGGACCTGCCCCACAGATGGGGGTGGCGACACAGAATACTGTGTGAATCCTTATAGATCACCGCTATGGGCTGCATTGAGGGCATTTATAAAGAAAACACACTGGAAAGCAAGGCAGGTGGCATGTGGGACAAAAAGCAGAGGAAACAGAGGAGAGGAGCTGCAGCAAGGGACAGCAGTGACAGSAAAGGTGGCTTCTAGATGGGAAGCGAATCAGAGGATAAAATACCCTTTCTTTAGGATAAGGCAGCTCTCAAGCAGCTCTCACATTGAATTTCTGCAAGACATGGCTATGATTTCCCATAACTCGTGCACTGGGACAGCTGGTCATCTGCCCTAGAAGTCCTAAATTTTGGAGAAAGAACTTTCCGAGCTCCATGGAAACACTAAAGGGAGCTCCCAAGGGCAGCCACTTCCAGGTGAAACTACTGGAAGAAAAAAATCTTGTGTAGAAACTCCTAACTATTAACAAAGGGCTTCTAATTTCTACTCAGTGGATAAGGAAATAAACATAAACATTCCTAACTTGACATTGAAAACAAAAAGTTTACAGTTTACACAAAAGACGGTATAAACAGGCTTGACTCCCTTGCCCAACTCTGATGATGTCTGTCCTCATAAACATGGGTGATACCACCATCACCTGACCATCACGGGTAGTCAAGACCACGTTCCAGAGAAAGGATGTTGAACAAAGGCAAGAACACCCTAAGATCAGGCCCCGCGATGGCAGCAATAACAGCAGCAAAAGGCAGCTGCGTAGGACGCGTAGCCTGGAGCCCACGCAGCGCACTGAGCACGATGGGGTACGTTCACCACCTCGCCCATCACGCGGGTTACAGAACAGCTGGAAGCAGCGACCACCTTAGTGCAGCTGACAAACCCATGGGGCCACAGCGAAGTCAAGCCATGGAATTCAGACCAAAAACAACGTGCACATTAAAACCCATCCACAAGATAAATTACAATTAGAAGGGCTAATTGAGACTATGACGAATTTTCTACCCATTGAATGTTCCAAGCCATAACCAGAAGACTTCCTGAAAGATAAGGTGCAGTTCAAAGTCCAGCTGTGGAGTCTTCCACAACTGCAGTGCAGCTCCCGGATGCTGCGGTACCATCCTGGGATACCGGTAGCAGCTCCCTGGGCTTGGCCACAGGGATACAGGCGGGACAGCAAATCACTGCACCTCAGGTACCTCACCCCCTTCTCCCAATTCACTGCCAGCTTGTGTCCCACAGCCCATCACGAGCTACCAGGAGACCCCACAGAGCCTCCCCATGCAAGGAGGGGCCCCATCCTGGTGGCCAAGGAGAATCAATGTCGTGGGATGGTGCTTGGGGACCCCCGGGCACCGCAATGTCCCTACAACTTCAAAACACAGCAAACAGTTCCTAATACCCCCAGCGGCAGCACAGCCGCCTAACGTTTCAAGCAAGAACAAAGTAGAGTCCTCTGCTTGCCATAAAAAGGCCTTGCAAAGAAAGAGAAATGCTCACGTATATATAAGGAAATATAATCCCTCTAGTTTGCCATGGAATTTTGTCACTGCCTCATTGTCTCATGAGCCAGGCTAGGTAAAAAAAATACAGGGGAATAAAGAAACTACTCAGATTTCAAAAGATCATGTGAAGAATGGGTTCTGCTGCTCTCCTTCCCTTTTCTTCCTCGTCAAAGGGGACCCACCCAAGTGCATTCCCTGGATGCAGCCTTCAACTCTTAACTGCCTTACAGTCAACTCTCGCCTCCTTTGAAAGCGATACTAACCCACAGGAGACGCTGGGGGCCGCAGGACCATTACAGCATCTCCCTCAGCGAGAAAAATCAATCCTGAGGCCTCTGCTCTCCACAAGCAGGAGCAAGGAGCAACACATGCAGCAGCAGCAGACTGTCCTTTCCACTAGGAATACTAAGCCAGCCCATCAATACTTCACCGAAACGAGCTGCGCCTGCAAAGCCTTAAACCCATTTGTCTTATGGATGACGAGGAAGAGGAGACTCGTCAGCCCTCCACAACTGCTGTGTTTGGCATCTGCTAAGCAACCCCCTGACAAAAAGGGCAAAACTCAGACAAAACGTAGGAGGTTTTACCACTGCTTATCATTAGTTATATCCCAGCTTCCCTTCAACACCTGCTGCAGTGCAGAGGGAAACCGGGTTCCCTTCACCCTCTACCCTCCCTCGCGGGATGGCTGCAGCAGCAGGGCCTCCGGCTGCAGCTCTTGGGCCTGACCCTGCCCCAGGGCTCGGTACTGCTTTCCATCTTTGAAACGCTCACCCAGGCTGGTGATTACTGAGAGTCACTGCGACCACAGTTACTCACCTAGAGGATCTCGACACTTCTGCTACTGTCGTTTCTGAAGGATGTTGTTCTCTAATCCAAATCACTCTCCAGGTAAATTCATCTTTGTTTGGAATGCAGAAAGTAATTCCCTACTAGCAGGGCATTTGCAAGTTACCATGGAAGAGGTCATGACCACAACTTAGCCAAATATTTATACGGCCAGTTCTGCTCGTATCTTCCAAAATAAGAAAGATAGAGAGAGAGAGAGGGAGGAAGAGAGAGAGGGAGGAAGAGAGAGAGGGAGNAGAGAGAGAGGGAGGAAGAGAGAGAGGGAGGAAGAGAGAGAGGGAGAGGGAGAGAAAAATACCTGTCTACTGAGGCAAGGACGGTTCCCATCAATTTCGGATTACTTCACCTCCCAACAGAATGATTTATCAATCCAGCAGTAGACATTATAAACGTAAGCCAAAGAAGGGAGCAGCCATAAACTTCTGTGCGTGCTTCTACGTATAACCTAATATGCAGCAGGAAAAAACAACGGTGCTGAATTCCTCCCAGCACCCCACATGGGCAAGCAGATCCATCAGCTTCAATAAAATTATTCACAAGACCGAAGTTACATGGTGAATATTTACAGACATCTTCCAGGTAAAGATGAAAGAGCCCCAAACAGRAAGGATTTCTGTATCTTTAAAATCTCGTTTTAGATATCTATATCCCAGCTAAAGTGAATCTCATCCAGACACTATGCACGTTCTTACGCACGTTAATTTTCTAGAGCCCCGTGCAAGCAGCGCGAGCGTTCCCCGTGTTTTCCGGCAGCGCAGATGCTCCTTTCTGCAGCAGGCTGGGCAGGGAGATGTGACCGCGCACCAGGTCTCCTGCACGCAGGGCTGCGGCTCCGGGCAGGACGTGACCGGCTCGCGAGCTCCCGTCCCCCCTGACCTCCACCGTCACGCGGGAACACGCGGGAACACGCGGGAACACGCGGGAACACCAGCCCCACGGGCACCTGCAGCGGCGGCGCCGCGCCCGGGCTCGCGGGGCTCCCG
>NW_020454350.1:2171036-2176226 GCF_003342845.1 Nothoprocta perdicaria | reverse complement strand
CCTGCGCGCGGCCTCCCCGCTGCTCCTCGGCTTGCCCGCCCGCCGGGGAAGGCCGCGGGCCGCCGGGGCCACGGCAGCCGGGGCGCGAGGCACGAGCCCCGCGGCAGCCACGCACCCGCGCGGCCACACGCACACCCGGGCACGTATAGGCGTGTGCATCCTGGGATGCACATCCTGGGATGCGTGGCAGCTCCGGACGAGGACCCCTCCTGTGTCTTTATTTATTTACTCTTGGCAGTTATTAGCCACCAAACACGCTTTCATCTCAAGAAATGGCTTATCCGTCACGGCGTGGTTATTATTTTTACATCCACCAGGCATCCAAAGACCCACTTGAAAGCCATCCGAGTGGGGGCCAGGACTGACACCTGCCCCCTGCCCCCCGGCACCCGCTCCCGGGGGATCCCGCGCCCACAGGAACCCGCTCTGCTCCTCTAACTTCTCCCCTCTGCTCCCGGTGGGTACTGACGTTTTAAAACGCCATATGTACCAAGCCAAAGCTCTGCAGCGCATTCGCTAATCCTTGCGTATAATTTTAAGCCTGCTGTTACTGGAAAAGTGGAATATTAAGTGATGCAGTAGCTTGCAGGCACACAGAAAAGGCAGCTTTCTGTCCTTACTCACGTAGCYCTCTACTAGAGCCTCTTGGCAGGGCTGAAATGCTCACTTTCCAATGAACCTGGACTGTTCCACTTGATAAATGCAATGTCTCTATCATTTCTAAAAAAAAAAAACCCTTTTTATCTCATTTTCACAAGGTGCAAATTTTCTTTAAAACGGCTCCTCTTGCTTAGTATCTATTTTGACAGCAGATATTTCGACTACATTTTAAATCTACGATATTACCTACACAAAAACAATGAGCAAACCTGAAGTTATTTCAGTTAAAAAACTTAAAAGCCTCAGAGGCATCAGGCTTCTTGAAAGGCACAGAGAATAGTACGGCCTTGCTCTCAGTTGCTCCCCAGGCACTGCTTAGCTAGCAAAAATTGGAAGAAAAAAATCTGAATTCCTCAGATATTACCTCTCCCATGACTTCTTTTGTCACACTTTGGATTTGCCAAGTATCAGGGTAAGATGCGGCAGATGCCGCCCTGTGCCCCGTGCTCTGGGTGTCCCTGCTGGAGCAGAGCCTTGGACCAGAGGATCTCTAGGGGTCCCTTCCAACCTCACCCATCCTGTGATTCTGCAAGACGCACAGCCCTACCCACCAAAGCGGTGGAAAAGCTGCTTCTCTCTCAACTSAACCTAAGCAATAACTATGACTAACATCCTATGCCAGCTCCAGGAAAACTTGTCTCTTTCTGACTGTGCAAGTTGAGCACTCGCCATTATTCCATGCGTCTCACCTGCAGCATTAAAGCTRCACTGTGATGGGACATGCCTGGAGYTCAGCCCACCGCGTCCGTGCCTGTGGAGGGGACTATGAACGTGCCCGAGATCCGACATCCCACAGCACTTTACTGAGTCTGGAAGCAAGAGGCAGCGCTACCCGCCACAGTAGTGCATGTGATGTATGCACGTGGCTTTGGAAATAAAACCTTTTACATAAAATTRCTTTTCAGTCTCTCTGTAGCACGGAAGATAGAGGACAGGCTGAGTGCTCTCCTAGATCCCGTGGTAATACGTTCTTGTGGCAATCCATTTGAATACAAATGTTACAAGACTGTTTAACTCAGTCTTTGTGACACAAACGATTGGAGTATCTTTACACAAGAAAACCTTAAATCCACCTGGGTCATTCATTCTAGGATTGGTCAAATCTGCTTTATCACTGACTGCACTATTCTGAAGCAGAGAAAAATGCAAGAATGCTTTTTAAATTACTGGGAAACTGATTCTTAAGCCTAGAAAAAGATTTCTCACACACTCACCTACATAACACATGGAAGACAGAATACATAAGGGCCACTAAAGAGCAACATCTGAGTGGGTTTTGATATCCTACTGAATCCTTGCCATACATTAACAGAATGGCAAACATTACAGACACTAAAGCTATAGATTGCTTTTTCTTCTGCCATAAGTACTGAAAATAAGTGTGTGGTCTGCATACAAGTAGGCTTAYACATGTATCAGGCGAAAAAGAAGCATGCATGGCTTTCATGTATGGCTTATGTAATTGCTTTAAACATCTACACCTGTTACCTTAACATTTATTTATTAAATATAGCCTGCAGGAAAGATTACCTTGAACCTGAATGCTGTAGCAGTTCAGTTCAGAAAAGGTGTAATTGTCTTGCAATTAGCAACTGCTCTGTTTTTTTTTTCCCCCAATTATTTACTCCAAAATAGTCACAAAATATGTTTCAAACCAAACATGCGCTCGGGGCCAACTTCTTTAACAATCCATTGCTATTTTTAGCCTGGTTCCTTAAGTTTATGTAATGAGAAATTCTGTGAGTCTCCTGGAGAAAATCGTAACTTTGAACTGATCAGCTAAATTAACTGGGCCTGACAGGGTATGGAAAATGCAGACAAGTTTCATCAAAAAGAAACCGAGAGGCTGGAACTTGACACTTTCATAAGACATTTTCCCCTATTTTTCTCCTAGAATCACCTGATTCTGTTCACCAGTTCCTACCATCTAGCAGAGCAATTCAAAAGTTACTTCCCAAATGCTCTGCAGAACGACAGAATTTGTTCAGATACATGAGATAATAATAATAATAATAATAATAATAGGTCATATTTGTTTCAACAGAGCTCTGTGGACACTTGATGTAGCTTTCTCTGCTCCCCCACTCAAATATACTCCTCTGTATTTTCCCCCAAACCCCAGAATCATATGGATTTTACCACAGAAAAAGCTGATACAGTTATTTCTGGTCAAATACAGCGTTGGGGAAGAAGGGAAGATAAAATTATAACGGTAGAGCTTAAAAATATTCATAAAAATACTGTAGGTGAATTTCTCCCTCCTTTTTCCTCTGAATCTTTAAAGAATTTTCTGTAAATAACAAAAATCCAGTCTACACAACATTAAGAAATGACACTGCAAATTCTCCCGCACTGCCCCCTAGCCCCACCTAAACAAAACTACGAGTCCCCACAGCTGCTAACACGGCTTTAGGAGCACTCCATGTATAAACCGCCATACCTTTTCCTTAAAATCTTTCCACAAAAACACTCCTGTGCTACCAGCACCTATAATAAACACAAACCACACGGGTATTTGCTTTTTCCTACAGAAAATTATTATAGCCTATGGGTGATGTAACCACGCTGACTCTACATGGAAATAGCCAACACGGCACAGGGCTGTACGCTGTCCTTGCCTCCCCACCTCCTCAGAAACATTAGGCACATTTTAAGCCAGGCTACGCGCAAGAGGAAAAGCCGACGCAAAGGCTTTTCAGCTCAGACATACCGCTCRGGGAAAGGAGGAGCGACGAACGCACACAGTACACATAACCCTACATTTAAAATCCATTTTAAGCGTTTTTAAAGGGGGGCTTCCCGCTTACCATGCTGCGGCAGGAGGCGCGGGCGCCCTGCGGATGCTCCTGCTCTGCAGCGGGCGCAGGCTGCGTCGCGCTCACGGATCCGTCTCCCTCTGCAGACGGAGCAAGGCGGAGAAGAGGCATCACCCTCCGTGCATGCAGGGAAACTGCGCGGGGACGGGGGAACGAGGGATTCCTGAGGATGAGGAGGCTGCTGGGCAGCACGTGACGCTGGATCCGGCCCCGGGGTGCTCCGGCGGGCAGCCCCCTTGGCTCCCTTCCAGCACGGGAGTCCGGGATTCGGGAGGGCTCCCTGGCACCTGCCTTGGATTTTACTGCCCTTGTGGCTGCGATTAAGAGAGCTTCCATGGGTACATGGAAACAAAGCACCGTATGTTACCTATTTGAAAAATAACTCGCTAATTGGGAGGAATGACAGAGTAAGAGTGACCTATTTCTGCATTTTACAGCATCCTAAACATGAGGGGGTGGGAGGAAAGGCTTTCCTACAYTGCTGCCATCAGCCAGGAGATCTCCTCATGTCATAGTCCCAGCCACTTCTCTGAAATGGCCCGGGGGGATATTTTGCCCCCGCTCAGCTAGCTCAGGAACAAGGGGAGGCATTGGAGTCACCATCTTCTTCCTCGGAGGCCGCACAGCAGGAATGTTCTCCAGGAACAGACACTGCAGGAAGATCACGGCCCTCTGGCGAGGCAAGCCCTCCATGCTGCAAATGCAGCTGCCCTGCCCGGGACCTGCCCTGGTTTCCAGCAGGCTGCTCCAAGGGCTGCTGGAAACACAGCCATGGAGGCAGAAAATTCAGTTTTCCCCCCCAAAACRCCCCAGAGAGGCTAAGTCAGCACCCTGTGTGGGGTGGCCTATGCCGCCTGCCACGGCAGCATGGAGCCGTTAAATATATAGCAATTAATTGCAAGAAATATTAACAGAACAAGCASAGAGTGCCAACTGCATAGAGCAACTGATCTGTTTTATAATAGATCTTACATWATTCCCACCGCAGAATTTGAGAAGTGAAGATTTGCTTGCACAGAGCAAAACCCTCTCGTATTATGGGCGCTGCTTACACAGAGGAAAACGTTTTTGCTGGTAGAGCTCACAGATTTATTTTGCTTATGAAAGCAGCACGCCACAGGGTGGGGGAAAACAMCCAAGCCCTCTAGCAGCCATCATCYGCATCCACATCCCGTAGAAACGTGACCAAAAAAAGAGAAGCGGCAGGTTCTTGTCAATCCCGGACGGATGTCCCGGAGCGGCAGGTTCTTGTCTCTCCCGGACGGATGTCCCGGCCAGCCCGGCTCCCTCTCCMCTGCCCCACAGACCCGCAGCTCGCAGGGCTGGAGCTCCCGCCTGCCTTTAGGCCCAAGAGGGAAACACGGAGGATTTGCCAGGATTTGGTGGTGTTATTTCCTGAGCACGCCTAGCCTGGAGCACCGTTAAAAGGCAGTGGAGGGAAGCCTGCCCCCGGGGGCACAGCGCTGCACTTTTTTGTTTCTTTTTCCTTTATTTTTAAGGATTTCTGAACGGCTGCCTTGCTCCCGGCAAGGTTTCCCCCCCATAGCGGAAGGGCGGCCAGGCTGGGGGCGGGCGAGCGCTCTGTGTTTACAAGCGCGCCGCGCGCGCGTAGAGGAATAAACAAACAAAATCAGCCAAATAAATGAGAGCCGCCTCTTGTGAAGGGCGCGTTAACTGTGTGGCGCTGGCGCTGCCTCCTCGCCGCGCTCCCAGC
>NW_020454350.1:2101805-2170626 GCF_003342845.1 Nothoprocta perdicaria | reverse complement strand
GAAACTTCGTTTTTCTGGCCGTTAACTTCGGGTTAAACGTTATTTCTGATTAATATTTAAACAACTCCTCACTACTCCTTTTTTTTTTTTTTTTTTTTTTTTTCTGCTTTGGCAGATCAAAGAGCATCTGGCCGACTGGGAAGAGGGAAATTTGCTCAGTCCCAGCTCCCTGCACACATACATAAATACATACATACATACATACAGGTGTACCCCACTGTCTGCAAGCCCATCACAAAACCATCTCCGGACACCCAGTTTCCACCCTTCAGGCTCCCAGGATCGGGCAGAGCAGAACCATGCCCRCCCGGGGGCTGCCAGGCGCCACTGGTGCTGTCTTGGAAAACTTGGGGCATAGGAGCTTTCACATAYGGAGCTCATTTTATATCTCTCACATTAACTTCTATTTCTGTCTGTATATTAATTCTGTCTCAATATAATTAATATTGAACATAAACCTTTGTCTGACTCTGAAAATGAATAAGGAAAATTGAATGCTCCCTTCTTTTATTATTAATATTATTATTTATCTTCCAAAGGCATATTTCCTTTTGCCATCATGTTGCACTTGTACCTGAAGGAGCTGCTTAACCACCTATGTATTCATTGGATTTATTTGCACCTATAAAATCAGGTAGTAGTTTATCACCTTGTGTCGTCGTTGTTTTTACCGTGAAAATAAACACGGAGGTAAAACGCTGTTCTAAATGAAACTAACCTCTACTTGCCGGCAAAAACGCCATTTTCACATGCCACGAGGTGGCATCCCAGGCGCACCTCTTCCCCAGACTTCTTCACTTCTTCATAGCCTGGCTGCTCTTTGAAAGCTTTGTGATATAATCCCAAACGTGAACACCATTTGCTTAACTGTAATGTGCTATGCACGCCGGTTTGCCCAAGGAATTTATCCGTTGATTATCTGTATATACCGTTACTGGAGTGATGAAGAGCCACGCGGACCTCAGGCGCCACGCAAGGAGGACCTGTCGGCCCTGCACTCAAGATGGCTGTTGTGGCCATGGCAGCCAACGCGYACAACAAGGCCGAGTGTTCGTGAGCTGGAGGGGGAACAGGGAAAAGAAAAGTTCTCAGGAACAAAATCTCTTCCCTGGATGCAAGTCTTGTTTGGTTTTTGAGTTTTGTTGTTTGGTTTGGTTTGATTTTGACCTCATCCTCCTTCTCCTCGATACTTCTATCAAATGCAATTAAAAAAAAAAAAAAAAGTGGTAACTGTAAGTCTCTTTTTAGTAGGTCTGCTATATAGATTGCCTGGGACAATGAAATGAAACTAAAATAAATATCAAACCTCATTTAAAATCTTTCTATGGAGTTTGCTTGACAACTGTGTTTGGAAAATCTATTCTGAAATGGATTATAAGAGAGAGAACTTCATTTCAGATTAAAATAAAAAATATGATGGTAATGAAAGTAAAATGAAGATTTAATTGTTAAATACAGCTCTAGATAGTATTCTCCAAGGGCCATTTTCCAGCAAGTTCTTTAAAAGGAGCAGTTGCCGTATTTAATTAAGAAGTTCTCTGATCATGAAATTATGAAAGCTCTATTCCTTTTAAATGCCTGAACTTTTTCACTTACATGTTGAAAATCTGTTTTCTAGACCACTTTTATTACTGCCTTGGAGCATGTCAGCCACGACCTTCTGCGCTTCCATGCCTTGTCCCTCGTGTGCATTGTTGGTTAATCACATGTAAGCAGGCTGTATTGGCGATGCATTATGCTGCACCTGATCTCTGGCTAGGTCGCYGAAAAACAGAGCGGGGAGGTGTCTGCTTCGCCCTGGAGCAGGAAAGTTACAGCGAGCACAATTAAATACAGCGGCATGTGACGAGGYTGACGGGGTGCTGCGTGTGAGCCTGGGTAGTGGTGATCCAGGCGATGCCTCCGGGACAGCTCGGTGCTGCTCACMCACGAGCAGCATCCTCCTCTTACTCCCTCCCCTCGTGCTGCTGCAGTCACTCGTTCTGGAAACCAGGTATCTCCAAGTCTTTCGCACCTGCAGGACCAGAGACTGCAGCTATGGATGCAGCTGGGAGATAATCCCTACCCTCCAGAGACTGAGATCTAAAAAGGCAAGAGCAAGGACAAGAGAAACTAAATAACACTACCCCCACTTTACAGGTGGTCAGCTGAGAAGCTGACAGTCAATATTTCTGAGCTGTCTAAATCGAAGGAGCTTGACACCTATATATTTTTTTGTCAATCAGACAAATGAGAATGTATCCTCTGAGGTTTTGTTCTTGCAAGGGATTAAAAGCATGAATAACTTTATTCACATGAATAGTCCCACTGAAGTGAAATAGTTCCTTTCAATACAGCCACCTATGTCCTTACACCCTCTGCAGGATCAGTCCTTAAGTGAATGTTGCCTCTGAACCATACAACTGCTTTAAAAAAGGAACAGGGAACCCCATCCTTTGGCTGAAAAAGTCATGGACATCAGCAATAGCTTAAAAATGTCTCTCTTACATGTTCAGCTTTTCTTCTCTTAAAGGGTTATTCAGAGAAAATGCAAGGGCTTTATTTCCCTTTTTTGTCTCCAATTTCATCCACAGGCGAAGAAGTGCCCCACTGCAAAAGCTGGGCATATGGGGAAGCAGGCTTTACATATTTATATTGAATTATTACTTCTCCATTGTTTTGGCAGTGGCTACTGCGATCGGGCATCCTTGGGTTTTGACGGTCACATCAAAGGAGCTGCTCTGGCGTGAGAACCGGTCAAAGTGAGCCAGATAATTCATGGATTTATTACTGAGGTCGGTTCCCATGATTGTCAGTGGGCAGCAGGCACTGCTGTGTCGTAATCCTCATTCTCTCGGTAGAGCACATACTGCCTTAAAAAGGTTTAATGATCCAATAGTGATTTACTAATGGGAATCTTTCTTGTGGATTTACCAGGCCTTGAAGAAGGACAGGGCAGCACGTAAAGGTCATTTTTTTTCAGCAGTATCAAAAAGTGCTTTTTGTTGTTGTTCTGTTTTGTTTGAAGATTCCYGTTTACAGCATTCTTATCTGCTAACTGCGTAGTGTGGTAAATTGAAAAGACTTTGGGACTGAGCAGGTACCAAACACACCATAACACGGGGAGGGAAGGGAGCAGACCCCACTGATGGCAGATCTGGGCTGAATTTGCACAGAAATTATTAAAAAAGCACCCTTGAGCCACAATAATCTCTGCAGTGAAGAGAGAGGGCCAGGGTGGCCGGAGTGACTGCGGAGCTTCCCACTGGCTTGRGAGGCTGGTTGGGAGCGCAGTTTTATTGCGGTTACCTCACATCGCCCTTCACTTCTTGTGGGGAAGGGAGGCGAGGGGCTGACCGGTGGGAGAGGTGCCCGGTGGGAGAGCTGCCCGGGAAGGGGCGAGGYGAGGGCAAGCGGAGGAAGCAGCTTTGCCCGAGCAGAGCGGCTGAGGTAGCGGCGGCGCGCGGAGAGACGGCTCGCCCGGCTGCCGCTTCCCCTTGCCAGYGTGGTGCCTCTTGAGAAAAACAAACCCCCGAAAACCCAAACAGAACAACCTCCTTCAGCACAGCRCGTTTAGAAAGCGACGGAGGCAGAGGGCGCGGGGGAGAGAAACAGGGTTATTTTATTTTCAGGCTTGTGTATCAAACCCCAGGGCTTGTGCTGGGTAGTGTCATTAAAAACTGTTTGAACTGTCCATGCTCAAGAGCCGTCACCTTGTTAGTCTGGTTGCAAGTGTGCATCTTAAATGCGTAGCATTTTGTTTTAAACTCCCCAAGGGAGAGTTCTTCTCGTACAGGAAAATAAAGTGACTTGGTTCTCTGATATATGAAAATAAAACTGCATTTCAGAATTAAATTAAGATTCAGAACAAAAAAAAAGGGTAGGCCTTATTGACTGTAAAATTGCCTTGGATTTACAGATTACCTTTTAATCTTACATTAGATTTTCATATACCACACAGTAATACAAAATCCTACCTCTGGGTATTTCTTAATACTTACCATTTTTCTTTACATGTAGCAGTAATACATTCTTTCCTTGAGTAATAGGCTGGTTTATTAGGAGGTCCTGCAAGGTAACACATATGAAAACGTGGGCTGAATTAGAAATTTTGCAAGTATTAGGTGATTGCAATAACAGTTTTAATGTTGCATCAAGGTATTTTTTACTTCTGAAAAGTTTCCCTTTGTAGAAGAGAAGAGTGCTAAATATGAGCTGTGCAGAAAGCAGAATAAAACTAACATCTCAGGAAGAGTTTCCTGCAGRGTAAGTAATAGCACTATTCTCTTAAGCATCATTTAAAACATTTARTTTTTTTTTCAATTCAATATCAGCACCTGTAGCTGTATAGAAAGGAATCTGTATCTCCAGATCAACAACTAATTTCAACAGACACATTTCCTTTTATTTTCCATATGTATTTTATTTTGCTTCCAATTTTWGAGCGTCTGGGTTATTGCTGCTAGTGCATATTGCTGAGCTTTGCCCTCTCACCAAAAACACAGAAAAAGAAAAGCTGTTTAAAATTAAGTCATATTGACACCATCTTGTAATGAGTGTCATTGACTTTCATACAGTTAAAATGCTGAAGTCAGTGTTGAATGCACCCACTGCAGGTGCTGACTGGCCTTAGTTTAGTAAGATCGAGTGATGATAATATAATTTTTTTAGTCAATTGATTTTGATAAACTATTCTGTAGTTTATTTAGGCTGCTGAAGAGGATACTGATTCTTTGAAAAAAAAGTTGTATTTGAAAATGTTATTAAGACTCAAACCCCATTTCTCCACAGGTGATGCGAGCTAAGACAGAAAAGGAGAAATTGAGCCACCTAGACATTGGCTTTCAGTGACGCTTTAAGCAGTCTAGGATTTCCCAGACACCTGCATGGGGTCAGCAGATGTGACACAGGACACAAGGGAGACTTGCACCATGCCGATGGGTAGCTGGATCCCACCTTTGGGTGTCTTAAGTATTAAGGCAACTGAATACTAACTAAGTGACTATATTTACACGTTAATAGCATTTTACAACTTCCAGTAGGAACAATTGCCAGAGGAAGCAAAAACTCTTTTCAGATAATTGTCTGTCAAAACTTGGTTTCATTTGTAAATCAGGAAAGACTGGAGTCACAAACAAGCGGAGATCCCAGCGCTCCTCTGCCTGGTGCTCCTCTGTTTATCATTTACTGCCCGGGTCAGATGCGTATTTGCAGTGATTCCTTCTGAGACCTCCCCACATCAGCTCCCAGCGGACGAGTCTTTGCCRGTGTGAAAGGGCAGAAACAGTGGAAGCGAAATGCACTGAAACCACAGCTTTGAGTAATCCTACACTCAGGCTCCTGCAGTGGTCTCACACAAGTGAGGCTTGTGCACATAAAGCTTGCAAGTAAAGCT
This sequence comes from Nothoprocta perdicaria, assembly GCF_003342845.1. Classification (NCBI taxonomy): domain Eukaryota; kingdom Metazoa; phylum Chordata; class Aves; order Tinamiformes; family Tinamidae; genus Nothoprocta; species Nothoprocta perdicaria. The sequence goes on along the minus strand of NW_020454350.1, from coordinate 2,165,252 downwards.
AGCACAATTTACACAATTTATCTTTTCTTCATGGTAGACAAAGTTGCTTCTCACTATTAAGCTTTCATCAGTATGATCTTAGGCTGTTTATGCTAATAAAAGTAGATTACTAAGGAAGTTGGTGACTACAGTGCTGCCTAACCTCTTTAAAACTTCATTAATATTTTGATATTTGAKGTAGCATATTCTAACAAAAAGATGCTTTTGACTTTTTCTTTTTTCATGTTAGGACTTTATCCTAACAATTTGTTAATACGCATCTCCATGCTTCAGTAGATGCTTTTATTTATCCATGACACTCTGATTTAAGTACTGTCTTTCAGAATAGCTCCCAACAAACATTTTGAGGGCTCACACTAAGGAGGAAGCAGCCTGAACGGGGACTACCGGGCAGCTGCTCAGACAGATGTAACCAGAGTCAGGGCAGGATCATTCTGCTTTCAATCTGTGCGTTCAACTCTTGGTGTGTTTTTCATCTGGGACTGTCCTTCATGCAGGAATTCCTCCACTTGCAGCAGGAGCGAGGGGATGCCAGGCAGCTCCCACTCTCCATTTCACATCTTGGGTCCGCCCTTTCTTCCTCTCCCGGCTAATAATTTTCTCTTGGTGCAACGTCCCATAGCCCCAGCAGCATAGATGCACTAAGGAGGGAGCTAAGGGTGCAAGCCTGCTAATGCTGAGTGACAGAATTGTTTCTTAGCTTTTTCCTCTTAAGAAAAACATCCTAGGAAATTGCATAACCTGCTTTGATCCTCTTGATAACTGAACTTTAAGATTACAAACCCACACATGGAAAAGCAAGTAAATGCTAGATTTACTACTATGTGATCTTGCTTTTATTTGTGCTACGTGTTAAGATCTAGTCTTAAATTATAAATTATATAAATTACAGTTTCTCTTCTTCCTCCATAGCCAAGCATCATTGCATGCAGTGTGATGAAACAGAAAGGAGTCAAAGTATGTTTGCATGCATAATCATCTGTCCTACCTTAGGATCTCAGTTATGCCAAKTAAATAGCTTTCTCTTGATCTGTTTTAAAAATTGTGCAGACTCCTCCAGCCCTGACCTGCTGGCACTGCTACAACCGCAGCCTTCAGAAGCCAGCAGCTATTCTGCTTTGATGTCTTTCCAACAGCATGCGGAGCATATGCTTCCTCTCTACCCTTCTCACTTGGGAAATCTTTATCTGCCATCCCAGAGGTAATGCGCTCAAAAAAGACCCGGGACTAAATGGGCATGAACACTAAGCTCCTGCCTTGTCCAGTGCTGTTTCCTTCGGCTATCAGAGGTGGCAGAGCTCTGCAGAGCAGGGACGAGTCCATGGGCAGCGTGGGCGATGCTACTGCTGGGAACTGAAACAGACAAACACTCCCCCCATACACACACAYACACACACACATACAACAACATGGGAAATCCAGTGTACCTGAGCTGGCTTGCTTTTTGAGAGTGAAAAGGGGATGAGCCAAAGCACGTGGGCGCCACAAATCCATCCAGGGTGCTTTGTTTCAGGATGTTAAAATAACTAGACTTTCATCAGATTGTCCTAAATCTCTTTGTCTTTAATCTAAGTGTTTAAAAACATGTTTTCATGCTACTATTTTTTTTTTTTTTTGAAGCAGCATGCTTCATTTGTAACTAATTGGGGCACACAGATTGAAGCTCCTAGGTGGAACCAAGTCAGTGGCTGCCCATTTTTAACCTGATATGATACATGGGAGACCTCCTACCAGGATCTTAAGAGGCAGATTAATACTTAACTGCTTAAAGTCAAGGATGCTTGAAACCTGCTCTTTTTCATGTAAATATAGCCCTCTTTTTAATCTACTTGCGGTTCACCAATGTAATCTTTATTCTTGAAATCTTTAACAGGGAAAACGAACGCTACCTGAACCAGATGCTGCTGAACATGCCAGCACACCAGTGCAGCAGTTACGTCCTGAAACAAAAAAATGCCTAATTCCCCCGCAAACAACAAAACTTCAAAGAATATCAAACGCAATTTACAGCCCAGGGGGTGGAGAGGCTTCTTCCCCATCTTTTGTCCTTTTTCTCCAAGGGACAGCATGCTGTTCAGGCAAATGAAACTCCCTCCCTCTTGGGCGCTGGAGACTAGTTCATGCAGGCAGGGATTAGCTAAACTTTTACCATTTGGGAGAAAAGGATGAAGAGGAGTGAGTCTTTGAGATAAGGCTGTATTTTGTCTATGGATGCTTCTCACTGTGTGCAGCTGAGGATTTGCCACCTCATTTTGGTGTCTCCATCCTGCTATCTGTAATTTGRGCATGATAATCATCTAGTGCTTTTCACATGGACGACAAGACTTTGTGCTTTTTCTTATGAACAAACAGAACTTTATGCATGTTCTCCAGCTTATCTTTGCAGATCTAAGATGAAGTAAGAACAAACTCAGAGCAGCAGCTACCTGGGTGAGAACTGGCAAATTAGAAAACCATAACTGGGTGCAAAAACAACCCTGTCCCATTCACACGCTTAAGGATGCCCTCAGGTTAAACTTCTCCCTTTCTAAACATAAGCTCTCAGCGAGGCTCTGAGTACAAGCTGACCCTAAACACCCCAAGGATTTTAAGGACTTGCTGGGATGGTCAGATGGGTACTGCTAAGTGTACCATCAATACAGAACCAGTTTTCAAGCCTGAAGGACACCATTTTGCTAGAGGCTTTCTTTTGTTGCCCATTTCCAAGCATCCCGTATGAGACGGGCTTTCTGAAAGGGCAAAGGGAGCAGAAGAGCAAGCAGCAGCCAGCAGACTTGTTATTAGTGGCAGAAATGGTGACTCTGAATCAACAGGTACTCCTCATAAGCAAACAGAAAATGGCAACAAATCATCCATAAAACGCAGTCAAAAAGGACTTCGTTTAATTAGTGATATGTAAAGGCTTTTGCATAGAAAATAAAAGGTTAACAAGGTAATGCATAAAAGATCGACTAGGTACAGTATTTTTAAAACAAATATTTTAAAGTATATTTTGCATAATGTTTAACATTCTCAATGCTTATTGCTTTCTCCACACAGCAGAGAAATCAAGTGCATAATAATACATGCTGTGTCTTATTTTTATTCTTTATTTTTTTTTTACATAAAATATCTAGTTCTTGACTTGATGTATTAAAATACTTAGGTTATTTTAGGTCATTGTAATAAAAAAATGAAAGCAAAACATTTTATGCAGCACTAGTTGTCTGGGTATTGACAAAATAATTTACTGACATCCCCTTTAATACATTCATTTTGGTTTGGAATCAAACCCACATACAATGTTGGCATGCTAATAGCCAATTTAAAAATTGTCCCTACCGTAACTTCATTCATACCCAGAGAGATCCTTATCCCAGAAGTTGATAGCAGAGAAGAGGGATCTTGCAGAGAATCAGCAAATGTAAATGTCCAAATGCAGCTAAATAAGTTAATTTGAACTTTTACAAAATTGAAACTCTTGTATTGGCACAAATTGGTAGTAAAAAAAGCGTGCACACTTGCAATAGGTGGTTACTGCTGGGCGCACGATAAATTAACTGTACAGATACAAGCTAGCACCAAGTGTGAGCCACAGAAAGGTGCCTCGAGGCTCAGTGGTGGTGCCGGGACGTCCGTTAATCACAGCACCAATAACTGCTTTTACCAATACCCTCCTAGATGTCACAAATTGGCAAGTCTGTACAAAGAAAGGAAACTAAATAAGCAAAATACTAGGCCTGTCAAGTGGATCCTTCTTTCTCAGCAATCTCTTAGCCAAGTAAACGTGTCCGCTCGGACAGCACACTTTTTCCTGGAAACGCATTGAAGTTCGGAAGTTTAATGCAGGATTCCACCTCTCTCCTACATCATTTCCATACCTGTGCAATGTTATTTGTTTTAGCAGAACACACAAATATATATATATATATATATGTGTGTGTGTGTGTGTGTGTGTGTATATATATAAAATAGGGTTTTTTTTACTATTATTTAAAATGTCAGGCACTTGGGCAACTCAACCTTCTTGTCTCGCCTCAGGCGAGGCGGCAGCACCAGCCCTCACCTCCCTGCCAAGGGGGAACGCGGAGCTGGGGAATTGCTGGTCCCGGCGAGCCCCAGGACCCCTTCATGTGCTGGCACGGGCAAGGCGCTGCCCAAGGCGCTGCTGCTCCCGCCGGGTGCCTGAAGCAAAACGAAACGAGACCAACGCATCATCGCCCGCGTGCTCCACACGGGCCGCCGGAGCCGGGACTGCCTTGGCCACCCCTGTGGCGTCTCGAAGGCCGTGTGCGCAGCGTGGCCCTCGCCGAGCTGCGAGGACGCCCAGTGCCGCGCGGTCCAGCGTGCGCTGCGGGACGGGAGGGAGCCAGAAGTGGGTGGGAGAGGGGCAGGGGGAGCCCTTAGAAAGCCCCGACCTCAGTTCCCCAGGGCCGGTAAGGTTTGCTAGTGCCTCCGCTGCTCGTCTGCGGCGGGCTGGACGTGGCGGCCACGGCGAGCGGCGGGGTGATGGCGGTGGCGGCCGCCACGGCGGCGGCAGCGGCGCTGGGGGGCAGCATGGGGAAGGCTCCTGTGAAGGACAGCGGGAAGGTCTGGGCGGCCGCTGTGGCGGCGGCGGCGGCCGCGTGCACGGTCGCYGAGAGGGACAGGAGAGAGGTAGAGAGAGGCGGGACGCAGGGAGCGACGGCGCCAGCGGCGGGCACCCGCAGTGCGGCGTCGGCGTGGGCGAAGGTGGCCGTGAGCAGGGCCGAGCCGTGTGGCGGCATGTCGGAGGAGAGTCTGCACGGGGCCGCCTCGGAGGCGTGCAGCGCGCCCTGCTGCAGCAGCGCCGCCGGCAGGTGGTGGAAGGCGGCCGCCCAGTGGTGCGGGTGCAGTGCGTGGTGGTGGTGGTGGTGGTGGTGGTGCGCCATGGAGGAGGTCATGGCGGCGGCCTCCCGCTGCGAGGCGCAGGTGCTCAGGTGGGACACCAGCCTCACGCGCAGCGGGTCCGACGTGTCCAGGCCCTCCACCGAGGTCAGGTACCTGGCCACTTCAGTCAAGCACTCCCGGAAGCCGATRCTCATGAAGTCCATGGCCAGCGAATGAACGTCGAAATAACCTGCAAGAGGAACACAGCAGAGACACTGAGCGGGGAGCCAACCTCTCAGTCAACACAAGGTGGCACCCGGCTGAGGTGACCCTCGCTCGGCTGCTGACGYACCTGCCACGTGGGGGTTAAAATTTGCAGCAGGAAAAGCTTGCCCTCTGATCTGTAAATGATTTGTGTGACCTTTCCTGTAAGGCAATAGGCTACAGTTGCTCTTGCAAACAGCACGCAAGTGAAAAGAATTAGGACTATAAGTAGTCAAGAGGCTCCAAAAAGCTATATGATGCCTCCCCTGAAATTCCTCAGCGAGCAGTGTAGCATGGACCCCATATGTGTGTGAGAGACATTTATCTACACACAATATACATGCACGAGAAACAGACAGCTTGCACATACTATGCCTGCACTCATCCCGACACTCTTAAAGTCTGCTTCTCGACGCCTTGAGTTGGTTGTTAGAAATACTGCCGGGGTCTCATCTACTTTGTAGAGTCATTAAGACAGTGTGACATACGGTGCTATTTAACTACAAACTGAAAACATCTTGTCATGACTCTGCACACACACAATAAAAAGTTTTGCTTGGGAAAATGTTTTATGTAATGCCATAGCTAATTTGGAGATGGAAGACTGACAGTCATGCAGCTCATGAGGTATTTCAGCAAACAGCAACTGGAGCTGTGCAGGCATGGGACAAAAAAGCATTTAGGGAAAAAAATATTAAATGCACATGAAAAGATACTTGCTTTCCAAAAGCATCATTCCTAGTGCTTAAGCTGTGGCTCTTCAACTACAAAAAAACTATTCCAGTTTAGTTTAAAGCTTGTTCCTTTAGTCAGTAATATCCTATCTATTCCCAAGTCCACTTGATTTCAGTGAAAGTACTAAAATATTCAAATATGTGTGACTGTGATGTTTGTTAACATACATAGATCAAGTAATTTTATTAATAGAGGATTCTGGTAGCAATACTTATATGTAAGCCTTGCACTTTTTGGCATCAAAAATATCTGAATCTTTTTGAAAAATTCCACCAGTTTAGAGAGCTGTTTTCACTTTTATCAACTTTTAAGCTAGAAAAGAGCCTCTCTGTTGCTGCACTTTCCTGCATTGCAGAATTAACYAGGGCACATTTATAGGTGTTGCCCCACACCCCATTTGCCATATACCAGAATTAACGTTCCACTTAAGAGACATTGCCCAAAATCTCTTGTCTGCCATAAACAACTTCTTGCCAAATTCTGATGCTGCTTTCAATGCAAGCCACCTTTCTCATTTGACACCATAAAATGAAACCCAAGAAAAACCATCGCTCAGTTACCTCGCTAATGAGCAGAATGAGTCAAGGATTTTTGTCAGAAAGCACTGATTCCTTGGCTGCATCTTGGCTCCTGGCTGCATCTCAGTGAGCTTGCATCTTGAGAGTGCTCCACTCAAGCTGGGGCTTCCCAGCTTTTCCAGTGAGCCATTACTTGCACAGAACTGGAAATGTGGGAGAAATTGTTGTCTGTTTTCTCCTGAGTTCRAGCTCCTGCCTCTATCACAAGATGTCCCAGTTCCTTCATTATTCTCACTCCTTTAGAGTCAGTCTTCAACAAGGTGGCTGAGACACAATGTCAGAATGGGGTAAGAGCTGGGATTTCCAGGCTTCATTTTGCTGCAGTTGGTAAATTTTTCGAGGTTTCTCCCTTCCACAGGAGATTTAAAAATGACTGGGTTTCTTTCCAACAACCAACAGCATCCCTCKCATCCACACACACGGATGCACGTTTTTCAGAGCCTCGAAATTCTCAGGTGCCGCTTGGCTGCCCAGCAGCTCACCTCCTCAGCAGCCAGAACACAGGCCAAGCCATGCAAAAACTGCCAGCTACCAGCAACGCTGGTCTGAGAATGACCCAGGTGTCAATCACCTGAGTTGACCTTGCTGCCAAGACGCGGTAAACCTACACCGAGACCGCGTCRAGAACGACTTGCTGTCGACGGATCTCGCTTCCTCTTTGCTCGCTTGCACCGTCAGCAAGAAGCGCTGGCCCCAGGCCAAAAGAGCACCTCCATGTCAGCCCGAGACCATTGCCCACACCTGCACCAGGGCAGSACATGGTCCACGGAAGACTTCAGAGACAGCTTAGCTGCCTGCTGCCATGGCTCGAGCAGCAGCCTGCAGCAGGACACGGCACCATGCTGTTTTGCTCTTTTTCTTTTATTATTCTGCCATACTGCCTCAGTTTGAGTGTGCCATAAAGCAGCAGATTCCTCCCCCAGCTTTCCTAGCCCCCTAGGAAAGCCCTGTGCGAGGCATCCTCAGCGTGTGCGAGATGGGGAAGGGAACAAGCTCTCCCTGGCTCTCAGCACGGAGGTGCATGGAGCTACTGGCGCCCATTTCTCCCTTCTAAGTCACTAGCTTTTGTCTGTAGCCTAAAATGATGGGGCTCCTTTTTTTTGCTGATCCAGGGAAGCTTCTGGCTCAGAAAATAAGTTATGAAGCGGGAATAACTATGCCTGGAAGTTACAGAAATGCCAGCCTTAAAAATACCCTGTGAGTTTGTTTTAAAAGCTGTTAGCTAGGTTGCAAAGTAAAATATTAAACAAGCAGGAAATACAGATTTAAACTCTGCCCAATACTAATTTACAAGCTTTCTTTCTTTCTTTCTTCCAGCCTTAAAAATACCCTGTGAGTTTGTTTTAAAAGCTGTTAGCTAGGTTGCAAAGTAAAATATTAAACAAGCAGGAAATACAGATTTAAACTCTGCCCAATACTAATTTACAAGCTTTCTTTCTTTCTTTCTTTCTTTTTTTTTTTTTTTTCAAGTTCCTTAATCTGTACAGTGAGATTACTCTTATCTCCGGGTCAGGAGAAGATAAAACCAGAGTATTTGTGAAAAGCTTGGTGTTATTACTGATGTGCCCCCACCAGGGACCATGGGCTAACAACGTGGGCCCTGAAGGGCGTCAAGCAAGGCTGTGGTTACTCAACCGGRGTGGCCATGAGCAGCCCCCCGCTTCCCGCTGCTTCTTCCTTCCTCAGCAGTACCCTGTGGCAACCGCAGGAGCGCCSGGCCCGGCCGCGCGCCGCCGAGGCGGAGGGCACGAGCGGGAGGCCAAGGAAGGACGTGCCCACTCGGGCTGGGGCTGCTGGCAAATCCCTGYTCGCGCGAGGGTCGCCGGGGCCTGGCAGCCGCCTCTGGGCCCCGTGGCTCCCACGCCAGCAGGTGCGTCCGCGGTGCTGGCAGCCGGGCTGGCGGGACGGCCCGTGGGCCGCGGGTGGGAGCCCGCGCTGAGACATTCCCTGCGCACGCCCTTGTAGGCGAGCGGGCGCGGGAGGAAGGCGCTTGTAAATCACAGGAGGCCTCCGGCCCGGTTTGTCTCCTGGCCCTACCAAGAGCAGCTTGGCACCAGCCTCTGCGGAGAGCTGAAGCCTTACGAGAAATGATGCAGAGCCACGGCATAAAGCAGGGATTGGCAAGGGGTAACTGAGCCACACAGCCAAGACAGAAAGAAATAAGAACCTTTTTCCTGAGTATTTGACCTCTGTTCATCCCGTGCCCCAAACGAGACAGACCTTGTGGAAACAAACCCGCCGTGCAATCATGCAATGAGGACTGCACYGCCACACGCACACGCAAGACCATCTGAATGGGAATTGCACAAGCACTGTAAATCCTGGCGTTTCACAATTTGCAAGAACTCGGCTTTACTGACTGTATATTATCCTTTAAACAAAGTTTCTTCCTGCATGGGTCAATATAAAAATGTAAATCATTTTTTAGATTTAATTTTCCATATTTTCCTAGGAATTGAGGTGTATCTGTTAGATGAAAGCCAACAGAATTGCCTTTTCCTCTGATAGTATTAACTATCCACAAATATTAAGTTTCAGTTGACTGCTAGGAAAGGCCTCTGAACATCTAGAATATAGGCAAATCAGCTGTGCATTAATTAAAAAATAAAAACAAAAGAACAGAACATCAGCCTTCTTCATGCTTTCCTGTGCCTTTTGCTGTTAAGTATATGCTAGTTATAAATTGAATTCTATAATTACTGCAAGGTACAGAGAGGCACAGTAATTCAGTCATGGACTAAAATTTTATTTATTTATTTATTTATTTATTTACTTATTTATTTTGTTAAAAGAAAAAAAATAGGAAAAGGGAAGATAAAAGGCACTGTCAGCCTCCCACGTGGCAAAATGTGGCAGCGGAAAGTCACGTGGTTGCAATGCCAGCTCTTTGAAGTGTACAGGTAATCCAGGTTAATGGCACAGGACACAGGACTATGCCAGCAGACAGCTCRCAAGTTTCTCACTCAAAATACGTTCCAAAATCGTGACTATACAAAATACCTCGTGGGTGGCTGAAAGCATTTGGCCTCGAGCCTCGGCACTGTCAGCTTGCACAAGTGAGGCACGCAGGATGCCCGGCACGGCTGATCTAATGGGTCAGCTAGTGCAGYCCCCGCGTCACGCCAGCACTGACTAAGAAGGGGCGACGGACACACAGCTCCAGCATGTAAATACGTGTGCACATTGCACTGCTATCAGTCTGCCCGTCTATTTTATCTGATTCCTAGCACTGCATACAGCAAGACTGGGGTCTGTTCTGGCAAACGAGACGGTCCAATCTTGCATTTTAAAGTCTTTCCAGAACAAAGAAAAAGCATAAACAATATTGAAAGTTCCTCTCCATCCACTTCCTTTGGTATAGGTCCCGTGTATCGAGTTTTAGCATTGGTTTTGTGCTGCACAATTGTTGCCACAAACCTCCTGTTTATGTTTGGTGTTTGTGTATTTGTTTTGTCTCCCTGTGCAGATTTCAGTGCTCTTTGGAAACCCCAAACAAATCTCTGACTGGGCTGCCTGTGAATGAAGCCTTTACTCCCACAGTGTTATGAAAGCAAACACAAGCCCAGGGTCAAGTGCTTCTTTTGTCCCAGTAGTTCTTTCCCACGAGTTCAATCCTGCCATTAGCATTGATTTCCACTCCTTTAATCTGGAAACGCCTATCACAGCTCGTCAAAGCACTTTTTTTTTTTTCCAGAGATTTACCAAAATATGAGAAAAAAAAATAGCATCATCTCCTTACCTTTACCTCCAGTCGCCTGAAGCATCTTCAGATGATCCACCGTCATTTGCAATATTTCCGCTTTTTCTAATTTGGCAGATCCCTTCGAGATAAGAAACTTGTATAAATAAAGGCTTACAAGTGGTAGAAACTTTAACTTGATACACTTGCCGCTGATCAACCTTATGGTTTCAATTTCCCCCTATCACTAGGACCTTCTCAGCTTAATTTCTTTGTGAGCATCTGCATCCCAGACCTCGCCTCAGGCCCGATGCTCTCCGTGCCTGGTGACAGATGCACCAGCACGACAATCTTGCTCTACTAAGGCTGTAGCTCAGAGCGACGCTGGCCTTGAAGTCTGTGYAGACGCAAAGTCTTCACAAAGTGAAATAAGCACGCAGCTTTCAGCAATTTCTCCTTAAACACACGGGCAACCAAATGAAAACACAACCACGGCACGGCCAGGCTGCAGGGAGATTGATAACGACCCTTCTGCGACTTCGCTTGCTGCTTTTACCGGTAGGTGTCCCTGTGGACACACACCGAAAAGTATTCCCCTCTCCTAATAGCCCATTATTTTTTGACATGTCCTTTGGCGCCTGGATATTGTATTTGTGTTCCCTATTGAAAAAAACAAAACAAAACAATCACRCAGTCCAGTTTCTCAAATTCTCGAGAGGCCTCGTTTGCAGGGGTCTGAAGCAAAGCACTGTGGAAAGGCAAAGCTTAGCTGCCCTCTCGCTGCCCTCAGCGAGACTCTTCCGCCGCTACGGCTGCCTCATCGCGCAAAAAGTACTAAACACGAGTCTGAAAGCAGCATTAATCTGTAAATAAAATGATTCTGTGTGGCAGCATTTCCTTGATTATATGCCCAAACGGCATGTATTTGTCATGCCCAAACGATCAAATTGAACTCCGAAATACTACTCGAGGGGAAGGGATAATCCACAGGTACTGGATAAAACCAGCTCCTCGGAGCCGCGCAGACGTGGGCCACGGCAGGATGGCATCCCGYGAGCCCAATCCCACTCCGAGCCCTCGCCCGCGGAGCGCCGGCAGCCCGGGAGGTTCAGCTCRGAAACAAGGTGTGAGTTACACCATCCCCTGCAGCTCCGCGACACAATCCTTAATTCCCCAGGAAGGGATCGTGGAGAGCACCACGGAGATTTGGGGAGARAAAGCGGACCTGAAACTAAACGTCCCCCTAGGAAGCTTCAGGGAGCCGAATGTCACTTTGTCCCTCGCGTTTTACCGGAAAAACAGTGGGGTTTCCTCGAACAAACTGCACCACATACCCATTTTCACGGCACTATATGTTTTTAAAATTCAGTTATTGCTTTCAGCGTTTCATCGTACAAATTTTGGGGCACTGGTGAATTTCCGARTAGAATTTTGTGTTTTACGTGCAATTACATCCTGTGCTTTCCTCGGTCTCAGTCTTTTCCACAGACACAGTACAAGGCGTCTCAGTGAGAGTGACTAATGGCTAAAAACTGCATGTTGCTGGGTAATTTCCAAGGGCTTTGTAGGACTTGTTTTATAATGTTTGTGGTTTTCAAGAAGTAAACAATAAAACGGGACAAACAACTGTTGTCTCTTGTCCCTATTTCATCTAGCTGAAAATACCTCTGTCATTCCGCTCTGTCTGAACCTGTGGAATGGCAAAGCTAGGGCTATTAGTTATTAAAGAGTATTGCAGGCGACAAAAGTGATGCTTTGACCATGCTTAAAATTTCTTTTAAAAGAAGTTTTAAATTTCTCTGCTTAAAATTTCTTTTTGTTCAGCTTCTGTTCTAACCGGTGCTGTAAGAGGCCAAGACAATATGGTGCTAGCCGCGCTTTGATAACACAGAAATTCAGCACCTCACCGTCTAAACTCTTTTTTTATTTTAAATTACAGGGAGATTGGCTTCTTAATTTTCAGGTTTCTTTTACTGAAACTTACTGACAACCTTCAAATACATTCAGTAAAACAGGAACTATATTAAATACTGAAACTTAACCCAAGGAATACAAGTAAAGATATGACAAAATAAATAAATCATTTAAATTGAATGGAGTAAGCATGATATGCTTTTTACAGGACAGTCTTAGGTCAGTGACTTCGTGACTACGGAGCTGAACCAAAGTTCACTGAAGTCAGCTGGATCCTTCCAGCCTTCCCATGGAATACATTCCCATTGGAAGTCGTTGAAAGCACCGCTCACCACCCCAGTTCATGGTGTTAGGCCTATTCCCACTCTTAATGTGCTCTTTCTAAAAAGTCATTTAAAAACTTGAATAATCTAGATAGTCTAGTCTCTTTTTTTTTTTAGGACATTGGACTGCCGCGCGCACAACYCGAATGAAAAATAAAGGCTCCTTAAAGAAGGGACGATGAAGGCTGTAGTTAGACACAGCGATAATTGACATACAGGTTTGTTGTTGTTACTTTTTTTTTTCTTTTTTTAAATAGGGAGTAAAGCACATTTTAAATCAAAACCACTACTGGAATTCATTGAAAGAACAGAGACAACACGAGCACTGTTACCCTTAAGGGAAAAARCAAGCCAAAGAATGGAAATGTTTTTCAGCTTTATGATGAATTATGTTTCTAATAGTTTTGCCACAACAAAGCATTTTATTGAAATGCCTGCTTTGTGCCAGATCAGGACACATACAATATTATTTTAATGAGCTATACAAGAGAACTAACATTGCCAGATGAGATACAGCATTTAAAAAAAAAAAGAGGGGAGGGGGGAAAAAAGGGAAAAAAAGGCTTACTTGTTTTTCAAAAGCAGTTGGCACAAGCCGCCTCAGCTCAGATAAACTGTTATTTATACGATCACGGCGCCTTTTCTCTATAATCTAGTCCCAAAGAAACAAAACATATTAAGTTTACAAAAAGCGCTCAAGGCCAAAATCACAGCACGCATGCAAACCGTCACGCGGCGGAAGCGCTGCAGGGCACGTACGTACCCCTCTCCTTTTCTTCCTGGCCATAATCTGCGAGGTTGTCGTCGGGGAGCTGGAGCGGCCCACGGAGCTGCTGCTCTGCCTGCGAGGCGGGAGAGCGCGTCAGGTGCTGCGGCACGGCGGGACGCAGAGCGCCCACGGCGGCTCCGCCACGGCCCTGCACGCGCGGGCCGCACGCTCGGCCTCGCACGGCGCCTGCGATGGCCCGGGACGGGTCGCTCGCCTTGGGTTGCCCCCGCGCGTGCTGGGGCTGCTGTGCCCCACACCGAGCCCCTTCTGAAGGAGGGTCACGCAGCTGATGTGGCTTTCACCACAGTGCTGAATATATAGAGATATTCTCATATATATATATATATATATGTGGTGGTATGTGTGTGTATATATATACACACACACACACACACACACACACACACATCCCTAGGGAATCTCTAGGAGAAGCAGTCTGAAGGGCAGGGTCCCCCAAAATGTGAAGCATTCATGCATGGCAACAGCAATGGTAATTGTACATTACATATACATGGTGTTATATATAGGTATAATGACACAATCTCTGCCTGGCCTGCCAGGTTTTAACATCCCTGTGCATCACTGCAGCGGCCAATTTCCGCTCACACAAGTGAAAAGCTAGTTACCCTGCRCAAATCAGCCACACGGCCCCGTATCGGGAAAAGCACTTCACATCCACGTTGGGAAGCGCGCTATGGGATCCATGGGATCGCTTTCGCTTCCCGAGGGGAGCCGGAGCCCGCAGCACCTCGGGCGCTGCCAAAGGCTGCAGCCCGCCCCGCACTGCCCCGCAGCAGCCCCCGCAGCAGCCCCCGCTGCCCCCCGCGCACAGGGGGGGCCGCCGCGGGCTCCCCTGCCCTGCGGATCCCTCCGCGGGGGCGGCCTGGGGGGTCGGGAGGGCAGTTCAGCGAGGCCGCACACGGAGGGGCGGCCACCCGCGGGAACCGAGGCTCGGGGAGGCGGGGGACACGGCCACGCACTCACCCCGAGTAGTTATTCTCGCTGCCCACGTCTATGGTCTCGTCCATGTCGCTGTCTGAGGTAGTTTCCTCGCAAGGTCGCTTCATGGCGGCCGCAGCCGGCGGGTCCGGGGCAGGCGCGGCGAGATGAGTAAATCCGGGGGGGCTGCAGCACGGCAGGGCACAGCACGGCTGGGCTCGGCTCGGCTGGGCTCGGCTCGGCTCGGCTCGTGGCGGCGGGCGCAGCCGCCGCGTCTCTCTGCGGCGCGTTCCCACGGCGCGGCTCAGCCTCAAGCGCCACGTCCCGCCCCCGCCACGCACCGCCCCGTCGGGGCGCGGAGCGGAGCGGAGCGGGGCGGGACCCCCCGGCCCGGGCACCGCGGCCGCCCCGGGGCGCGTGTCCTGCCCTGCCGTCCCCAGGCGCGGGGGAAGGGAAGGGAAGGAAGGAATAAATAAATAAATAAATAAATAAAGCGCGATCTTGCTGAAGGTGGCGGGGCGGCGGCGGGGGGAGGCTGCCCCGGGCTCGATCACAGGGTTTGGGGACACGTTGCTGCTCGCAGGGCTGGGTCGGTCTCGTCCCCCCGCCGTTCGTCCCCCAGGAAGAAGGGGCCTGGGGGCCCTTGGCGCGCGCGGGGCTCCCGGCGGCTCCCGGCTCCTGGCGGCGGTAGGGGCGCAGTGTGGGAACGACGCCGGTTGGGAAGCATTGGAGGAAGCTCGGAGGCTCAGTTACCGGCGGACCCATAACAGGCGGGTTTCGTTTTACTTTTGTTTTGGGATTCCTCCCCCGCGCCCCAGTTTGTTTGTTTTGCGCTCCCTGTTCCGGATTCCTGACCACATGCACCCGGGGCAGCTTCTCCAAAATCTCCTCGGTGCCGTTGAACTCCGGTGATTTGCCCCTCTCCCCGCGACCCGCCGCCACCTCTCCCACCCTCTCCAGGACCGTGGGGGCCGCGGGCAGGGACGGCGGGATGCGCCGCGACGGCGACACCCCTCCGCGAGGGGCGCGGATCCCGCCCGCGGGCGCCGCGGGGCCCCGCGCCCCTCCGCGCGGCCTCGGGGCTGCCCCCGCGGCGGCTCCTGCCGGGTCGCGGCCCCGGCGCCGCCGCTGCCCGCGCGGGCAGGGCCGGAGCGGCCCCCGCTGCTGCCCACGCGCGGGCCCCGCGTGTGCCCGGGCGCCGCCGCCCGCCCCGGTTTAGCCGCCCACGGAGCCCTTTCCCCACGCGGCCAAGTCCCGCGCAAGGTGCCGGTGGTTCTGCCTGTCCGGGGGCGTGCGTGCGAGCAGGGGCCGCGTTGAAAGAGAATCCCGCGCCAGCTCCCCTATTTATTTATTTTTTCCCCTTTCCCACTAATACTCTCCACATTGGCGATTTTATTTGGTGGCATGTGGAGTGTTGGCGCTTTCATGTGGATGCCGCCGCCGCCGTGTAAGGGAACAGCGGGGATTTGGAGCCTCGTTGCGCTGCCGGGACGGCCCTGCGGTGCCCGCGGAGGTGGCGAGAGAGCCGGGCGAGAGGAGAGGGCACCTTCCCCGSCACGGACCGCTCCAAGGTATCGGCCAAAACACACAGAGTAAAGAAAATGAAGGGGGCAAAATAAAGCTGACCAAAAATGTATTAGGGCGCTTCAGGAGAAATGGAATAGTAGAGAGGGAAGCACGCGGTATCCAAGTTCAGTTTGAAGCAGCACTTYAGAAATACGGGAGTGGACTTATTTTTTTATTTTTATGTATTTGCTTTGTGTGTATCTGTGTGCTGTTTGGATGAAATTTCCTASTTAAAAATAAATAGAGAACTAAATACAAATGTCCTCTGGCTGCGTGTCCTGTAGCAGCACAGCRGAGCCGCCGGGCCAGCCCGGGAAGCTGCTTTTCAAGGGGCCAGACCGGGTAGGTCTGCATTTAAATTCAGAGTACATGTGAAGGCAGTGCCCCTCACCCGGGCTGCAGCTGAGCGAGGGGTGCCTGGAAACCTTTCCGAAACGGGGCGCCTGAGGAAGGAGGTGCTTCTGAGTCCTCGCTAAAACAATTTGGTCATCCTGGGATATTCGTGCATTTCCGATTCRCCTCAGGGAAGTCTTTGCATGGAAATCTCTGGTGTCCCAGGTCAGCATTACTGAACTTGTAATTTGTGCTCACTTTGGTCATCCTTCTTGTAGCCTTTCAATACATACATATATATATATATATAATATATATATATATAAAAAATATATATATATATCTTTTCTTTTTTTTTTCCTAGGGCACAAGTCTCCTGTGCGTTGTTTGCTCCTATGGAAACCTGAGCCAGCCTATGCTTACCTGGCCAGGTAGGGCTCGTGCCAGTGTTGTTTGCCATGGGTCAAACTACAAAACTCTCCTGGCACCTGGCTCAAGTCCCTCCCCTGGGAAGCTGCAGGTCGGAGCGCCGTGTCCACAGCCTCGGTGTTAGCGAGCGCAGCCGGTGCCTGAAGCGAAAGGAAAGAAGGGAGAGAATAAACAGGGTGTCGCTCCGATCGTGGTTGTGCACTGTGGTTTTATGGCAGCTGCCTGCTCCGCGGGGAGGGCAGGAGCGGGCGCCCGGCCAGGTGAGGCAGGTGCCTGCAGTGGGGGTGCTCCGTGCCGCCCCACGGGGCACCGCGCACGGGACGGCGACCACCCCAGCCCCGGGTCTTGCAGGGCTCCCTGGGGCAGGAGTGGGGTCCACGCTCATGTCTCCTGCAGCTCCAGGCGGTGTCTGTTGCAGAGGGGTTACCCGCTCTGCTAGGAACAGCTATGTGCCCACAGTGTGGCCCGGAACTATGAGAAATGCATTTTTCCTGATACATTTTTTTTCCCGATATGGAGATAAAAATAAATCGATAAAGGTAATAATAAAAACGCACTGACTGGTAGTTACTTGCTGTGCCCTGTCGGGGCTGCCCCGCACTGACACGGGATAGCAGAGCAGCTCAAAGGGAAGGCGCCCTTGCCGCGGTCCCACAGAAGGTGCTGAAACTCGCATTTCCTACCCCAAAACCGACGGGCTGGGCTCTGCCACTTGCAGGGTGTGTGTGCGAGGGCAGGCTGTGTCACTGCCTGCCAGCAGCAGGGCCCGATGCGTGAGAGGGCAGGTGAATTTGCTTTTCTTTCCTTTTTCTTTTTTTTTTTCTTCTTTTTCTTTTTCTCTTTTTGTTACTTTTTTTGTTACCCTTTTTCTTCCTTCTTTGAAAGTTGTGGTGCAAATAGCAGCTTCATGTGGCTGCCGGTCCTGGAGGGGCGGAGGAGGCGGTGGGTCACACAGGGCCAAATTGTGCAGCAGTGACTGGAGCCTCTGTGAAGCCCCTGGCCCCCGTTGAAGGATTATTTATTTATTTATTTACATGTGGCTGCCGGTCCTGGAGGGGCGGAGGAGGCGGTGGGTCACACAGGGCCAAATTGTGCAGCAGTGACTGGAGCCTCTGTGAAGCCCCTGGCCCCCGTTGAAGGATTATTTATTTATTTATTTATTTATTTTTAATCGGCTTGTGAAATAAGGATATTACTCTCTGAATCTATAGAGCCTTGCCTGACAGAGAGAAGGAAAGCTCTTTGTACCCCCTTGCCAGTTCCCCCCCTCCTGGAAACTGAATATGACATTGACTTTGGTCAGAGCTTTGCCAACAATTTCAGGATATGCCCTTTTATGTAGCAGTAAGCTGTTGAAGATTAAGTAGTTAGGAGATTTTTAATGAACTTTTCAAAATGAGCCTGCTCAAAGCGCAGCAGCCTTTACCCAACAGCTCTCTCCAAGGGGGTTCAAGATTGTCCCGAGCTTTTTGTTTGACAGAGAAGGCACTTAAACTCACAGGCTCAGAGCTGCATTTTATACTTGGTACCACCTCCCCTTTAAATCAACCGTCACATCTTGTTTCCTTCTCTCTGTGAGCAGCCTCTCAGGAAAAACTACTCTCTTACCTTTAGGTTACTTAACTCTTAACAGAAGGCTTTAAGAAGAGTAAGGAAAGATCATTAACATTCAAAGACTATTGGCAATGAAACTGCATTTTCTTCTCAACTTCTCATTAACTGCTAGAAAAAAAAAAGATTGAAAATCAGAGAGCAAGAGGAGAAAAAAACTTCCTAGTTTTGTCCCTGGTAGGATTATAACTAAAAGATTAAATTGATTTCTAGCTAAGTTCATGCCAAGGCAATAAGCACAGAGTGGCGAAAGAGCAAAGAACAGAAAAGAGCAAAGAACGGAGGAAACCAAACACTAAGGCTCTGAAGGAAATAATGCTCAGAAAAGCTGAAGAGACTTCAAAATATGTGGCTTTGCCCTGACAGTGACCGCATGCACAGGTGGAAGTGGATGTGCAGCATTCCACAGATATTTTTGCATTGTAAAGGAATATCCGACTGTAGCTGGACTGCACGCTCTACCAGCAGGTGAGCGCAAGGGCTGGTGGATTGGCTGCCGCTGCATTGCTACAGCAGTCAGTGCTCTGCCCTGACCCGAGCTGCGTGCAGTCACACCTGCAGGTCCTTTCAGCTTCCTTCCTTCAGTCTCAAGAAATAGAAAAACTGTGCAGAGACCTGCTTTAAGAAACTGCAACTTCATGTTGAGTAAGAGTACGAGGAAATAGCAAGCAAGGGAGATGCAGTAGGTGTTTATAAATCTTTCTCAGTGACATCTTCTAATGGCTGTCATTGAGTTWCACCTCTGCAAATCCACTGATCGCCCTGTTCTGCTTTCCCACTGCTGGAGCAGGCTATTKGGCTTCATGCTAATCACGGAAAGCTCCACATTCCCTTGCAGTATGTCACCCCATTTTCCTGCTTTTTGTAGCTACAAAGACCCATGGATGGGTGACATTTCCTGGGGACCTCCATCATTAGGAGCTGCATGTTTGTGCAGTCCTCCYATTAAATGCATGCAATGCTCCCCCTCACCAGCTGTCACTACTCTCTTGGTGGCAGTGGAAAGACAAGACCTCCCTGGATTGCACCAAGGGAAGCGTCCAGGGCTGGGCAACCTGGTGATAGCGAGGAGGGTTGAGCAGCAGCCGCAAGACAGCAGATGGGCTGCAGGCAAGGATGAGCCATGCACTTGGAAGTCTTATCCTTATCTTTTTTTCCACCTTTTTGGACTTTCTGTGGCACCTCAGGCATGCTGGATAATTAATTCAATTAACAAAAGGTGTAAATTAAACATTTACTGTGAACTGTATTGAACTCCAATTTGCACACTCTTTTTTACATCAGAAGTGGCTCCAATTTGATTGTTTCACTTTCAAAATAAAATAACACTAAATTGAATAAAAGCAGCTTTAATTTTGAAGGGATGTCCACATACAATTGTTTGTGGTTTATCTAATCCACTTTTAAAAAATGAATTCTATTAATTTTCCTGGGCATTTCCATCTTGCCTAGCTTACTTTGTCTCCCCGTTTTAGTCCATCAGTAAGATGGGAATAGTAATTGCCTGCTAACATTTTAAGTCATTGTGTTGAAAGGGCTTGAAAATTGCAGCATTTTGACTGATATTCAGTGCACATTATGCAAAAAAAGATCTTGATTTGCTGCACAAGCCCTGTGCAGAGCTGTACACGACCACACCAACCTTAGGGTCTCAGCGTGCATTTTAAACTTTCACCGAACATCTCCTTGGCTTTGATTCTGTGTTTTCTTGAGAGACAAGGGGCCGAGATTCAAGAACACTCTAACTTTAGTCATCTAAATGAACAGCTTCAATGGTGTTAATGAGAACTAGGGCACTTTCTTTATTAATGGAAATCAGGTCACTTAACTGCTAAGCACAGAATCTAGTCTCACAGTTTTCTGCACATCATCAACTATGAACTTTAATGTATTTTAGAGGTAGTTTTACTAAAATTGATAAAGCTATATCAAGGATACATTTTTTTTTCAAATAAAGAAAATAGCGTACTTATTTGCAGAACTGAGCATGACTTTCTCGTTGAGAGGGATTTCTATTTAAATGAATTTTCAAAGTGGCATAGCATGGTTCAGTTAGCGTATGCTGTCAGTAACTACAGAAAGACTAGATAAACACAGCAGGTGTTGAAACTGGAGAGACTGTAAGACTTTTTTATCAAAATTTGATGAGTTATGGACTGAACAATTTCTTTCCTCTTTCTTTTTTTTCCCCCTACTGTCTACTTTCTGCAACATTTTCATTTATTACATAAACATTTTCACTCTAAATGGGGCTTCTTTTGTGCTTTTCAGTTGCCCAAAACTGGAAAATTGTCATTATTTGCTCTTTTTTTTTTTTTATTATTATTTTTATATTTTCCAGAGGCTTAGGAAGGAAATAATTTTCACTGAACACTAAGGAAACAATAGTGATGTTAGCTGAGCTTTTGTACAGGAAAAATAAATTATCTTTAGGCTTAAAACCTAGCTGTTTGTTAATTAGAAATTACATCACCTACTGCTATAAAAATAATTCTATACATATGGACTAATAGACTATAGCTATATTAAGAATAAGCAATTCCAGATATTCCAGCTAGGTATGTAGTATTTTAGTTTACTTTCTCAGTAACAGGAGTCATAGTTGGCACCTGGAAGTGTCAGTGAAAATACAAACTTCTGTAAAACTGGGCAAATACAAGGACACGCTACACATCTGTTTGTGTGTAGAAGTTTTTACAATCTTTCCAGAATATTAATTGTTTTCTCTTACTTGATGTCTCCTCTCCTCTCCTCTCCTCTCCTCTCCTCTCCTCTCCTCTCCTCTCCTCTCCTCTCCTCTTTTCATTATATTAACTAAAGAACAGTTCCTCTCCCCTTCAAGTCTCTCTTCCCATCAGCCCTGGAGCTCCGGAAGGCTGCAAGCCCCGCGTTGGGGCCCTTCAGAGTGCTTGTCTGTGCTCCGAGGTGACATTTCAGGGCAGTGGCACTCGGGTACCATTGTTTGTCCACCTCTGTGGGTGAGCGGGATTTACACAATCAGCGGGGACTTTTCGTCCCCGGCYGGGGAATTCCAGGCACTGGCTGCAGCACGGTTGGGTCTGTCAGGGAGGAGGTGAGAGGGATGAGCTCCAGAAAGCTCCTTGCTGCYGTCCTGCCCGGGCTGTGGCTGGGGAGGGGGATTTGTTGGGAAGGTCGGTGGTCCAGGTTTCTAAATAGGGAGCAGCACCTGAGATGATGAAAGGGGTAGGCAAATATTCCTGCTCTGATAGAGAGTGCCTATTGGTGCTGAGATCCAAAGAAAGTCTTCATTCAGGTACTGAGAGAGGGAGTAGCAATGAGTCAGCCAGAGCAAATGCCATGTCAGAGACTGCTGCTAAAGACCTACCTGTCTGAAAGAAGTTATCCATGCAATGAGTACCAGGCACTTGGATGCTCTACTTCCAAACCTGGGTACCCAGCAGGGCTTAGTTGCTCAGGCAGTTTCAGAGTGTCTACCRTGATTTTGATAAGGCCAAAATCCTTAGCTACATGAGTCTATGGGCTCCTTTGAGAAGTTCTTTCAAAGCCCATCACTGCTATGATTTAACTGGTCAATACTATTCCCTACAACAAAATATACGCACAACAAAATAGCATAAATAATATTTGGATTTTCAGAAYCAGTCTTCCAAACTGTTATTCTGCAGGAGTCTTAGCTATCTGCTTATTAAACTGATCTTCAATAAAACCATGMCGGTAAAGAGAGCAAAACAGCTAAAAGAACAGGTATAAAAAGGGAACTCCAGCAATGTATTATGCTCCAAGCAGAGGTGCCCGAGGAAGTTGGGGTCTGGACCATTTATTTCTTCTGTATTGATCTTAAAATGGAAGTAGCAGATSACTGTGAGATGATGACATACTAGTGTGTTTAAAATTCAGAACACCTGCCAATGGCATTGAGGGCAGGGCTGTAACAGAAAGGAAACTGGAAAACTCAGAAAGCAGATTAAGTACAAGGAAAATAAACAAACCAGTTCACCTGGTAAWAGACACTCATAATGTGAAACAGGAGAAGTGGGAGGCCATTCTAGCACACAGARGGTTACTGAGTATCTGTAATGCAGCAAGTCCATAAAATGGCTAATGCAGYTCAGTTGGTCAAATGGCCATGCCCCTACAGGGCAGACTTATACAGATATCTGAGGAATAATACTCATGGAGCAACCTATTACTGTGACTTCAGATGACCATTTAGACTGCTATGAAAATTTAGGAAGAAAGAGGACAGCAAGCACTGTTTTCCACTAGGTGCTTCATGTTMTTCTCTTTTTCATTACTCTCAATGKATAGTAGGCTTTAGACTGCTTACTCTTACCAAGACAGCCTAACAACTGCTGGTGAGGCACATGCGGCATTTGGCCCTAGAAAAAGGCCCTTATTTTTTCTCCACATACGTAAGATATGTATGAAGAACTCATATCCTTTCCACATGTACCCGCTGTTTAGAGTTCCAGGGCCTTTGGATTAAAAAACCTAAAGAAATAGACACAAGCCAGTAATGTTGCCACATGACAAGGACGATTTATAAATATATACACACATTGAAACMTTAAACTCCTTCTCTCCACCAAAACCTTAACTTCAGTGTCTTTCTTTAGAGAGGACTGTTACACTGACAGAGGCAAGCAGTCATGATGCATATTAAACAGCTAACAGGAGGTCAAGATTAAAGGGAATATGACATAGAGATACAGAGAGTATAACAGGGATGCAGAAGCAAAAGTAAAATATTTCAGATAATATCACTTTACAAGCCATGTTCCTTTAATTTAGGTAGCCTTTCAGAGCAGGAGAGAAACAGATTTCTACTGGAATTGCAAGTCCAGCAGTGCATGTCCCCACTAGCTACCCTCCTTTCTGTCTCCAAGACTGTTACCTGAGCAGATTTTACATGAGCCCCTGAAAGTCATAGTCTTTCAATTCAAAATGACAAATATATGTGGAGAAAAGTGCAGGAAGCAGAGTTTCATTGGTACAAGCAGTAGCAGCATGGACAGCACCTGTCCATACACTTGATGTTACTTGCTCCTTGGCTTCCCCTTCACTTTGGCTGTTGAGATCATGAGATCATCTTCTTTCTTTCCAGCGCTCTTCTCCTTTTTCACATTCRTGCCTGTGTGAAACTCTCTTGAACCAGGTTGTCAAGTGGGGGGATATTTTAAGACCATCAAAAATAATGGGAGAACCTGTTGAGTTAATTTTCAGCACAGTCAGTGTTTCAGTTTTGGGTTGGCTGGACTCCTGATGTTTTGCTGGGGTTTCATGGTTACTGGCAAATGGCAACAGAAGTATTTCACAAAGTAATCTGAGTGAGAGACGAAAACATTGAAACAGAACACATTCCAGTACTTAAATAACTTTTAGAAATATTTATTAATATTTGTGAATATAACTTTACATCATACACAAWATCATAATGGAAGAGAAAATACATCACTGACATCCTTTTTCCTACATCATTAAGAATCACGTCCAATAAAGACATGTTGAAATACCTCTTGTAGGAGATATAGGGACCGTGACAGCATAAGGAGTGGTAAACACTTGTTCTCAAAATGATGTAACTGATCTGCTGCTATTTTATATTTAAGTAAGTTTGAGCAGTCCATGGTATGTCTTAGCCAAAGCCCTCTGATATCTTAATAATAGGAACTCTTTCACTGGCTTTGCTATTACTGCCTCAGCATAACCTAGTCATTAATCATGTCATTAACCATTAAGTAATTAAATTAATGACTACTGTTTAAAAAACTACATCTCRTTAATGCAGTAAGTCTGTTACTTACTGCATTACTTAAATTGTACTTCAATTTATGTTGAAGTAATTTGCTTCTATTTTTTAAATAGTCCAGGCAATTTTCCTAGACTCAAAGTACTCAGACTTTGTGGCTCCCACATAAAAAAATACACACACACACACACACACACACACACATACGTATTTAAAGTGTAAAGCTGCAAATCTCCAGCTCCAAGAGTGAAGGTTTTGCAAAGTGACATGGTGATAATAAATGTAAACTTTGCTATGACCACTTGGTGTCATCCAGTCAGTTAGTTTGCTAGTTAGTTTGGTTCTTTCTCTTGACTTGATTTTAGTATTAAAAACAATAAGCACATTTAATCTTGATTAACTGAGACCTAGAGGACCAATACTAACTCTTATCCTCTCTACTTAAGCTCCCGAGATTTGCAGAGTCACTGG
This sequence comes from Nothoprocta perdicaria, assembly GCF_003342845.1. Classification (NCBI taxonomy): domain Eukaryota; kingdom Metazoa; phylum Chordata; class Aves; order Tinamiformes; family Tinamidae; genus Nothoprocta; species Nothoprocta perdicaria. The sequence continues at coordinate 2,141,083 of NW_020454350.1, read as the reverse complement.
AAAACCACCAAGTTTAACAAACAGCTGTATTCTCTCCTTAGAAAGGCTGACGGGGGCAGATGTAAGCATGGGACTAGGACTTTTTTCTCTAGCTGTTAAGTTATTATTACTGCCAAAGCAGTTGCCCAGCTGAGCAGAAAAGGTGACTATATCCTTCTATGCATCTGAAATCCGACCCTACGGTTGTCTTTTGGGAGACTGCACTGTTAGGGTATGCTAGTGGAGCCCACAGGCTCCTGTGCGTATCCTGTACTAGCTAAGAAGGTTTCCTCACTCGCTCTCCAGAATAAGTCCTCAGCCTCTTCCCAGTCTGCTGGTGAGAAGAAACAGCCTCTGGCCGAGACAAACAACTCCAAGTCTCTCGGGGAAAGCACATTTTTCAAGAATTCCATGTGAGGTGAAACACTTGGAGTATTTTCTTTTCCTTTGTAAAGAGCCTCTGTTCTGCTCTCCATTTGGGTGACTCGGCAGTGGGTTACACCCAGAAAATGGGCTAATTGCTTGGAACTTGGAACTGAGGCTTGGAAAATCTTTTTGTGTTTAAATCTGTACCTAATCAAGTATCTACTGGCTAAGTGAGGAGCAGACAGGCAGAACATTTTATACTGGTGTAAATGAAAGGCACTGTTTTGATTTGGTTGCTTTGCCGCTGCTCCTTAAGTTCAGTTTATCAGGAGAATGGCTCAGAGAGAGGATACTTCTGAAAGGGTTTTAACTGCTTCATGTGTCAGAGTCACAAAAAAATTTGTGGAGAGGAGAGCGGAACTGAGAAAAAAACAGAAGAAGTGTTCAGCACAATTAACAAAATCTGACAGATATCTAGCTGGTTATTTACCAAAAAAAAATGGGCCATACCTAGTCAGCATTGTGACAACCCACTTATTTAGAGTATTCCAGATCGACGTTGACAAACTGGAGGGATTTCACATAAAAGTAATTCAAACCACTATTGGACTTCAAGGGCTGGTTTATGGGAAAGATTAAAACAGCTAGATAAGTYTGCCTGTCTAGGTACTTGCATAACAGTAATGAATATGATATATTATACTGCATGGGGAAAGACTCGGGTGAAGCTGAGGGATCCCATAACCACTTACACAGTTGTAGGCTGTAAGCATGAAGAAAAGAAAAAAGCGGGTGAGGATTGCTGGAGGAGCACAAGTGCTAAGATGAAAAGGAGGAAAGCTCATGCCAAACACTTGGAAATATTACCTCCTGTGAGAACTGTTAGGCTGTGGTCAGGAGTTATACAAAACCCTTAAGTTGAGTCATTTACACCAAATTGCAGAAAACACTCTAGAAAATATGCTATATTGGCACAGGAAGGACCTAGATCGAGAACAACCAGTCTACTCTCTGGTTTCCTCTTTTTCCCAAGAGCCATTTACTGCTGGTGTGGTAGATATTAATTGACTTAGCAAGAAATAGCACAAGCATGGCTGGAGACAAAGAAGGAAAATTCAGTACATGAGTTTTCTGCATCCTGGGAGCTTGGTGTGGCCTCCCTTATGCACATGCAGCAACCCTGCTGACATGGGCTGTCGCACTGACAGGCAGCAGTCAAGCACGCTTTGTCCAGCAGTGAGCTCCTATGTCAACCCAGATCTAATCTTCTCTGTATCGCTGATCAAAGAAGTCTGCTCATGAAAGAACTGCCTGAAGATATATTAGGACAAGCCAGGGGATCTGTAGCAGTCACTCCTGTTTCATCTGTGTTCATGGCTGCTTGTGGCTGTAAAAAGGAAGAGGGAGGAAGGAAACTTGCAAAGACACATCACCTGTCTGCACTTGTGTRTTTCTATGTCTCTTTCCTGCTATCGCAGGTTTCTCACATTTTTAGTTAAGAAGAAAAACAGCCAAACCTGTCACTCCAAACAATACCTGTAGGGCAGAAGTTACGGTGATTTGGAAGGAAGCTTTATGGCAGTTGGAAACAGCTTGAGAAAGTAAAAAAAGTCTTTCTCTTGGGAATTTCATGAGAAAGCTGCAAGGCTAAAGAAACTGTTGTCTGCTACATGGAAAATGCTGTGCTGACTTCCTTGGCCTGCTAAAGTCTGACAGGACTGAAGGTGACCAATCAAATCCATTACAAGCACCCAGCCACATATTTGCTTTCCCAAGGAGGCTTCTGTCCATGGCTATATCCCCATTGCAGCCCTCACCTTGTTCACCTGGCTAAAACAGATTTAAAAGAATGTCTCTAGCATAAATATTGTCTTTATCATGAGGGAATATTTATGGTATGTGTAGGTGGTCAATTCTCTATACATATTTAATGGAGATTTTTTTTTTTCATTTACAGATAAAGATCACCTATGCTGTGAAAGTGATGAGCTCATTTTATCTACAGCACTTATCAATACATTATAGCGAAATGACAAAAAAAAAAAAAAAACCCAAAGAATTAAACACTTCCTGAACTTGAAAATATTACCTACTCACCTCTTCTGAGCTGCAGAAAATTTTTGCTTATGAAGAGTATTTTCCATGTTGTTCATATGGACACAGGATGGGCTAAATACTAGATTCATAAGGAAATTTTAAAGTTTTGACTCTCAGCTTTTCCTGGAGAAACTCTTTCCTCTGTGTTGGTCTGCTGAAGTATACCGGCATGATGGGCATGTGATACCATATGATACTGTATTTGAGAGCATTAAGTGTCAGAGATATTGGCTCTTCTCTAAACACTTGGGCCTTATAGTCTAAAGATCTCTTTTCTTGCCATGAGTTACAGCAGGGGAGACCAGTCTCAGCTGGAATCTTTTTGTTGAAAAGGATGTGTGGTTTGTAAGACAGCAGGTGGTTCTTCATGGGATGTCCTCTGATGGGGCCTTCAGTCTTCATATTTGAAATTTGCTAAATTTTGGCAAAGAACCATCCTTTATCACTCTGACAGATATTATAGGCTGGATAGCAAGAAACGGAATCAGATATTTTAAAACTGTAGTTGGGTTTGTGGTCTGTTTGCCTGACAAAGAATTTTTAGCCGAATATGATAAGTGCCCTTTTATGAGGAAGAAGTAAAAACTCCAGTGAACAAATAGATTTTTTTATTTGTTTGTTTTTATCACTCTCCTCCTGGACTCCTGCTGTTGAGAGACAGCAAAATTCAAAGAGATTATTTTGTCCGTTCCAAAAATCTGTCACACAGATCTGACTTTTTTCCTCGTATTTGTCAATGTGTGAGTAAGCACAAGTATTACAGGAAACATGGAAATGTTTGGTCTTTAAAGAATGACTGTGGAAAAAGACCTCCTACTGATTAACAACTGCTGTTTAATAAAATAATTTTTGTATGCCCAAATTGTTGATTGTTCTAGTGAGGGTTACATTCTGACCAGAAGGGTTCCCACCAGTCCCATGTCATCAGTTGCAAGGCTCTGGGAAGAGTCTTTTCTGCAGCCWTTTCCTGCTTTAAAACAATGAAGAATGAGAGATGCCCTTCTTTGCTCCCCACAGCGCAGCAAAGTGTTCAGTACAATCTCAAGGGTGGCATCAAAAGGGAGAGAAGGATCCAGAAGAAAGTCACTGGAGTGTAAGGAAACATCTTTGTCTCAAAGACACAACCCACTGCTTGATTATGAAGGCCCAGCTAGAAGAGAAAAACAGAAGATGTCTAACACTTGCTGAAATGYTAAGGGTCATTATGGGTGTGTTGGAAACTAGTTGGAAGGAGACTGGAGGAAACCAAGAACCTACTTAAAAGTTCACCAGAAGTTTCTCTATTATGAAGTTCTTGCTCAGAGGCAGAGGTCCAGCCCAGTCTGTAGTCTGGAGGCCGTCCTTGTGCCTTCTTGAGCCATGCCGGCACTTGAGCTGCCCACCAACCCTGGCTCTGGGCTTTCTTTTTTCTTTTTCATAGAACATTGTGCAAATTCGGTTGTTCAACTTTTCTTTTATGTCATTTTCAGCTTTGCTATTAGGTGCTGGTCTAGTTCCATCCTCCTAGGAGGTAGCCACAGAGTACTGCCAGACGGTCTTTCACATGTAGTCTACACAGGCAAACTCTTCAGCCTGAGCTGTAGCCACATTTGTGTTTAGTCCGATACACCCATGGTAAGATGTGTTCCCTCTGCCTGCTTCTTGCTGGGTGCAAAGCAGGGCTCCAGCTCTGTTCAGCTGTGTATTCTCAATCCAAATGGGGCTGAGGACAGCAAGCGGACAGGACCTCCCCATTTCATTTTACAGGGCTGATGCCAGCGGATGCCAGGAAGGACTGCTTATYGACATCAATCGTTACCCTGTTGATAGCCCTGAGCAGACTACTTTAGCTGGCTGGATCTGAATCCAGTAATCAGACCCCAGAAAACGTACATCACGTTTATTTCAGTCTGCTCATCTTCAGCTCATCTTAATTACAGTGATATGAGTTTCTGGCAAAATTCTCTCTGACTATATGAGAAGCAGGAGCAGAGTCATCATCTGCCAGCATACGTGTAACTGGACTTTATTGCACAAGCTGGTGTGTTTAGGCAGGACAGTGATGCTATATCATAAAGTTATAAAATTATCCTCTAAGATCCTGCAGTTCAAATGCTATGCAGATAAGCCCATGTATGGTGTTTTTAGAACTGTATTTTGCATTGTTTTCTTGAYATGACTTTCCCTTCAAAAAGCAGAAAAGTTCAATTAGGAGTAAACAAAAGGTACCACACAAAAAGAGAGTAATTACAGAAGCATCTCCTTTTACCCAACTGTCTATACAAAATAATATATATATATATTTCCAAAGCTAAGATGGAAAAACAGCAACAAAGCACAAAGCTAAGACTTAGTTTGTTTGTATTCTGTCTTGGAAATGGAGAAGTTAATCATCAAAAATACTTGTATAATGCTGATCAATGTGTTAATGAAGCCAAGTTTTGTTAAATAGCATCAACATGTTAGATATTACACTGAAAAAAAATGAGAATGAGTATGAGAGACTGAAGTAGTCGCTTGGGCTTTTTTTTTTTTTTCATAGCAAATGTAAAATCTGTGATCTTTGTTCAATAGAATGATGGAGGTGTGAGACTTGAGACTTAAGTGGCCATGAACAGCACAATCCAGGAGGAGTAGAAGTGATTGCTTTGGATCTTTTTTCAAGGAAGATAAAACTGCCCATTTGCCAAGTCCCTGTAGCATACACCATAACTACTAAATATTAACAGTAGTTAAATTACAATCTCGATTAAGATGCTCAGCTGCAAAAATTGATGGTTTCAGGAGGAGAACATTCGTTACATCTTGGGGTTCATGACTACAAATGTATTTCTGCTCAATTTGTGGATTAACTTTTTATATTTGTAGTTGTTATCCTAGTTCACTGATGTAAAAGCTCTAAATGGCCAAAAAGTCACTCTTCAAATGCTGTCTTGCATGTCAGCAGAACTTTGGACAGTTTGTAAAATGTAACATATATGTAAGTCTTCTTCAATGCCTTTGTATGTAAATAAGATCTTATTTTACATAGGAAATATAAAGGCTTTATAGTGAGAGTTGGAAGAAAGTTAATACTGAATACTTGAGCTCTGGATTTTCTGAGTTTACCACAAAGTTTCAAACATTGATGTAATTAAGTATTATTGGGAAGCAGAGGACAGATATACAGTATTTCAGAATATTTCAGAATATTTCAGAATATTTCAGAATTTCAGAATATTTAAGGTTGGAAGGGACCTCTACAGATCATCTAGTCCAACCTTCCTGCTCAAGCAGGCACACCTASAGCATGTGGCACAGGGTGGCATCCAGGCGGGTTTTGAAGACCTCCAGAGTAGGAGACTCCACAACCTCCCTGGGCAGCCTGTTCCACTGCTCTGTYACCCTAACAGTAAAGAAGTTGCTCCTCACCTGGAGACGGAACTTCTTGTGCTTCAGCTTGTGGCCATTACCCCTCATCCTATCCCTGGCCACCAGTGAGAACAGCCTGTCCCCTTCCTCCCTGCATTCTCCCTTCCTGAACTTATACATATTAATCATATCCCCTCTGAGCCGTCTCTTCTCCAGAGAAAAAAGGCCCAGCTCACTCAGCCTCTCTTCATACGAGAGATGTTCCATTCCCTTAATCATCCTGGTTGCCCTTCTCTGGACCCTCTCCAGAAGCTCCACGTCCTTCCTATACTGGGGAGCCCAGAACTGAACACAGTACTCCAAGTGCGGCCTCACCAGAGCTGAGTAGAGTAATATATATATATATATATATGCATATTTGAAAGGTAAATAGCCATTATTTAGATCATTGCCTCCTTTCTTGCAAGAAAGGTGTGTTTGAAATCGAGAGAGATCTGAGTATATTTCAAAAGGGAGCACTGGTGATATGGAGCAGGTRCACTGCTAGTGCCTGCCCTGGGAGCTTTAAAGGGAGGATGATTTAAAATAGAGACCAGAATGAGTTTATCTTCCTTTGTATAGCAGAAGCTTCAGTATGAAGTTCTTTAAATGYAGGTTATTTATTAGGGAAGACTCTTCGTAGAGATGAAGAAATATCCAGAGACAGGTTGGGGGGTGTAAGTGTGTGACCTTCGGGAAAAGATCCATTTTTTGTGGTCTTGAAAATTCTCCATTTCTTTCATGTTTTCTTCCTTTTATGCTATCACAATAATACATAACATTAAGAGAAAATGCTAAGCTAACTGGCTGAATGCAGTCTTTTTATTTCAATTCTTCAGTAATAGCAAGGCAGGCCATATAAGACAAATTGATACTTAAAAATAATTTCAGCTGACTGCTTTTTCTTATCCAGTCATGTACTGTCACAGAATTTGGAAACAGTGCAGATTTTAATGATGGAAAAGCTCAGTTTTCAAACCTTWTTATTAATAACCAGAGAAAAATTGTAATGACATTTTCAATTATTTAGCTTGATYCACACAGAATCACACTAGAAAACTTGATATATGTAGATTAAGCACATCCTTGTGTGATTTATTCTCTCCGCACCTCTGAGACTGGGCTGAATGTGCCAGGAGGATCATGTGATTTTCCCATTGCAAAATCTGCACCTTTGACAATGAAGTTGGGAACACAATAAACTTGGAACCCTACCATGTCTTTATCCATGAATCTCCTCTCTGTATACTCTCATGCTTTAAAGAACTGGGGAAAACAAAGCAAACAATCAAAAATTTGCTACCTTCTGTACCTTCCCTGTACCTTCAGATCAAAATATTTTTCTTCTAAAGAGGAAAATTTAAAAGACTAGTGCTATCAAGACTGATCTTTTTTTTCTTGTACTTTCAGAAAGTGCAAAGTTACATTGATGATGGATTTGTGGTTCAAATTCCTGTGCCAAATCTGTAGGGACAGATCTTGAAGGACTTCCTGGAAATGAAATGCTCACCTAACTGGCTGAACTTCCGAATTTTTCTCTGTCAATGTGCTCAGTAAATGTGGAAACTGGTTAAATTCACCTCTTTCTATTCAGATGCTTGGCCCGAGCTGTTCTCCTAACTGCCAAAACTTTGCTAGGAAAAAAAGAAGACCTAAAAGAATGTACTGTGATGCCATTTTATGGAGGAGAAATGTTCTTTTTCTACCCTGGCATTAAATTGTTGAAGGTGAACAAAGAGGGAGACGTGTCTAGAAATGCACAAAGGAGCTGGACTAATTAAGAGCGCTCCCATTGCCCCCCTCCWTGAAAGCTCTTATGCTTTTGAAACCCTGGGGATGGTTTCAGCGTGAATTTGTGAGGTTAGGAATACAGCTGGGACGCTGAGACTGTGGGCTGGGTGGTATGTATAGAATGTGTTTGATCAGTTTCCCCATTCATATTAGAAAGAGATGGTAAGAAAAATGGGGTGGAAATGAGCAGAAAGGATGAAAAGCTACCCCCAGGATAAGTCTGAACTGATTTAGGTTGTGGGAAATCATTTTCTGTGTTGAGCACATTTTTTCCTGGAGATTTCAATGACAAGATTTTTTTCTTAGTCTGTATCACTGTCACAGAAAATATTTCAGTGCCTCCAGAAACACCAGACTCAAAGTTCATTTCTTCAGATATTAGCATGGTGTGGTACAGTACAGCTTCATGTGTATTAATGTGTGATGAGCAGGCCGATCTCTTGTCTTGCCGTGGTATTCTGCACTACTACTGACAGTGTCTATGGGGTCTTTATTTCATATTCCACTATACTTTCCTAGTTTGAAAAGTACCGAGTACTTTTTTTTCTCAAACATTGCTACTTCTGTGCTAAATGTACATAACTATAGGTAGTAGACAGTGCCTCTTGCCCCAAAACTCACCAAAGATGAAAAATGAATCTTCACTGTACTTCATTAAATCTATGGAAATTAAGGCTATCCAGTTTGACACATCAGTGAGGATATGTACTTGCCATTCTTTCAGTCATATTTACAGGCAATAACTCCTCAGTTCCTCGGTGTGTATAGTAAGACCAAGTCCTTTATGCTGTCCTTCACAAGCTGGGCTCTGATCACTTGATTCCAGTACTAAGGGGAAGGGATTTCTCTGCTTTAAAGAATAAACTTGGCAGAAAGTGGAGAGCATTAATAACCACATATGTTGTGATGTTTTAGTATGCTTACAAGACCCCCACGTGCTCCTTGTATCATTCAAAATTATATTGAAATGATTGACTTGCATTTAGTTAATATGAGATAAATTGTTTGAAGAACAGCTCAAAGCTGTCTAAAGAGGCTTTGAAAGGAGTCAGAGTCTGTCTGATAAGTTCTGTGATCAGATCTGACTCCAGCCATTAAATACTGGTATTTGATTAAATAAGAAACTGAAATTTTGACTTGCAAACCAATACTCATTTCTCTTTCTTTCCTCCTGGAAAGATACAAACTCCATTGAGATTCTATTGGGAAAATAATACTAATTAAGGAAAAATAACCAATTAGAATGAAAGTAAACCCAGTTATAAAGTTTCTTTGCAAACAATTTGTAGTCATTTTTAACTGTCTAACCTTTTCTTTCAACATCTCTTTGTTTTTTTTTTTTTCAGCAAGTTACTTAAGCCTATGATTTTCTTTAAGCAGGCTCCAGATTAAATTATTTGTTGAACTGTTATATGTCCAGCTCTGAGTAATAGATATTTGCTTGTATTAGCACTATGCAAAATTTAAACTTTAGCCTCACAAGAGCTCTGGGACAAGAGCAGAGGGCTTTGAGTTTCACATAAACCTTTTGAGAAGGTCTCCATGAGCACCAGACATGAAGGGCACCTTCAAGCAGAAGCAGCTATTGTTCTGTGGGACCTGGACGGTTCCCTGAGTGATTTCTGTGATCCGGGAAACCTGAATTTCCTGGGCTCATGCAACAGAGAGGCTACTGATACATTTGGCAAAGGAATTGGACTAATTTTGCCTTTTTGACACATAGGGACAAAACATTCCTATTCATGGTATCAAAAAAGAGACAAGTAGCCAACCTCTGCACATAAGTTTCTTCCAACCACATGATGGTTAGTAGTAGAGAAACAACAGACAACACTGGGGCAATCATATCCACAARAAGTGCAATTAGTTGAGTTTTCACTTTTAATGAAGTATATTCATTCATTTCAACCTGGAGTGCAAAGAGGAAGCTGAGGCAGGCTGAAACAATATAGCTTACAGATTCATTGAAAGACCTGCTAAACCAACCTGGAGCTTTTACCATCTTTCTAATCYGAACACTTCACAGAATGAAGCGAGAAGAGCCAATAAGTCAGCTTATCTACCACTAACCAGCACCCTCTGAAATAAACTGCTCCTATGTTCGTGTACTCAATGGACAAAAAAGAGGCACACCATTCCAGTTCAGACCAGCAGTTTTCTACATATGCACCAGGGAATTAGGAGYATCTGAGTCTCCTTCTACCTCCTCAGATGTGCTACATGCACATGGCACCATGTCCACCTTGATGTCACTAAATAGACAAATTAGAAAATCTTTCAATGAGAGGGAAAAGAGTATGGAAAGCTACATACACTCAGACCATGCACCTTGAAATATTTTGGTTACTATTGTTCCTGTCCATAAGTCCACACACACCTTCATGTTGCAAACAGCTACAGTCTGTAATGCCGGATACTAGCAATTGTCCATAAATACACAAGAAAGTAGGGAATGGGCTCCAAATAGGTGCTCAGCAATTGTCAGGGACACAGTCAAGCTTTCAGTGAAGCTACTGAACTTACTTATGGCAATGGTCAAACACACTAAAATGTTTGGATTCAATGCATTGCCTAGTAGGATTCTGTGCATAGAGAAAACCTTTTCCCTTGGTCTATTACCCAATAGCTTAAATGGCCTCAGAAATCATCCAGAAGGTCTAGTAATGTATACTTAAAGAATTTTTTAATATATGCACATATATAAAGCAAACTCAGACGCAAAAGCATGAGATTTTACAGGAAAAAAAAAGTGAGCAAATACTCTGTTTAAGATCATATTGAGTGACCACAGGAAGGAGAAATGCAGGATATTGTGTCCTGTGAGAATACCATATAAAGGGTATAAGCTACTTCATCTTTCCTCCTCTCCTAATGGAGTACAAGCTGTCTCATAACACTTGGATGAACAGCTCTAAAGATTGTTCAAGGCTCGGCAAGTTGTCCTCTTTGGCTACTGAGTGCTACATTTTGGTCGCTGCTGTAAAGGTGGGAACTGCCTAATCAGTCTGTTGACGAATCCCGGCACCAAACCTATGAACAGATGGGGGTGGTGATCAAAACCAGCATGTAGATGCACTGAGAGGTAAGACAGACCAGATGCCTTTGGCTGAAGGTGAAAAATAAATAAGTAATCCGTCCAAGGTGTGGGTCCCAGAAGCACTCTGTGACTGTCAGTCTTACAGCTTTAGGCTCAGGTTCAGGGAGCTATTTCATCATGAGGCAGAGCCTCCCACATCTGCTCCATGAGAAGATGCAGTGAACGAGGACCCCCCTGTCATCTTTCTAGCACCTGGGGGACTGACTGGTTGTACAAACCTTTAGCTAGGTGAGTGAGGGCCCTAACTACTTTGCTGCCACTCTTAGCAAAAGGCAAGGAAACACAAGCCAATAGACAGTGCAAACCTGTGCTCTTCGGTCCCTCTTAGGTGCATAACGTTTTCCAGGTGAACAACTCTGTGTCTCTTTCAAAATATTCCCATCTAAGAGGCAGAAATTTACTCCTGCCTCAGCTGGAAGATTAACAAGTGCTTTCCTGGAATCTCTTTCTGAGCTGAATCACACTGCTTTAACCACTGTTTTTTACAGCATGAGAGATGTACTTTTGTTCCTTTACCTAACACTGCAGCCCCTCACCCTTTCTATTTTGTCCCTCCATCCTAAGGCCAGTGTGTCACCATCAGTAGAACTGCATTTTTACCTRCACTGCTAAGAAGCCTTGAGCTGGCTCTACATTCACAAATATTGAAGTTAACTAACTGGGCACTTAGGAATGTGGAGGCAGGGAAAAAYTGAGTCGTATCCAACTGTACTATTTGAGTGAGACTCTTTGTCTCAATTAGAAAAAAAAATACTCCGAAATTTTAGGTTAGGGGTAATTTTAAAATTTAATTTCTGCTCTTCACTTTCTAAGTTACAATTTTAAAGTTTAATCCTTCTGTCTCACCAAATGCATAGGATGCTTTTCCACTCACAGCTGCGTGACTTAAAAGCAGCTGGATTCAGGGTATAAGTGACGCAGCGCTCTGAAGTGCCCTGACACAATTGCCCAAACATTGTTAGGGCACTAACAGAGAGATGAAGCTACGYTGGCACATCTGGGGCCTGATGAATTGCTGCTCTGAGCCTTGCGGGAACCTGAGACACAGCTTGTGGTATTTTGGAATAAACATTTTAAATAGAAGGAACAATTTTTTGGTAAGCTGTAGGGAGGGTAGGAGAGAAGCTCTGCCATTAGAAGAGGAAGCTGGATATAAAGGCTTTTGTTTCTTCCTGCTTGGGGAGGTCACTCAGTGTCTCTGAACTTCCAGTTACCTTCTATAAAAAATATTACAGCTGTTAATGTGAACCATTGTAGTGTCCAAGTACAAAATGGGACAGGCTGAATGGTAGAGTTGGTCTTTTTTTTTTTTTTCTGAGAAGAATTGAAAAAGCAGCAGAATAAAATGGGCTCAAGTTGTAAGGTCTTTTCTCTCTATTTTAAATTKCTGTAATAAAAAGGGCCAATATATTAACTGCCACATAGAAAATAACGCAAGGAGGAAAGGAATGATAAGACAGCTCTGTTCCCTAAGAAACAGCTTATTGGGCTGGGTGCAGCATCGCGATCGTACAGGATTGATGCCTGCTCCCTGCATTAGCTCGCTCCAGCTCTCTGCAAGGTCTTACGTGGCCTGTGCCATGGCAGACCACCCCACCAATCTGCATCTACACCAGAGAGGTGCCAACCAGGGCAGCTTCTCCATGACCCTTTGCCTGAAGCTGGGAGAACACTCTTTCCAGCCCACATGGGTGTGCTCTGCACTTCCTCACGGATCCCCAGCTTCCAAAAACGACATCTAAGAAAGCCTATGTGTTCATAGGACAACCCCTACCCTCAGCCCCTGGTTTCTCTCTCTTGAAGGACCCACTGATGCTACGATCTGGTCTTCACATGCCATGGTGAGAAAGCCTCTGGCAGGCTGCAGTGAAGAGGAAGACAGCAGCAGCAGAAGGTTGCCACTTGTGGACAACCCAGCTGCTTCACACTGGCTCTTAAGGGCCAGCTGGGAAACGTGTGAAAAGAGAAGTATTTATYATTTCTATTTATTTATTTATTTATTTGCACATCCAGGATCTCTGGGCACGCTCACATCCTTGAGGCAGTCATGCATTTGATAGCTCCTTCAGGCTCCTCTCAAATTCTTAGGCAGAGAAGCTGGCATTGATGCTACGTTTACTGACAGCCAGCTGTGTCCTGCTTGGAAAGCAGCACTGTGCTTCCACTTCCTGGCTTCCCAGCCTGCCTCGGCCGCAGAACAACCCTCTGGAAAAAAACTGAATACCAGGTCTGTATCATAATGAATATACAGCAATGACTCAGATTAACCTTGCACAGTGGAACTTATTTTTACACTTCCTAATTTTTATGTGCCTGACTTTACACCTTATCAATATTCATAGGGGATTTTCTTCTTTTACATTTTGTTATTGTTAAGGGAATCTCTGACCACCAAGCAAGTATTATGAGTAGTCCCAAAGAAGCCCGCAGGTTATTGGGAAATATATTAATTTGTTCCAGATCTCACTTTACTTATCACCATTGATTTTGGAAGGCAGCAACTTTGAAGCAGGGTTGCAAATCATTTCAGCATGTTGAAACCCACAGTGGTGTGTAACTTAGCCTGTGTATGTGATGTGCCTTAAACAGAGATGTGCGTTTTATGTCAAGCATTCAAAATGACCACTTAAGAACATTGGATTTTATTTAATTTTTGGCTGTGCATTAAGTTTTTGACTACATTTCCACTAAATAATAATGACATCAAATGCTTTGCTAAATTAACCGCAAGACCAGTATGTATTTCCTATGGCTTTCTCAAGGGATGTCCAGTATACTAACCCTGCCAAAAGGCAACAAGCTCAAACATTGCAGCCACTGGGTATGGTGCAAGACCATAGCTGACAAACCACTGGCAGGCACTAAAGTCCAGCACAGACCTATGTAATTTAGGATTGTTGCTGCTATTCTGGACCATGAAATAAATACAATACAAATTCAGTTATGGGTTGCATGATCTCTTTGATATACTTGTATAGTTAAGGATGTTCTGCTARTGCTGGAACATAAACAGATATGCTTTGCAGTGTGTCCTCTTTTCTAAGTGTTTTGTACCACTGAGGTTCAACACTGACAACTGCTGCCAGAGTCAATGCATGCAATMAAACACAGGCTGCTAATTTGTGATTATGTGTGGAAATATATCTTTGCTCAAGGATCCAGCGGAAGTGATTATTTGAACTATCTGTTGATTGAAGATTTCAGTTAGTTGATCTGGTATTTATATAGTTGATCTGGAAATCATAAAATGTAAGTTCAATATAATGTGAATAGAATATTCTTAAACAGTTACAGTGAGTTTCTTGCAAGTAAAACAAACCAATAAAACCCAGAGATTGAAAATAGTTCACGAATGAGAAAATGGCCTGCTTTTCTTATGTTGTTGATTACAAACCATCACCTAGTTCTGGTGCAGAATCAGGCAGGTAGTATTTCTGGACCTCTGGCTTTAATTACCAAATGGGCTCTGACTCCAGGAACTGCAGAAGCTGTCCCGAATGCCGTGGAGTTTGTTTAGTGCTTGATGGTGTCCTCTGGCATGTCCTCCTTCTAGAAAGTCCCTAAGCATATCCATTTTCGGACTCTGCTRTTTACTCATAGTGTAGGCTCTGGGTACCAGGGTGAAGAGCTGCTTCTGCTTTTGGATAGAATCTGTCCTCTCCATGAAGTACAAACACTGGAGATTAGCTTGTGAGCATGTTCCTTCATGATCCAGAGATATGCAGAGCAAGGAAAAGCAGAGGCAGGTGTAGGAATTTGGTAGTGGTGTTTTGAYGGGACACAGAGAAGCAGAGAGGAGGACAAAATTCTGCGTGTCAGTTCAGGCACTTGGACAGGGAAAAATAAGAACTGAATGGAGTGAAAGGGAGGGAAAGCTGGCTAGACAAAGAAAGGTAAACTTCAGTGCTCAAGTATTTCTGACCTTGCTCTCTAACACTGATCTGATCCTCTCCTATCCTGTCTGCTGAGTAGCAGGCTTTGTAGTAGGATAAGAACAGGAACAGAATCTCACTAGAAAATTGTTATTTTAATTGTTGGTTATAAATGGCTAAAAAGAATGCAAACTTACACTGACAATGATAAGACAGAACAAAACACATGGAATGTCTAATATACTGGTGCAGGGTACGGGGTAACTAGGTTGTTGTGTTGTATCTACTTAGTATATTAGCTAGTTTCTCAGGGTTTGTTTTTTTAGCAAAACTGTTAATTGGCATATGGCTTTTATCTTGGTAATAACCACTGGAGTTCAAATCAGCTTCGTGATATTACTTAAGACTGAAATCTCTATGCTTCTAGCAAGTAATTGTAATTCCTTCAATACACTTAGAAGAACTTTATCCATGATAAAGCATCAAAATTGTGGTGAGTTCCCAGCCACAAAAAGGAATAGTTCTGCCTTGCACTCAATTTACATCATTTTAAAAGATCACTTCCACTCTATAAAGGATAAGAAAGAAGTAGGTAATCATTATCATGTTGCCAAGTGTGTCTTTTCCTGACTTAAGAACATTCTAGGTGTTGCACACTCTAAAATAACAAGGCCATTACAAAAAATAGTGAAGGACAGTCTTAAGGAAGTACTATGTTTTCCCCTCTTTTTCTGAGGTACAAAATGCAGCAGCCTTTAGTAAGGCAGTTTACATCCATATATAGCCTGGACCCTGCCTCCCCTAGCTGATGCTACAGAAGACAGATAGTACTGGTAGCATCAATGACAACAACTGCTGACTCCATAGCTGGCTGTCAACAGGTCAGGAGGAGATAGTTATGTTCATTTTTCCCATCTCTGACAACTTTACACTTTATCCTTCACCAAACACACACCAGATGTTTTATTTTCCTTCCATATCTCTTATAACCGAAAAGGCTCCTGGGCCGCTGCTGTTGRATTGCCATTCACAGGTTGTGTAAGGTCAACCGAGGGTGCAAAAGTAGTGTCTGTCTATGTGGAGACACATGGTAGCTCAATGGTAAGTGTTTCCACTGGTGGGAATCAGCAGCTGCTGACATTCCACCTGATAGAGTGGTCAGTATATCAATAAAGTAGATACAGCAGTGGCTGGGAATCACTGCTTTAGGATAAGGTCTTGACGTCCATAAAGCTGACTCCACGCTCCTTTGTCAAGCAYCCAAGTGAGTCAGTTGCGTGGCTCACTGTAGGAAACAGAGGTCCACTCTAATTATATATTTATTGTCACTTTCAAGGCATGGCAAAATTAATAAAATCATTTTTGTAGTACTGGAAATGAAAGAATAAATTTGTTGCGTATATCCAAGTGACTCTTCTGTGGGAAGAAGTTTAAAGATAGAAGATGTGCTCATTCCTAAAGCTTCAGAAGAGTGACTGTGGCAATGAATTTATGGAACTATATTTTGTGATTTTTTTTAATCTTGCTTGGTTTAGCCAGGGAGTATTGGTCAACTCAGAAAATGAATGRCTACTGATAACAAGGGGGACGCATTTTTAGTGACTAGTGGCTGTTTCTGGTATTTGCCCACTAGATGGCTGCAATTGTTGAAGGTAAGTACCTTAAATTCCTGGAAGGGGCTTTGGATGACAAAATCTACTTTCTAGTAYGTTCTGAGCAGCTGTTCTCACTTTTATTATTTAGAGATTTTTAAGAACATAAAAGGAAGCAGAAGGATGGAATTCCTCACATGAAAAGTGCAAAATCTACCTTGATCTTTGATKAGGAGAAAGTTGCAGAAAGGGGTCTGGGCTTAACGTAATAAATAGTTATATCAAGTAAGATACTAGGAATGTAACTTACAGGCTAGAGGGAATGAAGGAAAAAAGAGGACTTWTCAGGAAATAAATGATATCTTGGAGCTCAGTAAAAGTATGGGCAAATTGAAAATACCCAGAAATTAGATTCATGAATTAAAAAGAGAAATTAAGTCAAATAACAATAGATGAAGAAAGTAATATATAGAAAAATAGAAAAGAAGCAGCATATCTACTGTGTCATAATGATATTATGGAGTTTAAAGATAATCTAAGTATCATGTAAAAGTTAAATGAACACTGTCTCAGATTTCAATAAAGATGATCATGGAAACCGTAATGATTACTTGCCTTAAGGTATAAGGGAGGAAAGTGAAAGGTAATGTAGTTATGTTATCATGTCTGATGTCAAAACAAGTCTCAAGATATGCAGATACTGTAGATAGCATAAAGACATAAACACTGCCTYATCAGGTTCTAAAAAAAAGCTTAGAAGACTAAAAGTCCATCTATCCTGACTTCCCACTTATCATTAGTCTTCAGCAGATTGTGGCCCAAGGATTTCTGAGTCAGAGACAGTGTGGGGAAGGTTGTAGTTATTAACCGTCAGTGTTTCCTCTTTCACTGAATTGTTCAAAAAGGAACTCCTTTGGTTTCTTTTGAATACATCTTCTTGGACTAGAAGAGACAGTGAGAAGTGGATTCCCATTCAGTCTCTTCATGTCCTTTCCATATAATTCAGTGTGCTGGACAATCATCATCTGCGAGACCAGCCAGGAAAATGCTCTTCTAACAAGGAGGATTTTTAGCACACCTCAAAGCTGAGACAGAGCCATTGAGGTAATGGAGATAAGCAGAAAACAGGAAAAATGCTGCCTTGGTTGCATAAAGCATTCCAGATCAACATGAAAACTCTCTTTGGGAAAAATAACTAACCTCCTAACTAAAAAAAATATAGTAGATTCAATTTTTCTAGGCTTCTAAAGAAGAAATTAGTAATGTGCCACTTGAGAAATAGTTATGCTGGAGAAGATGGAGGTTAGTAGAAGTTACATGAGCTGCTCATAGAGCTAGTTAAAAGAGAAGGAAAAACATACTGTGCTGCAAAGGCGCCTGTTAGGCTGGAAGGAGGTGCTTGAGACTCCTGAGTCCCCTTGAGACCACTGGTGCCGCTTATTGTGTTTGTTTCATTAGCCTCACATAAAAAGCAGAAATAAACTGATGAAAACTGGCCATGATGAATCAAAAGAGAAGTGTGTCAATACAGATGAAGATCAGACCATCAGAAGATGCCTTTGAAGAGATGGTGTCTTTGAAGAAGACCACAACAGAAATGGATTGCAATGTAACGGTAAAGGCAGCAAAATATTACATTTATAAATTGCCTGGAATATCTGATAAAAAACACGATCCTGTGAGAGGAAAATTCAGATTTGAGAACATTTGTCCATTATGCAGTAACTTAGAAATTTAATGTGTGATTTGGGAGTGGGAAAAAAAAAGACTTATTGACCTCAGATTTTTTTTATTAAGACTTGTGTCTTAGAGGTAGAGARGTGCTATTTTAGCAAGTGCTGGTGAGTTTGTGTTTGGAATTTCATTTTCAATCAGGTTACTCCATTTCAAGACAGACTAGTTTGCTGCAGAATAGATACAGAGATGGGAAAGGAGGGCAGGTGKAGGATTAAAGAACCTACTTAAAACAGAGGAATACAAGAGGTAGGTCAGGTTGGTGGGAGTTAGGGAGCAGTTTGATTACTYTTGGTAAACATGTTGGGGGAAGAAGATAAGCTAACTAAAACTAACATTGAAAGATACTAAATGCCAATGTAAGCACAAGAATAAATGACCACAACCTTATTGTGTCAAGGTATAATTTATATATTTTTATAGCGTTTTACCAGTTTGTAAAAGTTTATGTCCATCAGCCCATTAAGATCTTCACTTTGTCATCCGCTGTCATTGACTGGTGTACCGCTCGCTTCCAGCCGCCCAGGAGCTGGCGCTGGTGACGCCTGTTCCAGCTAAGGGCACTGCCTACTTGGTGATACCTTTCCTGGTATGGGTTACGTGCCAGCCTTGAGCAACTGCCAACAAAATGTACAAGAGCCTTGGCATGTTTGTCTGTGGTTTCACCAGTTTCCAGAACACAGTGTCCTTCCCATTCTTTTTTGGAGAGCCTTGTCTCAGGCTGCCTATTTTTAGCTCCTTTTTAGCCCACTCTCCATGGTAGGAGTTTTGCCTCCAACTTCTTAAAATGCTTTTCATGCATTTCTTTTTTTTCTTTTTTTTTTCTTTTTTTTTTTTTTCCACAATTCTCTCTTTTCCTCTCTAATTGTCAAGCCTGCACAAGGCCTTCTTTGAGATATTTTGAAAGAACACAACATTGCCTAAAAAGAAGGTTTTCAGATCCCTTCCTCTTTTCTGTCCAGGGCCATACTGTCTGGTAACAGTCTGTATTTTGTCAGATCATCTTAGTTTTATTTTCTGGTCATCCTATTAACAACTGAGAAAGCTATAGTGTAGGACACACCTGGGAAGGCTTGTGTATTTATTGCTTGGAAAAAATTCTCTCACTGAGCTTACATTTCAAAAATTCAGATAGTCTTTTTTTTTTTTTTTTTTTTTTTTTTTTGTATGTTAATGTAGGACTCTTTTGGATTTTATTTATAGCACTGTGAAAGAGACATAAGCCTGACAACACAGCCAGTCCCTTCACTCCCTGCCCTAGTTTGCTCCCTCCAGCATGCACATCTGGTCTTCCTTCCCATGGGAAGGAGAACATGACAAATGGAAGGAGGAAGGCTATATTTGTGGGTCTTGTTTTGACTTTCCTCATTGTTAGAGTGGAAATTTGGACATGCCCAGGGCACAGCCCTGGACCAGGGARCAGGCTCAGAGGTCTCACAGCATTTTCATAGTCTGGGGATAGTTGGACTCTCACCTGTGAGTAGTATTAATTTGTCTTGTCATTGCTTAGGTTTGTAGTGTTTATTTTAAGGGAGAAGCAACAGAARCATCGAGAAGGGACTTGTTTTGCCCAAAGCTGTGGCAGGCCTGGTGACAGAGTTTAGGATACCTTATCCTCAGATCCAGAAACAAGGTAGCATAGGMAATCAATGTAATGTTTCTGTTAAGTTGGACTTTGATGATATTGAAGGTCTTTTCCATCCATAATGATTCTATGATTAATTTTTTTTTAAATATATATTTTTTTCCTTTCTAGCACCAAACATATCGGCTGCCACTCTGGTGAGTCTGGTAAGATAAAAACATACTCATGGATTTCAGAAACAGAAAGGCTTACAGTGATTACCAGGCTTTGGAAGAGGTGCCCCAGAGACAATGGTGTTTCTCATTTAATCACATAGGTGTATTATCTCATGTGACATTTCAGCAATACCAGTGATGAAGAACATGTAGGAAATGTAATAGATGACAAGCTGGTGAATGTCACTGTTGTGCCAGTCTTCTGTGACTTTCTTTATACATTGTACTTCAAATGACAAAGTCGCGAGCGAACTGTACCAAGTTACTCTGTTTTCTGTGTGAGATATACAAATACAAATCAAATTAGTCTTTGGGAACTCATGTCTTATTATCTGCTTGTATTTAAGATAATAAAAAAGGACCTGTCTCAAATATCTGTGATACATTTATTCTAACATAAATGCACAATGGTTAATGCTTGATTTGAAATCCTTCATACGCATTTGAGACAAGAATGAGAGGCCATAATTTCTTTCTTCCTCTTATGTCAATTTGCAAAGAGATGTCCCAACATTCTAATCTCTTAATTTTTCTTCCTCTTTTATATCACTGTTTCAGGAATAATTTTGAGAACTGGGACTTTTTCCCAGGCTTCTGTCTATGTTGTAGGTTGCAGGACACAGAGGGACAGCTCTGGATGTTCTAGTTTTAAAGATATTTTCATGAAAATTGATAAGCAATGCTGCTGAGAAGAATCACAAACAAGAACAACTGCAGGAAGTTGGGAAACTAAGTGGACAGAGACTGGCCCAAGCTATCATCTAGCATCCCCAAAATGCATAGGAATCAGAGAAATATTTCTTGAACTATTTAAAGGAAGTCAGGGTCATTTTAAGCGTATGCCACCAACATTTGTTCAGAAGATAACCCTGGGTCACAGTGACCATATTAACATCAGAATGCGAATAAGAGATACTGGGGAGAGACTGTTAAAGAGGACTGTTCTGCTCAGATATAGCTTGTATTTTTCCCTGTTATGTGAAGATTATCTTGAATACTCTTCCTGAAACTCTATTTTGTTACTTGACATTCTTCAGAATAGGGCAATGGCTTTCCTAAGACTGATTTCTTGGACCAAACACCCTGCCTGTCTCCTCAGCAAACCTCTCCCCAGTGACTCAGAGCACTGGCTAGTGCAATACTGGGCTTATGGCAAGGAAAATACCACTCCCTTTTTGTGACTGAGTCCTTTTAGGCTCCCCTTAGTGCATCTCCTGGCAATAATTAGGAATATCTACTTATTTTTTTACAGGCTACTCCTCCTCCCATAGACGCTAATCCTGTGAAGTCCTTAGGAAACATAGCAAGATCTGAAAAGCTATTGTTTGGTATTTCAAATCCTGGTCCCTTTATGTCCAGCTGGTGGGAAAAGAAGGGAGACAGACAGAAAGAAAATAGGAAGGAGACAGCAGGGGATAGGGGGGAGGGATGGAAATTTAGTGCAAAATGGATAGAACTTGGGATAAATACATCCAAAGAATGGAGAAAAGTGGGACAAAAGTAGAGCAAGGGAGGCTAAGTCCTAGTCCTGCTAGATGTGTCACTAATGGAGTTGTGCAGGCAGAGGGTGTCTTCCTCATGCACCCCTCACAGATCATACATAAAGAACAGAAATCAAAAAATATACCAGCAAAATGAGAAATGAAAATATTTAAGAAGCATCTAGATAATAAAGACAGGAGAAAAAAACAACAAACAAACAAAGCAAAACCAAAAAAAAAAAAAAGAAAAAAGCAAGTAATTCAAGTATTCTTTAAGTAGCTTCCTGATGGGGACAGGTGATTTTATCTGTTTGTGCTACAGTTCCTCTCCTAGCAGACTGGAACCATGATTGCTCTTCCAATTTTTTAAAAGCATTTGGAATCTAGGAGTTGATTGGATTGCCATTACCTGTGGATAACACAGAGTGAGAGAGAAACACAGTACAGAGATGGAGTCATCTAGGGAATATCAAGACACGAGCAACTTTATAATGATTGCCAAAATATGATAGTGCCATTGAAACTTTGTGGGAGAAAAATAGACTGTGTCTAATGAAGAGGAAAGGAGCATCAAGAATATTTATAAAAAAAATCAGCCATGTTAGTGTGCAAAGACTTGAATTGACACAATTGAAACTCCAGTAATCCTCTCTTTCTGTAATACCCTTTATATTTCCAGAATGATTTTATTGTTTAAAGCTTAATATGATCTTTCTTTGTTGATTTGAGCTTATGCCATCCCATTCCCGTCTCCAGGCTCCAGGTCCTCAGACGTGCTCACTAATTATGATGGAAAAATCTTCAGAATAAGGTCTTCTCTTTGAATGATTGGGCCAAATATAAAGACTATTTACATAGTCTGATATTCTACAACGAATGCAATTATGGTCTGTCTGATAATCTGATGTTGTATCTGACGTGTATGATGTACAGGCTGATTTTCTATTTGGCATACTTTGAGGTCTTTTCCTTGGTTGAAATGAATTTGTGAAATGGCTTGGGCTGGTAACTGCTGAAAATTATAATAATCTCTTTCATCTTTGACATTCCTGAAAAACACATGGCTGTTTTCTATCGCAAAATCCTGATAGTCTTTGTCAGTTATTTGAAACTTCTGTATGTATCTTCTGGTGTACCTAATTTCATCTCTATCTCATGCAAGCTGCTGGATGATGCTTTATATTTGTTCAGCACTGCTAGGTCCTAAACAAGAYGTGAGTCATGGCAAAATTTGGGCTATGCTTAGAAAAACAGTGTCAGAAGAAATCTGGATGGAGTTCAGATCTCTCATGTTTCACGTAGTATTTGGCCTCAAGATGGACAATAAATTGTGACCAAAAGATCAACTTTTTGGTACTTAGAAATATAAACAAGATGTGATAGATAAAAAGAAGTATATTTGCATAATTGCATTTGTATGTGCGGAGTAAGGCACACACTAACTCTTGAAGCAGAAATGCAGATCTGCTGCAAGACAGCAGATTTTTTTTTGTCCTGCAGACAAGGATGTGCAGAACATTTAGTGATAATTAAGGATAGAATCTGTCATGAACTCCACTCTCTTGGCTGCATTGGGAGACCTACTGGTAGTTTCTTATAATGAAGAGAGTCCCACAGAGTTTCTGTCTTCAAAATTCTGAGATTAAGAAATAAGAATGTGAAAGCTGTGAATGCTGAGGAAGCTAATGTCTTTCTTTTTCCACTCATTTGCAAAGCATCTGTGGACT
The DNA here is from genome assembly GCF_003342845.1 of Nothoprocta perdicaria. NCBI lineage: Eukaryota > Metazoa > Chordata > Aves > Tinamiformes > Tinamidae > Nothoprocta > Nothoprocta perdicaria. The sequence goes on along the minus strand of NW_020454350.1, from coordinate 2,118,178 downwards.
GCTTTTTGTCTGGAACTGGCCTATGGAACCAAATCACCAGTATAATGTTTTGAAATAAAAGCTTGATGAAAAGAGTGCCTGATGGTCTGCAGGCTGGCAGTGATCCACAGCTGCTTAGATTTTGGATCCAGTCATTGATTCAACATAGATTTTTACATGTCACTTATAGTGATAGACATCAAATTGTCTTCTAGTGATGCCTTGGTTGTGGTTATATGTAGCTACAACATGTATTTGTTCTTCCATTTCCACCCCAATATTCTACCTTAGGAAAGCTAAATGAAGGTTGCCATATATTTCTAATGGATAAAGACAAGAATGTTCTCTTTTTCTCTGGAAATATTATGTTAGAATTTGAAGGCTGCCAACATAACTACTAACTGCTTTAAAATATTACTACTGCCATAATGGAGAAATTGGGTCATATCCCTGTGCTATGTTGTGAAGACTGAATGAACTGTTTTTATGAACTCTTACTTCCCTCCACAGATATATAGGATTTAGTTCTGGCTTTGTGATCCCTGTGAGCACTGTAATGTTATGGCTCACAACCAAGCTAGGAATAATAGGGCTACCAAGGAACAGAACTGGAAAAAAGTGTTTTCAAGTTTGATTGGGATTTCAGCATTTGTCCTCAGAACGTGAGGTTGCTCTTTAGGGACTGCTGTAATGTTACTATCAGTAAAATAATGCAGCCCTATGGCTGGAAGATCTAGGGAGGAGAAGCTCCCTCTATTGATGAAAAGGGTAAAGTGCTGTCGCTCAAAGATTCATTAGCTGAAGTCATCTATCCATAATTACCCTGGAGAAATACAAAAGTTAGTTTATCATAGCTGCACTTGGGCTTTAAGAGTTTAGTAGTGGTATTTCCTTGCAGCAAAGGCTTAATTTCCATGTAGTCAAGACTTTTTTGCTCAGGAATGCTGAAGAGTTCCTTCAGTCCAAGCAAACTAAACCATGAGGACTAGGGACTAATCTGAGGAACATGGATTACAGCCTGGTCAGTGCGGAGCTGGGAGCTGGTATGATTGCAGGATAGCCTTCACCGCTAGAGAGAAGGGAATTAGAGAGCCTCCTACCAAAGGCTTTAGACGGCTGTGAGAAGAGTACTCTGTTTACTTTGAACATTCTTTTCCACAACATTCATGATTGTATTCTCCATCCTTTTCTAAAGACTTTGTTTCTACAGTCTTGGCTACCTGCGAATGTGGGGAATGGTGTGTGGGAATATTCCTAGGGAAGGAACACCAAATTTCCTCAGATTTTAATATTAGTCTTGAGTGAAGCCAATTTCCTAGCAACTCTCCTACCCTACAGATTCTATCTTCCAAAGGCTAAATGAGACCCAGAGAGTGATCAGCCTCCAACTGGTAGCAGTGCAGGTCCCAGGGGCTGATGCAAAGCTGTTGGAGGGGTACAGCATCATGCAGCCTTTCCTGTGATGTGCCGGGTCATACTAAAGATGAATCCTCTACTCCTGCCCTAACGACACAGTCAGGGCTCATGGGCTGCACAGGGGCTGCTAGGCACAGAGGGCTGTGTCCCGGGGCCTGTGCTGGCCCCAGGACAGCAGGTGAAACCTCCAGCTCTCAGGTGGCTTGTTCCCTTCCTGTGCCAATTGGTTTGATACATCCAGGATACCTTCCCACGATTTATCTCAGGGACTGGCAATACCTGCCTTAGGAGAGCCTCTTCACCTTAAAATCATCTTCTGCTGTTTGGGTGAAACTCCACACACTATCTAAAGACCAAAACTGGAAATAGTCAACAGCTCAGAAAATGCATGGATTCTCTTTTTTCTCCCCACTTCCTTCCTCCCTTGTCAGCTTAGATGAGACCAGCTGACTGCTTTCTAGTGCCCTCATGCAGTGAGAGTGCTCTCTGTACCACAGTAAACTTTGTCTCTGTTAAATCAACCCTAGAGGCTTAAAATACACTGCTAAAGGCCCTTTTGTCTGACTGGCACAATGTCCTGTATCCCTGGTGCTGATCACATTATGTTAGTTTTACTTGCCACTTTTCAGCTATCTTTACATATTTTATTTCTGAAGTTCTCTGTCAAAGATGCAGTTCCCTTGCTGCCTCTCTCTCTGAACAGAGTCAGAGCTGGGGAAAAACAATTTTAAACTACTACTAATCTCTGTTAGTTTCTCTCCACGAGTTTCTGTAGCACTTTCAGGAGTGAGATATACTAGTGAACTGGGAAGGTCTAGTCATTCTGGCAAAGAACTTGTAGATTTTGCCAGAGGTTCAGCTGGGCAGGAAGCAAAACTAACTGGGTGCAAATATGTATTACCACTGTAAGCACTGTATCTGTCTGCATACACAACACTGGGAGCATTTCTCTGGAGTGTAAAGCTACGGAGTACTTCCCAATGATAACAGGAAGAAGAAGTATAACTTAAATTATATAAGAGATATATATATAAAATTATACACACATCTGTACATATCTTTATATATTTATTCTTAACCACTTTCTGAGAAAAAAAGAAAAACTCTTTATTAAAAAACTCACAGATCATAAAAAAATATTCTTCCCATATATGTGCCATGTAGGCATGTATGTGTGTGTATGTATGCATATAGATGAGTGAGATGCAACTACTCTATCCACTACYACTACCCACACGATAAAGCTTAAAGAAACTTCCTTGTTTCTATAAKCCTGTGAGGAGACTCTGCTGGCTGTCTATCTAACAGCTGCAGAAGTTAATGTTCATTGCCCTCTCCCCTGTTCATTCTTGTAGCCATTGTAATAACCTATTCTTTGAAGTTCAATGTGTCACACATTTCAAATGAGTACTGAAGGTATAGCCATAGGTCGGCGTGTGCCGTGCATGGCTTTAATTGTAATCTATGCCCTGGTTTCTCTGGGGAATGTTTGACCTGACACTGCACTGAATTTATGAGGGTGAAATCCCTTCACAAAGGCAAGTGCTAAAAATTTATTGCATCTCTCTCACCTTCTGGGAAAATTGCTTGGTTTACAGAAAATCTAGAAATGAAACGAAGCTTCTCAGCCTCCTAGAAGCAGAGGGTTTCAGCTGTACTTGGAGTGTTGTCTTCTGGCACCTTGCAAACTGCATAGCAACATGACTGGTCAAACATAACTCTGTGATTGAAATAAAATGATTTGGAAAGCACAGACAAAAGGAACAGAAAGMCAACAGGTTCAAAATTTAGTGCTGAAAATAAGAGCATCAAACAAAGCAAGACATTGTGCAAGGCAAATCATTTTGTGCATGTTTAATACGCACAGACCTCACAATACCTTACAAGCTGAAACATCTGCCCCTTCAATGAGAGTGTGGAGGACTTTATGGAACACAGTATCTCAGCATGCATTTGTATATGGACACGTTCCTATCATCTTTCATTTTTATTTTCCCTCCACTATGATTTAGAAAAAGCCTCAGTTAATGTTAGAGAGAAGCTCATATATTTTGCMCAATCTGAGCTATGGAGAGAAGAAAAGTTTCTACTATTCCCTGCAGATGAAGCCCGGTAAGCCCTGGTGACCTAGTCCATCATGTCTTTTATTTTTTTAATGAGCAAGGCCTTCACTGAACTCCGCATACCTGAGCTGCTGGTTCAAGAACAACCAACTATTCCCATATGTGTTGCTATAATCATATTACTATGATAATGTCATTACTATTACTACATCATTACTATTATTGATTTGTTTCTGCTTTCCCATTTATTGCTGAGAATGCTGGGAGGGTGTATGAAACTGGGTAATTCTGTCTAAGTTTAGAAGAATTTGCTCAGCCATATTTTGCTTTTCTGAAAGACAGATTCATTGAGGATGACATCATTTGTTTCAGAAAATGGCAACTTGGTGTGATTCAAAGAAAAATGTGTTTCTATTCCTTCACCTCAGTGCACCCCCTGAGTTTATGCTTATTCCTGAGGCCCAGGGAACGCCTGCCTTGCAGGTATGAAAACTCCCAATTTAGCCCTGCCTCAGCCATCACCAGGTCTCAAGGTGCAGAGACCCTGAATGCAGAGACCTGGAAGTCTGAGGGGTGCAGAAATGGCACTGATGAAGCCAATCAGTACTAATAAKACTTAACTGAAGAGAATTGTTTTCACAATTCAAGAAAATACATAATTATATAAATTAYAGATTTTGCATCTGTGTATATAAGACTGCATGTGATTACCTTACTGTCTTGAGGACACATCACACTGGGTAGACTCTTGCCCTAGGTTTTGTATGCTGCCATGTTGCACAGCASAGAAGCACCCCTCAGTCATCACAGTAAAGGCTGTGGCACAGAAATGCAAAGAGAAAGAAGCAAAAGTGGAGCATAAGTATAAGAAAAGGTCAATTCCAGTGATTGTACTGAAGGCTGAAAGATACACCAGGAGCATCATCTGATATCAAATGGCATGGGGGTATAGCTTCTTTTAAAACTCTGCTAAGTCAGACTAATTAAGAACTTGACTCTCTGTTTTTCCATATGTTCCAGATACAATAAGTAGGAAAGTGATATTATGTTAAAATATAGACATTAGTACCCACATAAAATTTTTTTCTTTTACCTTTTCTCTTTGCAGACAATTTTATCTTTACCTTTGAAACATTTATACTCTAATCCATTGTGTWTGTGTAGCTAAAAACATTTATCTCTCAGAAATACAGGTACTTAAGGGTCTGAGGCACAGACTGTTGAAACCAAAAACAACTTAAATTCCTAAGGAATCTGCATTCCCATCATCAAAAATTCCCTAAACTMCTAAAAATCTTTGTGGTCCGAGGGTGTGGGGATGTGTGCCCTCACCACCTGGTATGTTTGCAGGGCCTTCTCCAGCGGGTGYTTCCTGCAGGAGGTGTGCACAGTCAGCTGAATCTCACATAAGAAAACTAGCAGGAGGTTGTGGTGATGGGCCAGGACCAGAGGAAGAGCTGGTACAAAACAGTTGGCTTTGATGTGTGCCACATCAAAAACTAAGGAAAAGAAAAATTGTGTGCATTCCCTCTAAGCTCCTACTGAGAGAAGGTGTGAATAAAAAGCAGTATGCAAGCAGTATAAAGTTGTTTTTCCTTCTACACTGCTTGCAGCCTTTTCTCACCCCATATGTCACCTCCATCTTCCACCACACCATGGCTCCCAGCTGTCTGGCCTTATCCACTACTGTGCCTGAGGGCCCTGTCTTCCTTCAGGCTGGTTGTTGCTCTTACTGTTCCTCATGCCTGGCATCTATTTTAATGTAATGTTTAGCTCAATAGACTGACAGATGGAATCCCAAGTTTTAGATGCTGATCTTTCCTGCTGCAAGGAACCAATTCATCTCCTCCACGGTCGTGGATTCAAAGTCAAAATGGGTAAAGAGAAGGGTTAAACACAAAGGTTTATGGGATGATGTGGGAAGCCCACAGCTAGGCAGGAATCTCCTCTTTCTTTGAATGCTGTTTTGACTTTTTGTCAAGTTGTTTCTCTGCTCTCAGAAAATGTGTAGAGGTTATGTCTTGTTTCCCTTGTCGCTGTGCCAATACACCTTAATGTCCCTTGCAAGGAAAGCTGCTCTAGTGGAGAGAAACTTCTTATCCCATACTTTGTTTTTCTATTCAAGAGGTAGATGGAAATCAAAATCTTATTTAGAAACGTCTAAGATTCCTGGAACACAACTATGGTCAATATGAACAGGGTTGGTGGTCAGTAATGGTAGGAAGCCCAGGCAGTTTTGGAATGGGTCGCTAACTTTATTCCAGCCACTTTTAGCCTAGCTTCTGTCTTCCTGCCAAAGGACTCCCTTGCCTTATGAATACTTCATTGAACACCTCCTGCTCCAATTTGAGTGCTTTTCTTATGCTTGTAAATGTTTGCTCTCCTTCAGATCCTCCTCTGCTCTCAGTGACAATTAGATTAGAGAACTTCCTAGAAGAAGAAGAATGTGAAACTCCAGGACCACCTAAACTCCAGGACCACTTAGCCTCTTGAATCTTTTTCTTTTCCCAATGCCAGGTTGGATACTACTGTCTATTGTCATAGAATCATAGAATGCTTAAGGTTGGAAGGGACCTCTAGAGATTATCCAGTCCAACCCGCTGCTCACGCAGGCACACCTAGAGCACATGGTACAGAGCTGCGTCCAAGCAGGTTTGGAAGATCTCCGGAGAGGGAGACTTCACAACCTCTCTGGGCAGCCTGTTCCAGGGCTCTGTCACCCTTACAGGGAAGAAATTTTTCCTTAAGTTCCTGAGGAAACAGCAGATTAAATGTTAATACCTTTTTACTGCATCTTTTTGTCTCCATTTTTTAAAACTTTAGTTTTAAAACTAAATAGTTTTAAATAGTTTACACATTTGGGAAAATGTACGAATAGGTAGTTGCTCTTTCTTAAACAATCATTTCATCTACTAGTTTTCTTGACATCCTTCAGACTACCAGTGGCTTGTGTTCTGCATGCTGAGAAACTTATGTAGACCCTCAGTCAATTATTTTTATTCTTCTTTCATCACTTTCCAAACAACCCCTGTCTTTTTTTGCATGTAAATCCCCAAACTGGACCGTTCTTAAGCTGAGGCCTTCTGTATGCTGCATAGTACAGAAGGATTATTTCATGTATTTTTCAAATAATATTCCTTCTGTATACATCTCACTATTTCTGTTACGGCAGCACCATGAGATATGTTGACTCTTCTGCACATTCCTCATTACCATCACAGTATACCACGTGGTATTAAAAGAAACCTCATCAGGTCTGATGTACTTCGACTAAAGACCGTGYTGACTGTGGAACATTGCAGAGAACTGCAGAGCAATTGTCAGACACAGTTGTTAATGACTCCAGGATTGTTTAGGCCAGTTCTTTAAACACCCCAAGGTAAAATGAATCAGGAAGATAATCTGAAAAAAAATCACTAACTCATCAACAACATAATTGTTCTAAATAATCTGTATGAAGATACATAATTGTGAACTAACCAGCTACAAATGTCCATTTAGAAAGTATTTTTCATATCAGCCCTCAAAAGAGCATCAATAGAAGAATAACCAACCAAAAAAAAAAAAAAAAAAGAAAAAAGAAAGAAGGTTTTCATTAGCCTAAAATGATAAGTATTTTTTTTTTTTCATATTCCTAGGCTGACACTGTTTGCAATACATTCCTAGAACAAATTTCTTCTGTGATCATGTGGGATGACTGTTTTAAGATGAAAAACTAAGTGACATAATTTTGGGCTGCAACGTGGTGGTAGTTAATAGTGTAATTTTAAAGAAAGAACATAAATGGCTTTGCTTCAGATCCACTGTCAATCTCATTGAACTGTTTAAAGTTGTTTGGTGTTGATATAGTCAATTCAGGTGGGAAAAAGCTATATTGCCAAAAGAACTTCTCGCGCTAATAGTGCTATACCCAGGTGGGGGGAGGGGGTTTACCATACTACTGCAGTTAAAGCATTACAACTTCTCTATGAGGAAAGGACTGTATAGACCGGGATGCTCCTTGTGCTGTTCGTGCCCTTGCCTTCCCCAGAAAGCATCACTTGCAATTGGTAGTGTTTCTGTGCATCTGCTATATACCCTTGCTGAAAGTGAATGAGATAGATAGATGTCCTATATAAGGCAAAGCCCATAACTGTGAAACATATTGTGCTATTGATTTTTAAGAAGGTATCTCCAAGCCAGCTGGAAGAGCTGTTGAAGAAGTGATGGCAGAGAGTGGTTCTCAGAGATAAATGCAAAGAGTTACTTGCTCTAAGTGGAAGGCAGAAAACAACATTTTTCATGGCATGCTGGGCAGTCTTTTCCCTACAGTCGTAACAAACAGGCTATGACACTCTTAAATAGCTTCAGGATGGGACATTTTGCATGCAGACTCAATGCTGTACAAGAAATAATGCTGCTTTGGTAGTTCATCAAGGAAATGGTCATTCTTCCTTGGGAGCAGAGAATGAATCAGTGTCCCAGCATGAATTAAAGGGCTCCAGACCTCCTTGCTCATTGTTAAAGCTCCAATAAGACTTTTTGTAATAGTGTCTCCTCTAAATTTCAAGCTGAGAAATTATGTTCTGCTTGTCTGTTTTCCTGTAGTGATTTTATCTGTACATGATACACTCATTGTCTGTAACTGTTATGGCGTTGCTCTCTGTTGTTATAACACATAAAATGTTCCACCTTAGAAGTAGCTGCTTTTAAGGGCTTAAGAAGGCAAGCATATGTAGCACATAAACTACTTTAAGATTCCACACAATGAAAAGTCCTATATTTTGAAGGATTGTGTTCTTGTTCTTGTAGACCCCAAACAGGAAATATTCGAGCACATTTTCAATTAAGTTGCATTGAAGTCAGTATAATTGAAGTCCATATTTTTAGCATGTGATTCTAATTAAACACATCCATAAATACTTTCCTGATCAGAGGTCTTCAAGTTTGCAGAAGCACAGAAATGGAATCATTCTTTCTGGCTACTCTGGAGGCTTGTTTAAACATGTATCTTTGCAAACAGTTATTGTATTTTGTCAGGGCACCATTGCCTCAGCCCTGGACTGGGAACTGCAGGAGCACAGTTGTGCCTCCAGAGCCCCAGTCTCAAGGCTGCAAGTTGTTTATTGCAGCACTGGAAGATATTGTGTCAACATCTATACGGTACACAGAAGATAGCTGAACACACACAGAAGAATCACAGAAGAAGAACCAACATTGAAGGAGGCCTAGAGCTCTGGCTGTAAAAGCGAATTTATATCTCCCTGACAGCATAAAGAGAGAGAGCCTAATTTAAGGTATCAGAACTTTTCCCTGATTGTAAACAGGAGAAAAGAAAAATGCAAAAGCAAGGTGAGGAATGGTAAATATTTTTTACTGTGAAACACTGCTGCTTTATTCTAAACTCTTAAGCTTTACTGAGTAATTTGTTCATCTGTCTGTTTGCAGGAGTACTGGAACTCAGTTATACTCCTGCTTCATCAAGAAAATATTTAGGCTTTTATAATTTGAGCTTGCTGAAAGCAAAAATGAATGAAGTACTAAATCCATTAGCCTGCATACATAGACTACAAGCTATCTGGTTGGAAATAAATCTGTTTAAGTGCAAGTTACATGCCATATTTTATCCTTTACAATAAAAACTGCAAGAAATGTGAGACTTTTTTTTAGCCTCCTTTTTTCTAGGGATGCAGTTAAAAATACATACAAATGGATTTATTTCAGAATCTATAGGAAACTACAGCAGTTCTTTATCAAAAAGGAAGGCAGGATCTGGTTGCAATTTTGCACAAACAACCTGACAGTCATTTGCCAGCATCTTTTGCTGTGCTCATCACAGCGTTATTTGAGAAGCTCATCAGCTTGTGAAAAACAACTTAAGATTTCTGCATTTTTGTCTGTGTCCTGTTTTGGAAGGAATTTTCTTGTGTGTTTTTAACTCTGATCTCTAACGAATGGAACATCCATGGTACACAAGTTTTTTCCAGAGGCTCTGCATATTGATTTCTGAATCTTCCTGTTCTCTTTGGTAGGCACATGCTGCAGGTGGAAGGCGGCTGCTAGGGAGACCATGGCAGCAAGAACAAGGGTTGGACTCTTAGGTCTTGACAGTTCCATTGCTCAGAGGAATGAAATGGTTTTGGGAAGCCTGGATCCTCCAGGGCTGGCCCACAGGTAACTTTGGTAAATTTTACAGAGGATTTTGACAAAGAGGCCAAAACTTAGGATCTTTTGAAGCAGAGACCTGTAAAGCATCAAAGAATAGACTGTAAAAGGTGATAATAACTGTAAAGGGCATTAAGCCAATCTTAGCACAAGGACTGAGAAAAGCAAACACCAAAGCCACTTACTTGGACTCAGCAAAATAGTTCACAGTGCTCATCATATTGAGATCTTGAATATTGGTGTCTGACCATTCTGGACATCCAGGGTGTCACGTTATCCTCATCACAGCTCTTACACTGCTCTCCCAGGGTGGTAACAGACTTAGCTGACATAGCTGTTCTCATTCCAGGCATGCTGCCTCCGGAGCTTCGGCTTTCCTCTTTTCCAGTAACTGGACTCACAAACACTCATCCACTAGCACTTGACACTTGCTAGTTCCAGCCTTCAGCACATTTCACCTTCCATCCTCAACTCCCTGGAAACTAGTCCCGTGATGTTAACCTCTTGTTTTCCTTGCAGCCAGCTCTAGATTCTAACTCTCACTCCCCTTATCCATGGCTCCAGACAGCCAGGCTAAAGCAACATGTAGCTACTTAATCATAAGCAAACCTTTGGGAATACTCCAGTAATTGTGATCTTATTTGCAGCAGGAGGAACATACTTTGTTATATCTCCAATTCAGAAAAAAATTGTTTAGCTTCTTAGGTATATGTTTACTTTCTTAACTATAGTTTAGTTTCTGTGTTTTTCTTGATAACAAATGCCACAGTGCTGTACTCATTAATTATTTTTTTCTACTAAAAATCCATTGTTCATGAATTAGTTTGATAAAATTTGTATAAACACAGATTTACAACTTTGCCTTTGAACTATTTAGCCCTTTTTATAAGAAATAGCCGCTACTATTAAAAGCTCCTCCTACCGCTAAATCAATTTGTGTTTAGTAGTTCTTTGCCAGAGAAGATATTCCAATGAAGAGCACCCTATTGATCTCAAGTATTCTTACTTTTGTATACATGAAGGGATAAATACTTGAATAGCAAAGATATCACTGATCACTTTTGCCCTCTTCTTCCTTCCACCAAAATCAACAGGCTTGTGATATTAGTTCTCATTTATCAGTTCAAGACTATCTACTGCAAGGTTGTATAAATGGACTACAAATACTTCCCTTCCTAATAGACAATATTTATGGACACAGCTGTAATTGCTTAGCATGTTTGACATGCTGAGATACCACCAGGCTCTTAGACATCTCCTCTGCCCTCCACTTCGGAAAGATGGAGCCAGTTTTCCAGGCCAGTAATGGTCAAGTTTCTATATTTAAAATAAAAAAAGGTTTTATGATTTTTTTTGACCTGAAAAATACTGAAACTGGCAACAGACACCAAGGAACACTTCAGTCTCTTGGGATCTGTAGGAAAGACAGGTTTTATAGGACCTCATTTAAGTTTCTCAATAATTTTCAGAGCTTCATCATGTCCTCTGTTGTTTGATATGTCAGAGTGGAATAAGGATTAGCTGCATCCTAAGAGGTGACAAACTAGGAGACAAGGGTGACTCCAGAGCCATTTGTGTCCTCACTGTCAGGCACTGTCCCACAGTGGTGGGCAGAGCCAGGAGCTGTGAATGAACCACGGCCAGGGGCTGTTCATGGGCTCCAGCAGAGAAGAAAAGGTAATGGGGCCAGAGACATGGATAGGACAAGCTGCAGCATATAACTGAGGTGTCCATCCAGGAGACAGTCTACTCTAGCATAGGTACAAGGTCCATCCAGGTGAGAGCAGGAGCCTGCGATTCCTAGGGCATCAATTGGACAGGAACCAATATCCCCAGGCTAAACTGAGAGGGAGTCCTGGACACATGGACAGTAGCGGGGTGGGAGGTCCCAGTTGAGACTAACTTATGACTTCAGTGCTCTTACAGTTGAGGTGACATTTAACARTACCCCCAGAAACATTGCTTGCTGTTTTATTTTGTAGCTGAATCTACTAGGAAATAAACCTTACATGCACATCTCAATACCTTTTGGACTGACTGACCTATTTCAGATACTGCAGTTGGTAGAGGTCACCAAGAAGCTTCATGAAATCACACAAGCCTATTATATTGTTCAGCTAAGAGCGACAACATTGTATCCTGGCAGACACCTGGGAATCCACTGAAGACAGAGCTTTCCACATGCCCCAGAGACACAGGAAAATTTACTCCTCTCGGGACACAGCTCTGAAACACAAGTCTGTGGGAAACCACGTGCCCTTTGAGCTGGCACTCACTGAGTGACGCACTTGGCGGGCAGCGCCGTTTTCCCCCCTTGCACCTTGTTTGGCAGCAGCTCGCTGCGAGYAGCCGGCTCATCTGGTCAGCCCGCATTGTTCCTGCTTTTCCCTTGAACATAAAAGTACACATATTTAAGTTCTATGTTTGCAGTTAGTACTTGTTGCAGATTTACATGGAAGGAAAAGAGTAGAAGCTGCAATTTTACCATAGTAGATTTTGCTATAGTAACAAATCTTACTGGATAAAACAATCTATGTATGCAATGCAGAACTCCAAAGGAGCGGCTGCAGACTTCACATTTAGTCTGGTGTTTGGCAAGAAAAGCAATCCTTACCCATTACAGTCTTTCTACTGAACTGGGCACGAAATGCTCTACCCATGGGAGCTTAAAAAACCTTACCACTAGCTTTTTAACAATCTGTAACGGATCAGGACAGGATATCCCATGCAGAAAGGCTCACAAGCAATAGCAATTCCTCTATGTATAGTAGGAGTGAAAAAGCAAYGCTGCCCTCTTTTCTGCAGGCTCCCATGAGGCTGGGTTTGTAGCGCAGAGAAGAACAATCCATTCAGTGTCCAGTCCTAGCTGGAATCTCAAATAACCATCTCATTTTCCCTTTCCAGAAATGAGGCCAGTTTTGTGCAAAGAAGTAGAACTGGAGGCCCGGAGAGAACAGATCTGTTCAGTGCATGCGTAAGTGCAATAGTGGTTCAGAAAAAACTTAGAATGAGACTTCTCAAAGAAAGACAACTTTCTTATGCAAATAGCAACCTGCAGGAATTTCCAGGGGCAGCTCTGTCTCTTCTCCGCACTGATATCATTCTTTTTTTGCTGAGCCAGACTTGCAATGGGGATTTGAAGGGTGTAGGAAAATATTTTGCRAATGAACTTGAAAGGCCAAGGCTAGAGTGGTACACTTTGTCTCATCTCCAAAATGTGATTATATAAGCCCTGCTATGAGCTTGCAATTGAGATGATTTGTGCTAGTGTGGACATCATGTCTATAGTATTTAATGCCTGATAATAGGCTGAAAAGTCCTTCCTGGTACTGGTATAGCGCCCTTCCCTACTCCTTGTCATTGAAGTGCTAAGCTGTGGGGAGCCTGCCAAGTCCCTGACAGCAAATCCTTCTCAAGGGAGCAGAACTGCATGACACAGTTTGATCCAGGGGAAAAGGCAGCATTTTCATATTTTATTCTGATGTTAACAGCAAAGGCCTTCAAAGGAGGGGGAAAACCCCCCCATCTGCACAAGGGCTTGCTCWGGAGATATCACTCCTGTTGCTTTGTCGGAGAGCTCTTTTCCTAGGCTGGCTACACTRAAGAGGCGCCAGGGCCTCCCACCCACAATCCTCATTAAAGAAAAATAGCAACAGCACAAAGCCCAAGGATTGTTTACTTATTTGTAGTATCTCAGCAACGGCTACTCTCTATCATCTGTTTCTGCTTTGGTGATTTCTTTTTTTATTAAGGAGAAATGCCACATGCTGCCACACAAGTAGCTACCCTCCTGCTGCCGGTCAGGGGCTCCCTGTTATGCCCGGGTGGGATGGAGGCAAAACTCTGGTCCCCAGCTGTTGGACCAGGCTTAGAAGGAAGGGGCACAGACCAGGACTTTGCAATTGTTTTCRTTCCCTCAATAAATCAAGCGTTCACCCAAAAAAGTTCAGGCTTGTGACACGAGGTCAAGCAGGACAACTAATTCTGGCTGATGCAAAAACTAACAAACAAATAAAGTTCTGGAAATGCCCAACTTGTTCATTTCAACATTTTTCAGAAGGAAATGTCAAATTTTGGAAAGCTTGAGGGGAGGTAGTGGCTTTCATTGGGCAGAGAAGAAAGAGATGGTTGTATGTCCCTGCTTCTCCACACCATTCTTATATMCCAGTGGCTAGAGCACTTGTCTGAGCGGATAATTAATTGCTTTATATATTTACTATAAATTGAGATGCTGTTTTAGTTAGAAATATTGGGAGAGTTCCATCCCAGACCACATTTCCTGAGTGTTGAAACAGTCTCCCAAGAAGCAAAGGACTCAGATTAAAGTGGATGCTCTGCAGTAGGAGGAGCACTAAGTTGTTTCTCTTGGGCAAATGTTGCCACAAATGAACTTTTATGGTTAAGGATGGTTAAGGATGTAGGATCAAGGCACACTACCTTTTCCAATATGTTGAATTCACCTGGTAAACCTAGCCTTTAATTTTCAAATTTCTTCTCATGAAAAATCTCCAAAATTAAATCATGTTTTAGAAAAAAAAATCAACAAAGGAATTTCTGAGGCAAATATTGAATTTAAAAATCAAATTTTCAAAAAGCTGTGCTTCAAGCTAGTAGAGGTCAGGGCTGACTCTGACTGTGAATACTTAGCTAGCTAGACAGCAGGTTTTTTGAGACAGGAACCATGTTATTGCATGCCTAGCTGGGACTGATGGTATCTTGCTGCTCTGAAGCACTAGGTGAGTATTTGACAACCTTTTTGTAGTGTGAGAATCAGAAAACTTTAATGAGAGACCTTAATTAAAAGACTTTTCTGAACTATGGATCAATCAGTACTTCGGCCTGTAATGGAGGGTCTGCCCAACTCTGGTGGAGGAAACTARCGGCATCAAAGAAGGGTAGGAGACCACTAACCAAGTGGTGTTATCTGGAGAGGATGGCAGTAGAGAGTGACAAATCTTGGCTTTTCTGCAGCTGTTGCTACAAGATAAAAAGAGGAAGTCATATACTGACATCCATCTGGCTTTTGTTTGCTTGCTTGTTTTTTGGTTTGTTTTTTTGGTGTTACCATAGAGGATCTTGGTGCCATTACTGTTGCAGTGTGGTAGACACTTCATAAACACACTGAGAGAGCCAGTCCTATCCTGAAGAACTCACAGCCCGGATAAGATAGATACTGAGTGGAAAAAAAAAAAAGAAAAAAGAAAAAAAAACACAAGGAAACAAAGAAGAGTTGCCATCTTCCTTCACAGGTGGGGCAAAAATTTCTTGTTTAGGCCAGCATTTCAGTTAATCTCTATCTGTGACTGAACCTAAAAGAAATGAATACTAATGTTCTAGCTGTGCAGCATATGTGTCAGGAAGAGTCAGAAAAGCATCAAACCAGCAAGAATGACTAATCAAATCCCAGTCATTCCACAGGCAAATTCTCTCGCAGCAACCAGGGTGGAGAGGACTGCTTCTTTCCCTCTCAGAAGTCATACTCCACCACACAGCTTGCTTGCAGACTCCTTTGCCTTTGTACTTGCTCCCTTTGGTTAAGAGACAACCCTGATCCAGCCAGCAGGACAGACTCTGCATGTTCTGGCTTAGCTGAAGATGGTAAGAAGCGCAGCAGGAACTGTTCTCAAGCACTGGAAACAATACTTATAAAATCACTTCACAGTAGTCTCTAATGCTGCTTGCTGGAACATAAATAGTGGTCCAAACTCAGTGGTCCAAAGACCTCTGTACTCAAACAACACCATGGAATGAAGTGCTTATGTTCTTCCCTTTTTCAGTCTACCTGAATTTCTGATGCTACTGGAAACCACTGCGATACTTCTGATACTAGATGAGATGTCTTTAGAATGGAAACAAGCAGTGAGAGCATTTAAAAGAAAAGAAAGATGTCATTATATATCTCTGCATGGAGGTATATAAAGAGAAGTGCTGTAAATTATGGGACATTGCTGCAGTGGCTCAGAGCACTGAAGGGGCATGCTTGATTTCAAGTTGATCCAAAATTCTGCCCTCTCCCCACCTTAAGCAGTGTCTAGCTGAAGGTAATTTAGCAACATATATAGCCTCCAGCTACTGATTTGCACATTCAGGATAAATGTGCAAACTAAGTACATAAACTTAGGTGATCTGCATGTCTGAAAATCCTCAGGCAATCCATCCCTCCCTAGGCCACTGGCAGTCTGGAAGTGATAGAGTATTTGCTACTTTTCTGCATTTTACAGGCAAATTTGGAAAAACAAAATAAAAACCTTTGGTGCCCTTACAGGCCCAAGTGCTGAACTTGTCTTTTTGAAATGCTATGTCAACAGCTCTTCACTAGCAGGCCTATTATTTTTATTGGCTTCAGCTCTCTGTCTAGTGTTGACAGGTTAATTTACAGGAGCAGGGAGAGTCACCTTTACTCACTATAGCAGAAAACGTGAACCGCTCTGCGCTTGAATGCCGTGCTCTCCAGAGCAGGAATGCTGGAGAGCAAGTGAGCGCTGCCTYGCAGTCTAGTGCAGGCACCTGGGGACAAGTACAAAAGAATGTTCCTTTGGTGAATTATTTTTTGCCAGCATATACAACTCAAGGTTGCAATTATTTTTTACCATGCTTGTTAGAGAGGACACATGGGAAGATTAGCCTCAAGAATGTCACTCTTGGACATGGTCTTCCCATGAGGTTTATACCTCTTTTTCTTTTTCTTTTTCTTTTTCTTTTTCTTTTTCTTTTTCTTTTTCTTTTTCTTTTTCTTTTTCTTTTTCTTTTTCTTTTTCTTTTTCTTTTTCT
>NW_020454350.1:2090955-2101735 GCF_003342845.1 Nothoprocta perdicaria | reverse complement strand
TTTCTTTTTCTTTTTCTTTTTCTTTTTCTTTTTCTTTTTCTTTTTCTTTTTCTTTTTCTTTTTCTTTTTCTTTTTCTTTTTCTTTTTCTTTTTCTCCTTTTCAATACATCAAAGTTAATTATGAGAAATTTCCCTTGGTAACATGCATACAGATAGTGCTTACCAGATCCCAGAATTTAGACTTTCTTTTATTTAGCAGGGTGTGCTTAAGGGACTTTTCCCCTCATTTTCTCCTCTCCTCTCCTCTCCTCTCCTCTCCTCTCCTCTCCTCTCTTTTCCCCTTCTCTCTTTATTTTTTCTTTTCTTTTTCTTAAAAAAGTAATCCTAGAAGGCAAGATGAGAAGGGAAGTTTCAGGTTAAGAGAAAGACCTTTATTCTATTTTATAAGGCCATAGTGCTTCAGATAGGCCAGGTTGACATACTGCAAGTGGTGAWGTAGAAGTAAGGAAGCTGATGCAGAGTATATACCGGACAAATAAGGGGTAGAATTCAGGGCAGTTGAGCAAAAAGAATAAGCAACATTAAGAAGAAAATTTTAGCAGTCTGGGTGCAGATTGAGCATTTTACATCACAAAAAAAAAAAAAAAAAGGGGGGGGAACTCACAGTATTTCTCTGTACTCTGCTTCTGTTTTTACAGTACTGATGTTTTTACTATAGGCCTCCCATTTAAAACAGGTGAAAAATTATTATTTTAATCCTAGAAACACGAGATATCTAAGCCTCAGGCTTCTTGGAGTTGGCTCCCTGTATAAACTGAGCATATTCTGTGGCTGCTCACTCAGTGCGAGGCAGCACCAAGATCAGGTCAGATATCAGGACTCTTTCTCAGTTTTGCTGGACACTGTGCCACTGAACCTACAGCCCAGCTATTATATTTTGACACATGGCCATTACAGATTTAGAAGAAGGGCCTCTGTAACTGTGACCATATGAGAATTTGGCATGATTTCTCTCAGCTGAAGTGGCCCTGGAAGATTATATCATGTTCTTTTGACAAACTGGAGATCCTCCTTGTTTTTACCTGCTCCTGACATAGTAGGTGAGTGACCCTGACAAAAAAATAAAATAAAATAAAAAAAAAATCTGTATCTAGTTCGTAAATCTATTAGTAAAAGGTTTTTGAAAAGCTTTTGATCCTTATGCTTTACAGATATGAGATCTCTGTGTTTTAAACTGCTCTGTCACCAATCTATTCTCGTCAGCCAGCTCTTTGAACGTCTCTGTGGCAGCTTTCCATCCTGCTGGCTCAGCTGTAGCTCAAGATTTCAGGAACTGTCAGAAGTTCCCACCATCTTGGGGAGCTGCAGTAAATAAGAGGGAGACCAAATGGAAGGAAGGAGCATAAAATCATCCCGAGAGAGATTGGATTAATTAGATTAGATTAGATTAGATTAGATTAGAAGATATTTTTCTTAGTTTTCTCTGTTTTAGTGCATCACATGCTTGTATGTGCACATGCACACAAATACATAAACATAGAGTGACAGAGTATTGCTTTTCAATGCATCTAGACATGCCACTTCTGTATTAAAACAATCATCTCTGCAACACACATACAAAACACATAATTTTGATTACAGAAAAAGAAAAATTTGGTCATTAGGATGTCAGGTAAGGCTGGAGGGAGTCATGTTCAGCTAAAACACCCTTKCTCTTTTAGTTAGTTTTTGTGATGCTGTTTCCTACCTGTAAAATATACATAAATGTCTGATCTCCCAGAGAGAGAGCAGCACATAAGAGCTGATCTTTCCATGTTGGAGGAAGTATCTCCAARAGATTTTAAATGTGGAAAAGAATTTAAAATCACTCTTTTTTTGCAGTCTTTCCAGAAAGACTCCAGGCATGGAATCCCAGCTCAGATGACTGTCCCTGAGGAAGAGCCTTGTATTAGATAAGGACTTTCAATGCCCCAGTTGGATGGAGACAAGCAGAAGGGAGGTGATTCTAAGGATGCTTTGAACATCTGCTCATTGAAAATCAAGCTCAGGACCATTTTAAGACATGCCACCTGTGAAAGTCATACACAARTTTACAAGGAGATGACAACATTCTGATACACACAGAGAAAGAGAATGGTGTGTTCAATATCAGATCAGAAGACTATGATAGAGCCGAAAATTAAACCCTCGCCTCTTCATGTTTAAGGCTGCCTCCCCATTAGGCCTTTATGCTGTTATCCAGAGGACAGGCAGCCTGGGTAGTGCTAGACTTAAATAGTTAAATTATTTCCATGAGATGAAAAAAAAATGAACTTCATAGCCAAGTCTCTAATTTAGTAATCTGTAACAGATTTTTTTTTTTTTTTTTTTTAAGTGAACGTATCTGCCCTGGTGGCTTCCAAGCACCAGAAACATTACACATTTTCCTTTGAAATCATCCTCTTTTGGGACATGCAAAAGTATCCCAGGCTCACCCTATGACTGTATCTGTAGCTGTTGCCCAGTGATCAAAATCACTTGTTTGTAATATGGCCAGGGCTCCTTCCTGGTAGCTGCATAGTCTCAAGTCAAGGTGAGACCTGTGGTTTTGTTGCAGGGGCAGAGCAGAAGTGCTTGCTCCAGCAGTCTTTTAGCATCTGCCCAGAAGTTCTCTCTTGTTTAATAAGCCCAGAGAGGCAGAAGAAAATATTTGATCAGCCAAAAACCTTGTGTTACTCACTTCCTTTCTCTGTAATTCTGTGACCCTTCTCAAGAATTTCCTCCTTCCAACTTCAGTAATTCCCTGCTTTTCTTGCTGGTGKAAGAGAGCTTGCTCCAGTCTCTTATAGCACATCTCAGACAGCAGCAGAAGTGGTCGCCAGCTCATTTTCAGGATCTGTATTCTCAAGCAAACCATCTCTCTCTCTTCTGACAAGCTCCGCTTTGCTTCTTGTGACCATTCCTGATAGTCAGGGTGCACAAGCTCTTGCTTCAGGAAGTTGCAGCTTTTGAGCTTGTCTGTTCTTCTAGTTTCTCTTTGTTCCTGGCAGGGTCAGGAGAAGACAATGTAGTAGCTACTATGAGTTATGCCTACATGTAATTGACTGAGAAATTCAAATGGCAATGGTAATTCATGTTCTCATTTGAGATGTCATTACACTCCTTAAAGGAAAAAAAAAAAAAAAAAAAAAAAAAAAAAAAAACAGAAAAGCATGATCCTCTTATTATACCAAGAATGGAAAAAAACCCCAAACTTCCATGTTTTGATGAGAAAGCTTTATTGTCACAGTCATATATCTTGGGACTCTTTTAATGATTACTTTTACGGGATATTTTATTTAGAAGGAACACAATGAAAAAAATGAAATATATGACTTAAACTTGTGGAAAGYAGCTATAAATAGCCATACTAATTGTTTTGTTCCCTTTAAAGCTGTGGGTTGTGGTAACACTGCTCTTTTTCCTTTGGCTAGTAAGACTTAGCTTTGGACTAATATTATGAGGGACGGTTTTCAAACCCATTCTGAACAATTCACAAGTAGSAATTTTACCAGTTTTTCTGCCTTCTGTGGTTCACTTGGAGTCTATAAAGTGGAGATTTCATTGTATTTTTAAACACAGCTTGTCCCATTATTATGAACAATCCATGATATATTTCTCCTTGATGATACCCATAGGGGTAACACATAGGGGAAAACCAATATTTTTAATCAATAGCAAGACTTTTTCATACCTTTATAAAAGAGAAAAAGCTTTCTGCTATACTTTGCAGAGGAATCAATAAGTCACGTGAAAGAAAACAACTTATTGCCTTTCAGTGACATTTGCAGAGCATGAAAATCAACCTGTTTTTTCAGTATCTCCATGTTACTTAATGAAAAGGTTACTTAATGAAAATATAACACCCACAAAACTTGGGGAACCAAACATGTCTGCAGATGACGTATGACTCTCAAACTCTTCAGAGTGCTTGATACTAAGCAGACAACAGGACTGGCTTCTCAAAGTCAGTTCTCAAAGTTTGCTGGGTGCTAAAGGAAACTCAAGAGTTCAGTGGCTGAACTGATAGGGTTGATCAATAGAATTTAGTTAGCTGGAGTTTTGTGCTGTACAAGTGAGAATCACCTTGAGATTTCATAAAAACCACTGCTGCAGTTTTTGCAGGGCAGTGTAAGTTTTATCATAAAGGACCTGCAGGCAGGGCATATCAGGATATCATTGCTTTCCCTGTGGCTCCACACACCGAGTGGAAGTCCTCATGGGGTCAAACTTGCAGTTTGGGAAAGCATACTCTGGTGGGTGAACATACAGATGTGTGTGTAATGTGATGCTGGAATTAAAAAGCTAAAGCCAGGACTACAGCCAAAGTGTTGGAGCTGCCACTTAAGAATCAGCTTATGAAAAGAATCAGTGAACGAGTTTAAGCAGTGGGCAATACTCAAAAACATTTCTGCGCCAGACATGATGGTGAAAATGGAAAAGATGCTACTATGAGATTGATTCTACAGTTGCTAAAAATAGATTCTTAGCCAGAAATACGTTAAATGTCATACTGGATCAGTATGGGATTCACACAAAGTAGTATTCTAACTTAAAAAAAGCAGTCAGCAAGAGCCACTCTAGAAGCAGGTGAGAGCGTCTTACATTACGGAAATATGTTCCTTCCCAGCACATTTCTTTCTAACCACTAATATTTAGAGTCATCTAAATCCAAAAGCAATGGGTTTAATACCT
Source organism: Nothoprocta perdicaria (assembly GCF_003342845.1). Classification (NCBI taxonomy): domain Eukaryota; kingdom Metazoa; phylum Chordata; class Aves; order Tinamiformes; family Tinamidae; genus Nothoprocta; species Nothoprocta perdicaria. Next base: position 2,097,082 of record NW_020454350.1, on the reverse strand, counting down.
CCTCTGGATTTTTGCAGCATTATAATTTATAACTCTATATGTTTTCATTCTTCATATAAATGTCCAATCTGTTCTTTAAATGGTCTAGCCATTTGCTGAGKTTTTTAGCCCACTGGTGCAACATGCAGACTGAGCCCTACATGAAGGTTCCTGAATCGTTTTCCTGGCAGTTGCAATAATTAGAATGTTTCTTGGATGCTACCTAATATTATGATGTGCTATTCCTTGTCTTTGTTACTCACTTAATAGTTAGTCCAACAAAATATCAAACTCAGTAATTTTAGAAGAGATTTTTGGAGAACTCATTACTAATCTTGCCACACTGAAAAATGACTGTTGGTCCTAGCCTTTTCTTCAYTCTACTAATTTTGATTTCTAGTGGAATTTAGTGCAGCACAAGGAGTATAATTTTAGGCAGAATTGTTCTGTCTAATTGTTTCTATCTTTCAGTCAAAATCATTTAAGTTCTGGAATAATATTCACCTGTTGATTTAGACTGAGCAAGGTCTGTGTAATCTCATGACATGCTAAGTTCAGTGCCCAATGTCTTGGCAGACAATTACTGCAATTGATTTAAATGTTGGATGCTTCCTCTTACATCACTCTCCCATCCCCTTCTACTTAAGCTTCTGAAAGGCCCGGTGTTTTCCAAACAATAGGTGATAGGAAATGTAGCACAGTACTCACAAAAGGGAGTCCTACAATTAAAATTTGGCTAGACAAAATGCAACGAGTAAAAGAGCTGGAACAGCTTAATCACAGTGTCTCAGAGCCCTTTAGAGGTAAGATGGGCTTCACCAGCTCTATTATCAACAGAGATAAAAGGCAGCCCAAATTAAAATGTTGACATATTTTACCTTCCAGAAATTTATGATATATGCATACCAAACAGTTAGCTATGCTATGTAGACCTTTTAGGAAAATATTTTTAGTGGGTGGCCAGCTTACATTACCGGAAGAAATTGTGGAATCTCCAATATTAAAGGTCTTTAAGAAAGGACTCCATAAATTTTTTAAAGAATATTTTAGCTACAACTGGTCTTTCCTTAGAGTCGAATCAGAAGACCTCTTTAAGCCCTATAATCTTTCTATAATTTAAAGATCTGCTCATGATTCTCTTGTGATTCCASAACTGTAAGTGGATGTGCTCTCCTGCTTGCTGCTTATCTGGAAACTGATTTTTTTAGAAGCAAATTACCTATTATTAATGACACAGGAAACTCTTAGAATCATTGTGTTGTTTTCTAACACAGACTTTGCTTCACATACAAACCATGTTGCCGTAAAATTATTATTCTATAGGACAGGACACGATAGCATTTATTTTGTGATTCTTTTCCTCATAGACTGATCTTTGATACTAAACCAGTTTCATCTCTTAGAAAGTTGGCTTCTGCTCTCTTTTCTCCAGAACTTGGCTTACTTTGTTCACCAGTATACTTGGCCTTTGAAAATTTGGCTTGCAGTTAGTAGACAGAAGCAGGGTCAAGATTAGTTCAAAATAAATTAATAGTCAGAAATTCTAACTTGCTAAGCTGCATTCAATCCACCCTTCAAAGGATATTCACCAATTGCTGTAATTGCTCTCTTCAAGGGCTTCCAAAAATCCTTGGACATGTTAATTAATGCTGTTTTAGATATATCTTAAAGCATTTGACCTGAGAGTCTAATTCTACGGTTTAATTCCATAATGATTGTAAATGGTAGGACTGCCACATATTTAAAAGAACATTAGTGTGAATTTAGCTAGCTGTTGGCAGTTTAACAGTGACTAACAGATATTAAATAAGCATGAAACTMTTATAGTGAATGACACTTTTATAGGAGTTGGGGCTAGGAGTTGAAGGCAGAAAAAAATACTGCAATCATTCTATGGTGAACTTCCTATTCCCCTGGATTTTACAGAGGCTTTGCACAGTGTTCCCAGCATCAGGGCAAGTCAGGTTTGGTGGAAGGGCCTTGTTCTTGCAAGACTGAATGGCATATGGAGAACCTCACRGGATTTTAACTCCTTGATTTGCTGAAGCTGTTGCCTCATCCTTTGCTGATGTCGCTGGGAGCTGGATTTTCCCCAAACACGTGAAGTCTTTAGCCCTTCAAAATGGTGTCTTCCAGTATTTATAGTGTCAGGGCAGACGTGTATGTATTCTGAACCCTCCCCATCCAGATTATTTTTTTTTAATCATTTGTCTATGGAAAACAAAATAAAACAAGTTGATCCTTTCATTGTTGTTGTTCAAACGCATCTCCTTATTTTAATTACAAAAATGGTGGAAAGTGACTTTTTTCCTTCCTGCTAGGCTATATAAATTTCTGCTACTAAGGAACAAACATCACTTATTTAAGCGACTTATTCAAAGCGGGTCACAGAACTACAGCATGTTGTGTCAATTCTCATCATATAACTTATGTGACAGGTTTTATGAATAAAATATGGGCAGTTGCTGTCTGGGTGGATGCCACATCTTAGCTACCCCAAACCCACCATCCTTGAAGAGGAAAGCTTTGAAAAATTAGGAACATGTTTCAATCCGAGCTGCACAATATGCTTTTCAATGAAGTGTAATATATTGTTTTTAGCGGAATAACTTTCTTCTCTTCTTCTCCTCTCCCCCTTTCCCTCCCCTACTTAGGAAAAAAAAAAAAAAAGGCATCTTAAACTAAAGCACACTTCAGTCGGTCTCCCCGTGTGTGCCTGGTGCCAGCAGCCACAGCACTTCTTTCATCTTGGCTTCAAAGTGGTGCTGAGAGGGGGAGGGAGCATCTAATGAAAGCAGGSAAAACAAACAAACAAACAAACAAACAAACACAAAACGGGGGAGGAAATGAAAAATAGCCCTATACCTTTCAAATCTGAGTGTTGCCTGCAGGCGTGCTCTGCAGTGGATGTTACACTCAGCTCCAGCCCCTTGTGTATATTTATATATGTATTTTGTTATTGCCACTTCCCATGCTGGGAAGATTCTTGTCATCCCTCACATATTTTATCCACAGAAAAGGCTGCCCTGCCCTGTGCTTGGTGATTGAGGCTGTGCCCCTGGTGTGCCACACTATCAGTGGTTCCCAAGGCTGCCTAGCCTGGGAAAAGCTGTGTGGAAACGGTCCAAAATCAGCATTACATGCATTATTGTTCTTACTCTCTCTGATTAGAGTGCACACAATGAAAACAACAGCAACAGCCTCGTTTTCTAGCCCTCCTCCCAACACAAAGCTGTTCTTAGACTTTTTTTTTTTTCTCTGATTCTTCATAGGAATTAACTGYTTCTGTGCTGGTAGGTCCCAGCCACCACTACTGCTTGTGGAAATCCAGAAGCTCGGTCTGACTCAGAGTAACATTTTCAAAAGCCCCTAGCTGACCTAAGAACTGATTTTTTTTTAAATAGTTCTAGTCATTACACTATTTCATGAACCACTTTAAAGTGCTCAGGTGCTGTGGTAATATGCATGGAAGAAGCATTCCCTGGGAAAAAAGAGTTCATAGATGTTTGGATATCTGACCAATGGATGCATATGTGCTATGTTAAATGGTGGATACAACACAATGTTCTAGCAGTGGACTGCAGCACCTGGGACTCTACAAGCCTACCTATATAGAATCATCATAACTATTTTGCTTACTCTCTGGTCAGGTGGATCTGTCTCTCTCGTCYGGGTGGAGGACACCAACATCCACACTAGCCCTGCCCCTGTGACACACAGTCATCCCAGAGAGGATGAGCATCTGTCTGAATTCTCTGAGGTTGTAGAGTCTTGCTCTTCCATGCTATGGGTTATCCAGTTGGATAGGATAAACTATCACTAACTATAACTATTCATGGCTGTTACCTTCTTTATGAAGTGGAATTCGATGCTCAACCCAAGTGTAGTGAGATGCCTCTCTGAGCTCTTTGTAGGTCCCTAGTGAGGCATGGGATTTCAAACTGACCCCTGTCCTCTGCACTTCTTATTTCCTGGTACTAATTGGCATCTCGTAGGAAAGAGGAAAAGTGTTTTCCTCTGGCTTAACATGTTGGACCATCTCCCAGAGTGCCAACAGTCTATATCCTGAATACCCTCTAGTAATTACTGGAAGGTTGGTAAGGTTTTTTGAGAGAATAGGAGACAGCTCTGAGTGCTAAATGTGAGAGAAGGCAAACAACATGAAGGGCTGAATATAGTTTTAGACATTTAAACACAATAAAGGACATTTTGTTCAGCTGTAATCAATGCTGCTTTCTCATTAATACACACAAAAAAGCATCTCTGTCTGTACATACTGGGAACACATATGGGAGCAGACATATACCGTAGGGGACATTTTAGTTTTGGACCTATTTATCCTATCGTATTTACCCTGTCTCACAACTTTATTGCCTAAAGGTAATGCTTAATGCTGTATTACGTTCTTCACAGACCTACTGGACTCCTTTGCATCACAAGGACTCTACAGAGCTGCAAGCATCACTTGTGTTGAGTGGCCCAGAATTTGCAAAAACTTTTGGGTGATTAACGATAGAGTTTCTCTAATTCGCATCCTGCAGATAAAAGACAGATGTTTACTTTTAAACCACTTCAGACCAGAGTAAAACACATATTCTTTGAATTTTGTGTTTCTGGGACATCAAGCAAAAGCAAAAAAAGGAAGATGTAGATAACTCTCTAGTCAATGCTAAGTCTATTCTTCTTTTTTTAAGTATGATTAAACCGAACCATGGAAAATAAATATGTAAGATTGCGTAGTTCTTTTCCATTGTCGGTTTCAGAGTCACAGCGGTTAAGTCTACAAGTTTTCTAACTCCCACTATTGCCAATTCTTGAAATCTTAGAATCTGCTCAGCATTTTTTTTTCTGCTCTCTCCATCATTAGTTGAGAAAAAAATATGAGAACAGCTCAGTTCACTGATTCTTCTGAGAATTTAGGGGACAATGCAGAAGAAGATTTACTCTTTGAGACCTCTATTGACAACATATTCCTCAGAAGAAAAGGAAGATTTTCTCTGTTTATGCTAACTAAGTACTCATTAGTCAAAAGTAAAGCTGGGCCAAATTCATCTCTGGTCTTCTGTATCTTTGGGCAGGATTGACCCTTAGGTTATCTTTTATGTCATAACTTTTTTGACTGCTGTGAGTTGCATTAAGGAAAAGGTAAATAAACTACCGTAAAAAGACATTTTATGTTTTATTGAATTTTCCACTTTTTCTAAAATATTTTGATACTTTGTGCATGAGCGTAAATACATCTAGGAAGGGACTTCTGTATCAAAAATATTTCCTCTAATAAAAACCTGGAAATTGGCTGAAAGAGTTCTTTCTTCTTTTTCTTCCCAAATCACATAGTTGTGCCAGCTACTCGCTTTGTTTAAAATTTCAGTCTTCAGTCAGAGAGATATCATGGCTAATCACAGTATCATTTTCTAGTGTTCACTGGAAGGAAATCTCAAATTGTTCTTGAGAACTCAAATATTAGGTTTATTATACACCTGATTAGAGAGAGGAACAACTTCCCGAAGGCAGAATGAATACTGCTCCCAAAGAACTGCAAGAAAGAAAACTATTTAAATATCCTGGAGCCTCAGCACTATGTTTTTTTTCCCAAAAGAATGGCTTTTCCCTACTCTCATTAGTTTATTTGCCAATTTGTTATTTAGTTGATTTATAAAAGTCAAAAATGCAAAGTGCCAAAACTTATCTCTGCCTTCTTTACTAATATGCCTAGCACGAACCAAAGCACTTGTTTTTATCAGTGTACTGGGCAAAATCATGAAAATTGTGCTGTGTGGCTTATGGGGCCCCTGGCTGCATGTTTCTGTCTATAGAGATATCAGTGTTCATTCAGGGGGATGATATCTGTGAAAGTAGCAGAATTTTGGGGGCCCCCTCATGTAAAAGCATTAAATTTCCAGCTTAGATTAGCTGTGAGCCTCACTGAAAGCTGGAGGAGATAGGCCCTAAAGTCTCCTTGGAAAATGGTATTTACATTCTTATTAAATTAGATGCTGTAAAAAAAAAATCCATCTTAAATCTACCTTCAATAAAGCTGGATTGTACTAGGACATACGGTTCCTGTGAGGTTTTCTGTGTGCGAAGTTATGTACAAACGTCTGACAGAGGGCAAAATCCTGAGCTATGGCCTAAAGGGAGGATCCTT
>NW_020454350.1:1887035-2090914 GCF_003342845.1 Nothoprocta perdicaria | reverse complement strand
GTATGGATGTCCCCTGAGCTAAATTGCCCTATGGGATCGGTGGGAGCCTGGGCTGCTGACGGGGCAGGCATGGGGGACTTGTCACAGCTGGCTGCCACCCYGCTGCCAGGACACGCTGTTTCTTTGGGGCACGGCTGCAATGCAGCTACCTGGCTGCTGTCTGCGTTTAATTGCAATAATTTCTCACTGCTATGACAGCCGAGGAATTCCTTGTATACTGCTCTAGAACAACAACATGCGATAAATTCTGTCTGTAAACAGCCTGGAAGGCAGTTTTCTTTCTTTCTGAATATTTTATTTATGGGGAGGAGGCCACACGAATAATTGGAGATGCCTGTTTGCACCCACTGCAGGCTGTGAGCGGTTTGCAATGTAAACACGTCGACTTACGACTGAAGCTTGAGAAACACATGTGGCCGAGAGGCACAGAGCGTCAGCATCAGCCTGGCTGTCACACTTACCTTCCACGTGGTCCCCTGCTTGTCTCACACGCTGGCAGCTTGGAATCAGGGAGGCAGTGTCACATATGACCCTGGAGTAGGTTTCCATGGGAAATTGGATGTGGAGGAGAATGGAAGCACGCACATGACATAAGGCAGACTTATGGTGCTTTTTAGACATTACAATGAAAATAGACTGTTTCCCCCCCCCCCCTTGTATGACATACAAATTGAGATCAGCTGAGCCCCCAGGATGAGTGGTGCATTTAAAGGAACTGAAGTGCTGTGCAGAAATACATGGCAGAATCAGCAGGCTAAATGTCAGCAGGGAGAAGGCAAGGGACAGAGAGGCCTGCAGAGTTGGAGGGCAATGCTGGACAAGCTTGCTTGAAGAGATTTATTAAGATGTAGCGGGAGACTGGAGCAGGCTTTAATATGATGTAGCAAAAAAAAGCAGACAAATAACACAAAAATTCAAGATGATGTAGGGAATGGCAAGACGTCCCAGGTCTTTTGAATGAAATGTGTAAGTGTTGAAACAGTCAGGTGTTTGTACGGTATCTTTGGAGTGGTGAATCTTGGCTTGCTCAAATTCTTCCTGAATCCTACAGCTTTCTCCAAGGTGATCCAGCTGTAGAGAGATGTGCCCACCAGGGGTACTGAGAAGAGCCAGGTGGAACTATAATAATAATGTTACCCAGAAGCTCATTTTACTGTCTTCAAGACAGACATGGGAAGAATCACATCTTCTGAACAACAGTGTGACCTCTGTAATTCAGTTACAGCAGAAWGAATCATTTCCTATAAATATTTTAAAAAATATTAACATTCAAAACCTCTGCAGTCCTAAAAGTTTAGAGTGTACGTGCGTCAGCCTTTCATCCTCTCTGACCAAAAGGAGGCAGTGAATGGTTATTTACATGTATGGGAATAAACATGAAGAATTTTGAAGAATGTCTGGAGAACCATTTTGCATMGCTATGATGCTGAATTAGAATAATGAAGTGGGCACATCAGGGCAAAGATAATCGCAGGAGTGCTGTGAATGCACAGAGGAAAGTTTGAAGAGGTGTCCAGGACAGACAAAAATATTCAAGAACAGCCATTATTACTGAGCTCTCTTTGTACAGAGGCAGAATTAATGAATGGGATTTTGTAGAAATCTCTGTTCAAGTCCGTTGGGTTGAATCAAATTGAGACATGTATTCTACTAATGTTTTCAGTAATGTACAGCCAGTTTTAAAAAATGAGGAGGTAAGTGAGGAGTAGCATTACATCAAGGATAAAGCTGACCCAGCAGTCTGGTGTAGGCCTCTCACCAACTTTGTACTGTGTCACATTGTTGGCTACAGYGGTTGCAGCCCTGATTAATTGTCCTTGTCACTCAGATCCTGGGAAAGATCCTTGAAGGCAGACTGATACTCCAAGATGATGTCAGATGTGAGGCCATTTGATCAGGGTCCCAGCTGAGAGCAGATCTATAATGTTTGGAGTTGCTGGGCTGTGCGGTGGCAGTGAATGTGAAGCCCAGATGGAAGTGTAGGTTCTGCCTCCCCTGTGTGACTAAAGGCCTCCCTCTGACACATGCGCAGAGCTCCTGTCAAAATCAATGGGAATTATGTGAAAATATCTGAGGATGATGAGACTATCCTTAACTTTCGTGTTCATCTGTTATGAGAATTGTATCACTTCATTGTTCCAGACTTTCATTTGCTAAGAGTTAGTTTCTACAACTTAAAACTTTAATATTTATGATAATAATGCCTGAGATCTTTTTCTCAAGCTTTCCAGAATTAGGTCATGCCACACATCTAAATTTAGTCCGGGTTATGACTGCTCTGATATTTTCTCTTATTTCATATTATTCATCTTTCTTCTGTCTGCTGGCTTCATTTCAGACAAAGTCAATATTTTCTCTGGAAATTATTCCATTTTGTTGCTCTATGATATCATAGCAAATGTCAGCGGATCTTATGTAATATAGAGTTACAGGCTGTTATCCTTCTTTTTACAAGCAAACAGATTTGAATAAAATAGGTTCATGGTCAAATTCAATATTTTTAGGGCTTCTAATGCAGTTAATGAAGCTATCTACTGGCAAGAAGGTCTGCCTCTTTTCTGGGTGGTCTCTTGTCTCTCTTACTCTTGTATTTGATCTTTAAAATGGCGATGATTTTTCTTGTAACAAAGTCACCATTCATTCATTACTTAGCAAGTCTGAGCGCATTTTATGGTTTCTCTTTCCTGATAGCAGAATTGCCAGTGTGATTCAAGCATAACGTCTCTCTGTTTCTTCTTGTTTAGCTTGCAGGGCCAGGGCAGTACAAAACTTAACTTGTGCCAGGAAGGAGCAAATGATAGCCACTATTTTTCCTTACCCTAAAGCAGTCAAGTCCTCTACCGATTTGAATGCAGGTACACCTGTTGTCGTCAGATGAAAACCTGCTTTAAAAAAACTGAAGCACTTCCTTTTTCATCAGTTTATGATTTTGACAGGAGCTGGACTTCTCTGTCCTAAAAAGAGGCCGTGTTGCACACAGGTAACAGTTTGTGATCTTCACAGGCAGTAGGAATTAGGGACCGTGTGGGAGGATCTGCATTTGGCACTGGGTTTCCTTTGTGGGACCTAGCTGGGAAGGAAGAGCAAGGCTGCCGGAGCTGCTGGTCGGCCCCAATGGTAGCACACTTGTACTGCTCCTGCTGCTGGCAAGCGGGCAAGACAAATGTATTTTTAAATCCCTTCCTCCACGTAATCATAATAAAAAGAGCAGGTCACAAAAGCAGCAGAACAAATAGCAGCCAAGCAAACCCACCCATCCAGCCTCCCCTTCAATCACTCACTCTGCAGATGGCTTTCAAGGCCTGTCTAGGTCATATTATGACTCCTTTATTAGTGTTTAAGGTCACCAGGAGACATGCAAGTGCATCCTATATCAGGAAGTGTAGTGTGTCTCAAGAGTGAAATATTTGGCTGTTAGTAGGAGCTGTGGCTGCGACTCGGAAATCCCGGGAAGTGAGTTAAAGGCAGACAGGCTCCAGGCGCCGCGCTGCCGCGCTGCAGATAGGGTGCCCCAGAAGAATAGTGCCCTTCCTGCCATTCTCAGCACGGCGCTGCATTTCTGTCACACTTTCCTATTGAGTTCCTAGAGGCCATTTTCCATTCTGTCCAGCTGGCTGCTGGCTGCGCTTCCAAAGAAAGGGCTTCCATGCGGGCAGGTACACAGCCCAGAAATGTGGCACGCTCTGATTTCACTCTGCTGCCAGCAGATTGCTCCTGCAGGAAGACTGATTAGAAACACGTCACGCTCGCCTTTGCGAGGTGAGTGCCAGTGTGCAGGGCTCCGTGAGGGAGCAGCAGATTTATTTGCTTATTTATTGGCACGGGGCTGGGGTTGGGTTTGGCAAGCGTGTGCACGCTCGCGCGCGCACGCCCTGCCACGCTGTCACCCCTGCGCCCGTGGGCCTCYGGCTCTGAAGCCTCCCCTCTGCTGGCGGGGAGGAGGAGGAGGAGGAAAGCAGGAAAAATGGCACAGATCCATCTCCCCTTGTCTCTTAAGTGAAGGCTGGATGCTTTCGTGGCATCGTATGGTCCTCAAGCCCAAGCCAGATCAGGAGTGTGAAGATCCTTGAAATAAATTTGATGGATAATTTCACAGCTTCCTTAGCCGCAGATGTGTCACCTTTGTGGCTCACTTGGTCTTGTTGGAACACGACTTGGACAGAAGGCAGCATTAGACCTCATACGTCCTTTTATGCAGCATGGCCCAAAATTGCTAAATGAAGTAGCTACTGACAAAAACTGATATACAAAAAGAGGCAGAGATGGGATGAGCTTTCTTTAGATACAAGATAAGGTGCAAAATATTTATGTTGTATCCATACGTGTAAGGATTACACTGTCTTCTCTTTACTGTCCTAATGTAAAAAAGACAGAGTGAGACAAGGGTGTGTAAATATCAACAGTAGTTTGAGCACGTGAAATACTCGTCCATTACTTCAGCTGTGATCTCACTGCAGGATAAAGAATCCTAAGACACATCCAACTGCAAAATAAAAAAAAAAAAAAGAATGTTTTCCCATATAGCAGAAATAGTGTTTTAAGAAATAATCATCTCTATCTAATATATTACAGTTCTAAGCCCTCTGACAGGTTAAACACAAATAAATGAAGAAAGAAAATCATGATACCATTGATGCCTACAGTAGGTGCACAATTACCCTTATTAGAATTCACCATTTCCAGACATTTGTTTGAATTTTTTTTTCCAGATTGTACTGCACCAAACACACTATGTATTTTTACATGTATGCACTCGTGTTCATACACACCAAACACAAATATATTAAACTGTCTCTTTTATTTAATAAAAATAGAAAGAGTCACAAGTGGAATACAGGGTGGAAAGCTCTAAGGCTCGTTTCAGTTTACTGTTTGGAATCTTTCTCACTATACCAAAAATGTATTCTACATTTTAAAGATTTTTTTGAATTTAAATGTCATTTGAAAATTATATTTGAAACACAATTCAAAATGAAATAAACCATTATCCACTTTGCAGTCCAAAGAAAAAAGGTTTAGTAAGGAGAAAAATTGACAAGTTATTTTGAGGCTAGCAATGCTCAGATTAAGTGCCGGGGCTTAAAGGAAAAAGTCAGCAGTGTGGTCAATAGACCAGTTTTCTGTGATGCAATTTTGTGTGTTTTGGTCAGTACAGTACAGCACAGTGAGAGGAGTGGAAAAGTCAGATTTTTATAAATGCTCAGGGCTCTGAGTTCAGGCTATGGATTTAACTTCCAAACTCAGAGAAAATTTTCACGCAGCTTGAGATATTTTGTTAATACAATTCACGTACATAAAAAATTGTGCATGCACATATGAGAAAACCTTTTTACTCAAGARTCAGCTTTCCCTGAAACATTTTATCCTGACTAAAGGATTTAAAATTCCCATTATTGGCCACATCTGCTGGCACATTCCCATTTGCAGAAGTAATTTAGTACTGAATTTTTCACTGATGTGGCCTGTGAGACATCTTGCCAGCCCTCACGGGGCATTTCTGAGCAGCATCTCTGCCCTGGGTAAGTGCCAGTGGTGCGTGCAATGTGCCCCCCAAGCACTGTGGGTGCCAGCTCGCAGGCAGAGGTTTGCTGCTACATGCTGATTATGGCAATCACATCAGATCAGCAGGTCTAGCATTACAAAAGCCAGTCTTGACAGACCCGATTTTTACATTAAATATTTCTAATTATTTGCAGTTGCATTGAAATGAAAACCATCTATGGCACGTATCACTGTCTTAGAGGATCATCCGTGGTTGACATTATTGTTAGCACCCAGAGAGCCATTGGGAGATTTTGGGGAATGTTAAAGTCAGCTGATTTTAYGTGTGCTTTTCCTTCATGTCTGCAAGAATGTCTTTCTTGCTCTAGCAAACCTAGCAAGGATTTAGCTGCAAGGAGATCATGCTGGTGGGCTGAGAGCTTTCTCCTTTCCGCTTTCTGAAGAAAGCAAGTCTCCTGCATAGATCATTCAAGTTTTTCAGGCTTGAAGAAACTACAAAGGGTTGTGTACAATCTGTTTTTCTCACGCAGATATGAGATCAACAGCATGACAAACCTGGCTGTGTCAGACATACATGGCAGACAGAAATAAGCATTTATTTTAGCTGTCACTGTATGACAAGTCCCTGCTCTGTGAATCTATTGGAAGATATTTACTGCTTGACTTAAAAAGGAAACAACAAAAACACACAACTGTGAGACAGATGAAATTAATAAAAGACTTCAATTTGGTGAGTAGAATTTCAGATTTCCCTCCATGTAAGCTATTATAGGTTGCATGATGACTACCCTAAATATTAGCACACGGAATGCTGCCATCTTACATAAATAATATAAAGCTTGTTGTAATCCTGCATAAACCCCACTTCGGATGTTGAGAAATATTATGCAAGTGTCCAACATGAAAAGAGTTGTGTTTCTTATTCCACCACTCTGGCCAAATACCATGTTGTCTTTACTGGAAAACTGGTGTTCATCAAAYGAGTTTAAAGCTAAGAGTGTGAGAGGGTGGGACATTGCATTCTTGGGAAATGACATTATGAATAGTACAGAACTCCTTTTTTTTTTGGGCTGCTAGTAAATCTGGGATATTATACAGTAAGCAGGGAGAGCCTGCCATACTCTGCTTGCCTTCCAACTTCCTTTTAATGATCACTTTTTTCTTTCAGGCATATAGAATAAATAAGGTACCCTGTGCTCACCAGGGCTTCTGGTTCCCCTCTGCTTCCTTCTTGAAAGCTTAAAGCTCTACACCAAGAAATATCAAACATTCTTAAACTTTTAGCAAGAAAACAAAACAAAACAAAAACAAAAAAGAAAAAGAAAAAGAAAAAGAAAAAAAAAGAAAAAAGAAAAGAGAATCTAGTAAGCCTTCCTCTATAAAAAAATGTCTGTCATCAAGGATGGATGCAAAAGGAGATACCAAGAGCTTTCTTTTGAGAGACTATGTGACAGAAATGTATAGGTAAATGTAGTTTTTGTGTGATGGTCAATGTGTGCATGTTAGYGACTTTCTGGAAGATGCTGGACTTCAGAGCACAAACACAGAAGAAATTTACTTCAAAGGTACCACTTTTAACCTAGGAGTGTTTTGTTTTTCTTTGCATTTCTTTGCATAATGTTTCACCTACTAAATCAGAGGTAGGATTTTTTTTTTTTTTTTTTTTTTTTGGTATAAGTTCAGGTATTTTCCCAATAGCTGATGTGAGAAACTGTGCTCTAACACATGCTTACTGCTCAGGATGTGAAAAATAACTTCCAAGGGGCAGGCTTGAAGGTCTGCAGTAGCAGCCAGTGGTGCGTTGTGTCTGCCCTGGGCCTTTTGCATTGGTCTCATGTAGCGTAGGTGCTGCTGCTATGTGCTCCTGTAAGCAGGAACTGGGTGGAAACGCTTTAGCTGAACGATGCTAATGAGCTCTTTTATCAAAGGAAACAAATGGCATAGCAGCAAGTGTTTTATTAATTTCTTCTATGGCTCCTTGGAAAGGGGARTGTTGTCAGAAATCTTGCAAATGATTGAGATAGAAAAATAATAGTGACAAATTTATTTTTAATTAATTAAAATTCCTATTCTTTGGGAACATTTGCTGGAAGATTCAGCAAGACATGAAAGTTTGTGTAAAACTGTGATGTGGCTGACTCAGTTCAAAGATTATGCCAGGCTCTTCCTATCATGTTTTTCGTCTCACCTGTTATCTTTCTTTTCTCCCTTTCTGTTTCAACTCCCCTTCCTTCCTTGCTTGTCTCACCAGCATATAGCTTTTGGAAAGCAATGAAAATATCTGTGCACCCCTCCAAATTCTTAGGGACAGAAGGCTGAAATGAGAGGAAGATCATTTCCTCATAGTTGGGAATCTTTAAAATACTGAAGTCCTGCTGCAATATCAACACTTTTAAACCCAATAGATTAAAGTACTTCAGGGGATGCAGAGAAACAGAACTGTTAAGCCTGTTAAGCAAAGAGAGAAAAAGAACATAGAAAATATTTTTTTCCTTCTTCCTCTTTGCATTGCTGTGGGAAAGGAGACAGAGAATAGATGGAGTTGGGACWGAGTAAAGGAGTTTTTTGCTCTTTGCACACCAGTGTCACCCATCCTTGTCCTGCAGAAGGAGGGATGTCTRCATGGCACAGTGCCAGTCTCTGCCACTTTTTTTCTCTTGATAGCTTTGTAAGCATTGTTAACATTTTAAATTGCTTTGAATAAGTCTGAAGACTTGAAAACCAGAATGTAGAGCCTTTGTGTTTCTCTGTAGGTGAAAGTCCCAGCTCTGAACAGAAGAAAGCAGAGTGTGTTTGGGATAGTTCGCCAAAAGAGTTTGCGAAGCGGGCAGGGCACTCACCTATGTAGTTTCCTTTATATTTGCAGGCGTACAAAACAGAGATATTAAGACCCAGGCTGCATTTTCTGTTCCCAGAGAACCACAAGGTAGACCATTCCTATTTATCTGAGCACTTGTTACGTTTGTGTAATTCATCAAAAGTTTAAATCTCAAATAATAAGTATCTGATAGTGATCACTACCCAGAAACACTTTCTTGATGATTCTAAAAAAGCTTGGTCACCTTTCGTGCATTGATTGACTCACAGCTTGCAGTTCAGAAAGCTCTTGCAGTACTTGCTCACTTCTGCTAAACTTTCCCATCTAAACTTTCACTTGAAAGACTTTTCTGGAGAGCTGCTTCCCAGACAGTTGGCCTCAAGTCTGTGATGCTGTATTCCAGCTCAGATACCTTGCATTTGTTGAACTCCATGAGATTCCTGTTCATCCATGTCTCCAGGCTGTTCAGGTGTATCCAAATGGTTTGTTAACAAAGACATAAAATAATGGTTGAAGTACCATTATCCCTGAGAGATCCCAATAGCTCATGGCCACCAGCTGAACTTTGCACCCCTGAATACAATTCTTTGAGCATGATAACACAACCAGTTTTCCTCCCACTTTATCATCCATTTATACAGACCGTATTTATATAGAAAATACTTATCACCAGTCTGTTGATAAGCAAATTAGGGGAGACTGTGTCAAGGGTCTATCTAAAGTCAAGATACACAACATCTCTTGCCTGTCCAGGGCACTGTGTCACAGAAAGCAACAAGACTGATCAGGCATGATTTGTCCTCAGTAAACTTATGTTGGCAACTCTCAACCTYCTTCTTGCTCTTTGGGTGTTTGGAAGTTATCTCTAAAAGGATTTGCTCTATCACCTTCTCAGTAGCTGTAGTGAGAGTGAATGATCTATAGGTCCCTGGATTCTGATTCTTGCCCTTCCTGAAGGTGGGTGCAAAATTTCCTCTTTTCCAGTTCTGAGGAACCTCTCCCAGGTGACACRATCTTTTGAAGATGACATAAAGCAGTGTCACAACAACTTCCACCAGCTTCTTCAGTACCCTAAGGTGTACCACATATGGTCCTATGGGCCTGTGCAAGTCCAAGTGAGTTAAGTGACCTCTAACTGTGTCATCTTCTCACATGGGTGTTGCTTCACAAAGCTCAGGGACCTGGAAAGCTTGAACTATCCTTACCAGTGCAGAACTACACACCAAAATGCTTTGTGCACATCCACTTTTGCTTTGTCACTAGATCCTATCACACTGAGATGGACTTCTCTCTAACCTGGATCTAACCTGGATTTGCTGCCAGAGTACTTGCAGATCTTTTTTTTGTCCTTCACTTCCTTTGCCAGTTCCATCTGAGCTATGGCATTTCTGCCTYCATCCCTATATGTGTCTGTAATACTCCCAAGCATCTTTTCTATGCTTGTGCCTTCTGTGGGCTTCCTTTTTTTGTTTTTGAGTTTGGTCAGGACCTCCCTGCTCATCCACAACAGCTACCTGCTACACTTCCTCAACTCCCTACACATTGTAATAGACCATCCTTGTGCTCCATGGATGCTGTCCTTGAATATGGTTTATCTAGACATGAATCTCCAGCATGCTACCTTAACCAGTAGTGCAGATTTTCAGCAGCCAAGGTAGTTGCAGGCACATTGATGCGTTATTGACTGGGACTAGAATCTGTGAGAACCTCACTCTTGTCAAAACATCAGCAAGATGCCACTGTGGTCCACCTTCCACAGGTGTTCTGTGGTCTGGAAGGACAAAACTGCCTCTTTGAGGACTTGTACCTTGTAACTACATGACAGAACCCCCTACACAATATTGGATAAAAAAAAATATGCCAGCACAAAAATACAGTACTGTAAATTATTTAAGAGTAAGGTTGTTTTGTGTACATATAAGGCAAATCTGTAAAGGAAACAAGGTCCTGTCTGAGAATAAATGACTGACTTTTTTGTTCTCTCACCTCAACTGAGCTCATATAGTCCTAAATATATTGATTTTTTTTTTAAATTCCTGATACTATACGTAGGCACTTAAGCCAAATTGATAATGAAAATCTAATCTAAACATCAAAAGTAGTAGGGCATAACAACTTTTGCCAGCTATCAGTGAGCCAAAGTAGAGCAGGCTGAACCAGTTTAAATGTAAATGGATCATTAGATAAAGTGTTATGGTTTAGTTCAGGAATTTTCATTTCTCTATCTACAATAGCACGGGGCAAAATCTTTTGGCCACAGGATCCTCCTGATGTCCCTGTCACTTACCTCTGTGCAGTGCCCTAGATGAGGGGATATGGGGAAGTTTTACAATACCCATGTCTCACAGTGGCAAATTGGTAGCAGAAAGAGATCTAATCACTTCAACTTTCACATTAAGGCAGGTACAAGAATAGTTCAGAAGAATAAATTTCCCAAAGACTATCTCATACCTCACCAGTCTTTTGTGCAATAAAATTTGTGTAATAAAAATAGTGTTTTTCTGTGAAATAATAAAGAGCTCTGGAAATAATGAATATGTTAAGGGAAACTGCGTTTTCTTGGAATAATAAATATCTTAAAGACTAATGGAAATCTTCATTATCTATTTGGAGTTAATAATTCTTGCTGTGAATAATTACAAATAAAGCATTGTTTCATGTTGGGCTATCAAGGAAGACAACAGTAGAATCAACAGAATGTCAAAATTTCAAATAATTAGGTTTTTGGACTTGTTTTTTCATAATCTTGGGATGATGGCATGGCTGTTTCCTCAGCCTGGGAAGCATGAGTTGACTTGGCAGTCCGGTGCAGCTAGTAGGTTGTTGATTATTGTGATAGATTTTCACTACGTCACCTGCGTTGTTTAAATCAGTATGGAATGGCTTTCTAAAAGAGGTGCTGGAAGTGAGGGATACACTGGTGAAAGGGCTAAAATTTGATTGTCACCCACAAAAAAGTAAATTCACATCTTAAAAAAGGGAAATTAAACAGAAGCAGAAACAGGAAGCTCGAGTGAACAATACAGGGCTGGATATCAACTTGCATAAAGTTGTTTGTTTGCTTATTCTCTGGTAGTTACAAATATGGTTTTAAATGCATTCTATTTATTTCTGCAGTGGATGTTTGCAACTTCTGCAGTTGGTAAATTTGTAAACAACACAGTACAGCTACTTAATTAAGACTATAGATGTGGTTTTGACTGCTTTATATGTGGGATAAATCCGGCTTTTGAAGTCATGGAGGCAGAGAAAACAGTTTTTGGATTGAGTTTCTTGTTTTGTTTTGGGGGCATTGTTTACTCGACAGTGCCTGTAGAGAGCGTGTCATGAATAGTAGCATTGCAGAAATTTTTAGAGAAACCCTGTAATAGGGTACATTAGGGTACCCTGTAGAACAACATAAATTGCATAACAAATACTTGCTATTCTGCAAAGATTGAAACTTAGATTATCCTGCAGGACAGCATCAATTCTGGAAAGCACCAGAACCCCCTCCAACTCACTAGCCATAGAAAACAACTGTGACCACTCATATCTTGCATCTCAGTGCAATTTTAAAATTCAGCTCAGAGATAAAGCACTAAGCATTCTGGATTACAAAACCTATTGCAGGCTATGCCAAAAGTAATAGCAGTGGAAGCAAATAATTCTGTACATCCTCTAAGGTGGACCCAATTTAATGCAAGGAAAAGGTGCTCTGTGATTTTATCAGAATTTGTTCTCCTTGCTGGAGCCAATAGTCGGGCTGCCATGAACTAAATACTGTTCAGATTTCTACAGCTCAATTTATAGTGAATAGTTTTGAAATACTCCCAACATCACAAAAATGAGAGAAACTTGCTTTGCAAGACAGATAAAAGAGATATGTCTTCTGGTAAGACCTAAAAGTAGGTATTGAAGGGTTTACAGGGGCTCTAATCTATTTCTCTTTGAGACAAACTATTTTAAGGCATATACTATCAGGCTTACAGCAGATCATATCAACTCTCTAGAACACATGTGGGTAGATTACCAACATTAGTTGCATAAAATTGATTAACAGAGCCATGCAACACTGGTCAAGGTCCTACATGAAGCAACATGTTATTAACACATTTGAAAATGCAGCAGTAAAATACAAATAGTTTGTAAAGAACCCTTATCTGTGAAGGACTGACTTGTCCACCTCAAACACTGACACCTCTAGTCAACTTGCTGTGAAAAAGACTCAGAGTTATCCTGTTAGAGATGAATTTTTCTCTTCTTCCCCAGTTTCACAATAGTGGAGCAAGGTAACTAGGACTATATTGTTCTGAATAGTCAGTTCTGCTCCTGTCCTAATTTAGGGATGGAACACTGAAAGCTCCCCTTAATGTAAGGTTCATTTATGTGTTACTGACTCAAGTTTCCCAAAAGATAAAGCATTGAAGGCAAAATCTACAACAGAAATTGATGCAATGGCAGACTGTAGAGCTAGTGAAATCCAGGGACTGCTGACAAGCTGGTAAGTGCTCTGGGTAAGATGTTGTGGGCTATCTCAGTGATGCTAAAGTTGCTGTGTCAATACGAGTCATGTAATATGTCTGTGCATTTGAACAATGTTTCACAAATTAAACACTGAACAGATGAGGGCCTATGATATAATTGCTAAGGTCTGTGAACATGGATTCGATCACAACAATAGCGCATGCTGCTGCGATGGCTGTCATCTCCTGCTTGAACATGTCAGAGGCACTGTTGCAGCAGACAGAAAAAGCTTATATGGAGTTAGTTGGATTGCGGGAGCAGGTGAGGAGCAAGCATAGAGGTAGGAGGCTTTCCAAATACTTGGTGTTTCCCTGAACCTATAGCCTTTGTCTTCGGATGTAATTTAGAGCAGCCCAAGAGTTGATCTGAGCTGACTGGAGTGATAGAAGAAAGACTGCTGTGTTTGAGGCTTGGCCAAAATCAAAGCAAAACTCCTCTACTATTAACATGTACTTTTCATCCCTCCCAGCTCACCATCCACCTCTTCTACCCCGTGAGGCAAAGGGAAAAGGCAATTTAGAGATTTGCGTCAGTTGTATTTCTTTATTCTCACCTCACCCTCTTAGTTGAGTGAGATTCTTCAGCTGTTCTCCATAATTTTGCCCATTGTGAGCTTGCATCATTTCAGTTGGGGAGTGGGATGTGAGGGTTTATTTATTAGACATAGAATTGCCTCAAGGTGATCTACTGGTAACAGGTATTTCCTTCCAGGAGTCTGATTCAGACTTTGATTGTTGCTTGGTTATATGAAACCACTGATGATGGATGAAGTCGTCCGGGTTTCTAATTTTCTGCTGGATTTCATTCATATTTCAAAGAGGTTAAGCAGACAAAGAGGCTGTTTGCTGCCAGACCTACTGCCAGATTGTCTGAGCCACCTACAATTTATGCTTCTGAAAGAAAAAAAAAAAAACTCAACTGATAAGTACTTTGGATACACGAAGGGGAACAGCAGCACTGAATACGAAATACAAAATAAAGAAGTTTCTTCATCTGTGTAAAACTAAGGGTCATGTTGTCACTCTAACTGATTTGCAGAGTTAACAATTTGCTCTATTCTATTCTCTTAAACCAAAATGAAGCATCTTCCTTCAAAGAGTGCCAATATCTTGCTGGTTCTTTGCGTGCAACAGCCACTCCTCATTTGTTTGCCGTCCAGTATGAAAGCATGTATGACTTCTCGAAGTCTCAATAGTTACAGATTTATAGGATTATTTTACCTCTCTTGGGAAACAAGAACCAAAGAATATGTAAACATAGAAATATAGAAAATAGTCTTATTTTGATAGCTGTGCTGAGCATTTATATATTGAGAAATCAGGTCACTAAAGATGATAAAGAACTAATAGTTTTGCTTAGAAGGAATAGAAATATGCCATTTCATAAATCCCTTCAGGAAACAGATGGCAGCACTGTGACAATCATCTCTTTTTTTTTGGAAAAAAATGTAGACACAGTGGTAAATAAAATTTACATTTAACAAAGGAAAAATTTTTATTATTAAACTGAAAATAATGTCTTAATATTGGAGTTAAACTCAAAATAGAGCCTAGTAGAAAACAGCATGAAATGTTATAGCAGCTGCCTTTGGACTGGAGAATTTGTTATGCTGAATGGAACAGGAAACAAGGAGAGACTTTATTATTACCTTTCATATTCCAAGGTTTGTGGGTTTTCTACAGATGTAGAAAATAAGGCAAATAACTCCTGAGATGGATGATGGAGTGAACACAYAATTCCTGGAATTTCAGTGGAAAGTATCTGTAGGTAGACTGTTTACAATCACTTCATCATTGGAGCAAAGTTAACATACTGAACAATATATATATATACACACATACATGTACACACACATATGTAAAGGAACAACATCCTCTTATTTTCAAATGGAAGAGGCGCATAGCCCAGAAGGATGCATGAGGAGCAACACCACTGAGTTTACAAGCAGTTTTCGATGCAGATCATGGCTTAGAGTTGTTGCTATCTGAGTAGTATGGAGAAATGAAAGTGAGAAAGAAAATGCCATGATTTAGAGTAGCTCAAAAGAACAGAATTATAAGTATGAAGTTTTTATGTTACCAGATATAACAGGAATGTAAAATATTGTTTCCTGCAAGAGGCCATTTTAAGAACAAACATTACAGGGATAACAAATGCAAATGCTTGCAGAGACAAACTTGTTAAAATGTTTGTTTTAGCAAGGAACAAAAGTCAAACCACAAAGAACCCAGGAATCAAGTCTCCTGATATTGCACTGGGTGGCAGGGCAGTATTCAGCATGCTCTAGATTTGGGGTAAAGTTTTCACCACAGTGATTTAGGAGCCCAAGTCCCATGAACACTGCCCGTGGCCATTCCTGTAGTAGGAATAGCTACTCTTCTTTCAAGTGTGACAAGACCAGCAATATTTCTGCTCTTTAATTGCACTTCAGCATTAAATTGCAATCAGCAACAGCTTTGGCTGTGCTTCAGCAAGGTGCCTGTTGGCAGAGACAGGGAAACGCAGGGGCAATCACTTCTTGAGGAGTTATCATTGGATAATTGCCCCACAGGACAGCTAAACCTGATCAGCCAAGTAACAGAAGAGCAGAACTGTCTTTGAGAAATGAGACAAATTGTTCAGACAGAAACACTAGACAAGTACTAATTTGGCGTTTTGCTTTTCTTTTTTTTTTTTTTTCCTGTTAAGGAGAAATTTGTGATTACTCACATGTAACTTAAGAAAGCTGCAGAATTCACATCTGTATATTTGTTTTGTGCTTGTAGAGCTGAGCCCTTTCCCCCAAGTAGGATGACATTGTCCTTGTTGCCCCTTTGGAACAGCCTTTGGGCTGTGCTCTCTCYATCTTTTCCTGGGGCCACAGATTGCACTTATGGACACTGATGGTGCCACCAGGCAGCTCCTGAAGAACCCACCAGCACTCTTGCTGCTGGTCCAGAGGGCAGAGGGCCCTGTAGGCATCTCCCCCTTGTCCCAGTTTTCTATCAGGGTCTTCACTGTCCCAGGGGGCCTCAAGTGGCTCTCCTTGTCCATGTGCAGGTGACCAAGAGGGACCACCATGAGAATGTCTTCTTTTCTTTAAGATTTCTTGATAGGAAGCAGAGGACAAAAGCATCTGGGCAGCTAAGGCAGATTGGGGCCAGGAATGCCCAACATCTTTGCGGACTGAGCAAGCACTAGGTGAGAATTAAATTTTTTAAGTTTTGTAGTGAGACTGTAATACTCCAAAAACTCCTCCTCTTCCTTTTAAACAGGTCAGGAATAGTATAATTGGTATAATAACTCTGAGTTTTTCTTCTATTTCAAAGGAGATTGTACTTGGCAAGTGGCTTCAAGTAGAGACTGCTGTGGTGTAGAGGGTACCTTTTTCAATCTGGGGTRGAATAGTGCCACCATTCACACCAAGAGAGGATTTGGGATTGCATTTGATAATGTTAGGGAACACTGGTGAATTTGTTAGCATCGTGTCAGATTGCAGGATCTGATGATATTATACAACAATTTCCTCTGTTTGATCTGAGTGTTGGGTATTGAATCAGTTTTTTTCACTATCCAGCTTATGCAGGGTAAGCAAATGCTCATTTAACAGGGGGTGATATTGCATTGTATTTTCGTATATCCAAACTTTGCTCCACAGACATATACAGAAAATAAGTGTCCGAAGAGTATTACCTCAGTTAGACAGGACTATTTGGATTTAACCATCCTAGCTTTTGCTTTGCACCGTGCACAGTTCTCTTCCTGCAGGCTGGAGGAGTGCATATGCAGCTGTGGAAAGGTTGGGAAGGGCAGTTCTATCCAGTCTGTTTGTAAAGAAAATGCACATAACAACACTTGGAGTACTTAAGAGCGATTTATGTAGCCATCTAGATAAAGTTACAGGAGCGAACTGTTATGCTAAGTGCATAATACTGTTAGTCCTGCTTATCTCATTTCACTTACTTGACAGACAGGTCTTGTACAAGACCAGTTCAAGCTTGTGTGAAATAAGCAGTAATAATAATTCCCAATCATTTTTCGTTAATGCTCTTACCACCTGGAACCACAAATGGGCATCCAGCCTGTAGAACAAGGAAGCACTCTTCATAACTTCCTAACAGGCTCACACTCACTTGACATTGCTCCATGTGTGACACTTCTTAGAACACATGTAGCAGAGTTTTTTTCAAGGACTACCCGTTCTTTGCTTAAAATGAAGGAGTTATTTCCCTCTCCAGAAGTCTCCTTTCTTCACCTCTCAATGAGAAAACTCTATGCACATGTAAGGATATTTGTAATGCCCTTTCTTGATATCTTTTAAAAAAGTTGGATCCTTTATGTATTGGAGTCTACTTCTCTGCTAATATTGATAGCACATTTCAAATATATCAACCAAATGACGCAACTTTTTGTGGGGTGTTAATTAAACAGTTCTCTCTGTGTATCTTTAGTGCTGGGTGAGCAGCAGACTGTCATGGCAGGAAATGCTCTTGAAGATTAACACTACCTGCAATCCAGAAAATGTTGCTGAACCTGAGAGAAAGGRAAAAAAAAAGGTATGAGTACAGGAATGCTGCCCTCACAGCCCTGTGTGCGTGCTTTTCAGTCCTCGCTTAGGGCAACTGGAAATGCCAGTTTTCACAAGAATCCACATGTGTTTACTTTGAAGTTGACCTTGGCCCAAAGTAAATATGAATTCAGAACTAATGAAATGGGATAATAATAATATAAATTATTCTCAAAATGGAAAATGACAGTTAAGACAATAAGATAGGGTTACTCAGGAATCCTATATCCTTATATCCATTTTGCCTGTTCATTGTAAATGTTTCATGAATTTCCCATTTCCAGTTACACTGATGCTTTCAGCCTTAAGATATTAGAAGTGTCTTGCTTATAAGGAATACTGGGGAAAGAAATATTGCATTGCTCACATTAGACTATGCAGTATTAAGTCATGCGAAGGAAGAACAATCTGCTGGTGAGTATGTGTGATTTTAATCATTATTTTTAGATGTAATAGCTCAAGTTACTAACATCTACAAAGAACTGAAAATGGGGGATTAAAATGTACTGCTTATGTCCATACCAATCCTATCTGCAGCAGTTCATGGCTCAGTCAGTTGCTGCTCTGTCCTTCTCTTGCTACTAATTGCTTTCAGAGTCTTTCWCACTCCTCATTAAATACCGTCGTGATTTGAACAAGCAGTGTAAACACAACCTCATTAAAACAAGCAAACAAACAACAGAATCTGTGATCACAGGATGCAAAACACTGATCGAGTGCGGACTCACAGTACTGGTTTAAATGTGTTAAAAAACACTGACAGACTCACTTTGTACCTGCAGGATTTGTGCCAGATCTTGGATTACCTTCCTGCGCTCCTCTTAACTTTGTGCTGGTTCAGCTACTTCAAGTCCTTCTAGAGCCAGAATAAAATTGGCAGAAAAGTATAAAACTGGCACAGACTCCACAATCTGTGCCCTGATGAATCTGACAGGGATGTGACTGTGTGACCGAGTTTGAGCTTCATGGCTCATCTGACAGGGCTCAGCTCTCTAAGAGATGCAAAGCAAAGAGGGCAAAACTTTGMAGATGGGATGAAGCAGAAAATTTCTGTCATGGGCCAAACCAAGTCCTTGGGATGGAACCACAATCAAACGTACAAAAAGCTTAGGTCAGGCTCTGAACTTCCTTGCAACAACCTGCATGGGTAGGAAGACCAGAGAGCTGACACTTCGCTTGCACTTGCACAATTTGCACTTGCAAACTGATGAATGAACTAGAAAAGGAGGTACCTTTGATTAGCCCTAATCACCGTCTACACCAACTCTCCTGATCAAATCAACATGATTTGAAACATTAGTATCATAAAACTGCTTCTTTCAGCAGAGAAGGGGCAAATTCTCAAAGCTAGAAATTTTCAGTGATTTTATTTATTGCTTTCTTGAAGTTCCCTTCAAACAGACTTTTTGCAGATATCAGACTGTTGGAAATATATTTGTATGTATTCTGTAAGAATGGCAAGAACTCTGATAGCAACTTACTAACAATGTTTTTTGCAAGGAAAGGGAAAAATGTAGAAAATATTTTTTATCAAGTCTCAGGAGTGTTTCTGTGGCCCTTAATGGTCAGATAAAAGGGTTCATGTGATGTTTACCCAACCTCCTGCAGAGTAATTGCCATAGCAGCTCATATAAAAGCAACAGCAGAAAGGTGTGAAAGTCATTTGCTGGGAAGAAATAGGAAGCAATCAGCAACACTTTAAACAAATTATTACCATGAAATCACTCTCTCAGCTTGAGATAAGTACTCAAGGTCTGTTAAAGCTATAACTGCCCTGTGGCTTCCCCTCCCAAGACATATTTTTCTGCTAAGTTTTTATTTATAAAATGAGGAGAGGCAGTGGAGTTAAGTATTAAACTGATGCTGGATATCCTTGTCCTCAGGCTATGGCTGGTTTCTGGAGCTGCTTGTTCTCCCACGTACACATGTGCAGGGACGTTTCAAATGCCTTAACTATGAGCCATGTCCTTTTGCAGTGAAGCAAAAGTCTGCCCAGGCTAAACTCTTAAGAAATAGCAGTTTATAGAAGTACCACTTGCAAATGTCCWTGTGGTAGGTAGGCGAGCTTCTAGGTGGCCTCAGAGGGAACCGCTTGGCACAGGAGAGCTGGGAAGGGAATGTCCTTGCAGGGGAGACCTGAGGGACGGGAGGGTTTTGGGGGCTGCCTGTGAAGCTGGGCCAGCTCTGTGGCCACTGTGGCTCCCAGGGGGCACATGCTGACCTGGCACCCTGCTTTGGGAGGGAGGGTGAATGCAGCACCTCTGGGCAGCGTTGCCCCATCCTGGGGCTCCTAGCCAAGTCTTCACTCAATGTTTGACTTGTTCCAGCTCTGGGTTGCCACATCTGAAGGGTAGTTGAACTGTGGATTCCATGTGTTTCACTACAGGAAATTCAGAAGCATTTGCTTCAGAAATACATTGATTTTGTCATATGTTTGAGTGTGCAGGTTTTTCAGTTATTATTATTATTATTATTATTTTTTTTTTAGTCTCCATTCATTTAGGAAAGGACAGGAGCAGAATAGATGTGGAAAATGGATATGGGATCAATCATTTTTCCCTTTTGCCTCAAATTCAAGCTTTTTGTCCTTTATGCCTTTACTCCTAAAATAGCCAGAAAGAGTGTACACATAGGTGAAGTCTAAGTAGAAGAGCTCTTGGGGGGGGGAGGGGGAGTCTAATTTTGTAAAACTTCTTTCTGAGAGCAACTTAGAGATACAAGGCTCCAGGAAAATCAAAGAGGAAAACAGCAATAGCAGAGGTATGTGGCATATTCTGTGTAAGTATGTGCAGAGGCAGGTCAGMGGGCAGGACATTGGGATGGTGCTGGGGAGCAGAGTAGATGGGAGGAGGTAGGACGGCTGGCAAGCGTGAGGAGCAGGCAGCAGTGGGGCAGGAATGGGAGGTTACAGAGCTACCTATAGGCAGAGGAAATGCCCCCTGGCACTTGCAAACTGCACCTGGGAGTTGTTAAGGAAGCAGCAAAGCTACTCCCTGGAGCCTGCTAGCCCCAGATGGGCTGTGGGAGGATGTTCAGTCCCAACCCTGGCCTTTTCCCAGAGCTGACATAGCCAGAGTAAGCAGATAGTGCTGAGCAGAAGCGGATCCAGGAGAAGTGTGATCTCTGCCATGAAGGAGAGGAAATGCTGTCAGCACTCCCAGAGGGATCTGGGATGGCCGGAGGCAGCCCCAAAGTCAGAAAGAGGCTGGTCATGGAAAGGACATGAGCAGGGAGTTCCCAGCACAGACTTACATCACAAAACAAGAACAAAACAAACAAACAAAAAAAGGACAAGAAATCCACAACTGCATATTTCACATATTTAGGTATCATTTTCTGTTTTAGGTGAACACATGTGGCTGCAGAGATGTCCAATCCTCTGCCTCCTTCAGTGGGAAGCGATGTGAAGGAAACAGCCATACAGACTGCCAGCAGTGTTGCGGTAAAAGGCAGGCAGCGAGTATTAGTCATTATATTGTGCATTTCTGTCCAGTCCAGAACCAGGTACTTTGCAAGAAACTGCTATCCTCTTTCTTGGAAGAAATTCACTCAAAAGCA
Source organism: Nothoprocta perdicaria (assembly GCF_003342845.1). Classification (NCBI taxonomy): domain Eukaryota; kingdom Metazoa; phylum Chordata; class Aves; order Tinamiformes; family Tinamidae; genus Nothoprocta; species Nothoprocta perdicaria. The sequence goes on along the minus strand of NW_020454350.1, from coordinate 2,069,984 downwards.
GGATGAAAGATGTTGCTGTTCTTTGCAGCTGCTTCCCCACTAGCCATGTTCTCAGTCACAGTGGAATCACAGAATCACAGAATCACAGAATATTCAAGGTTGGAAGGGACCTCTACAGATCATCTAGTCCAACCTTCCTGCTCAAGCAGGCACACCTACAGCATGTGGCACAGGGTGGCATCCAGGTGGGTTTTGAAGACCTCCAGAGTAGGAGACTCCACAACCCCCCTGGGCAGCCTGTTCCACTGCTCTGTCACCCTAACAGTAAAGAAGYTGCTCCTCACCTGGAGACGGAACTTCCTGTGCTCCAGCTTATGGCCATTACCCCTCGTCCTGTCGCTGACCACCAGTGAGAACAGCTTGTCCCCTTCCTCCCTGCATTCTCCCTTCCTGAACTTATACATATTAATCATATCCCCTCTGAGCCKTCTCTTCTCCAGAGAAAACAGGCCCAAATCACTCAGCCTCTCTTCATACGAGAGATGTTCCATTCCCTTAATCATCCTGATTGCTCTTCTCTGGACCCTCTCAAGAAGCTCCACGTCCCTCTTATACTGGGGAGCCCAGAACTGCCATCAATTTTCTTAGARTAACCCTCATTCTTTTTGTTATCTACAATATCTTATAATTAACTGATTGCCTTACACTTACCTCTAAGGATGTAACACTGGTCAGTCTCCTTTTTAAAGCTGTGACTGCATTAATGTTGGACTCATTTTATCTTTTGTCATCGGTCACTACTTGTATTCTGGGTTTTACATCAAGTTACTGTATTCTGCTTCTACAGGATTGACTGTTGATATTAAGTAGAGATGTGTTTGGACCACAAAAAAAGGAACCATCTCTGATTTCAAATTTTTCAAAAATTCAGGCACAGTGCAAGATAGAGTTTGTTCAGGCTCATGTCTGTATGGAAAATATTCAACTCTGTCTCAAGGTTTGTTTACATGTTTTTTGATTTCAATATTATATGAGCCAAATGCAATTTAATTAGTGAGGCATTGTAGAAATTCTTCTTATGGGTGTAATGTGCTTTGATCTCTTGCCTGAGGAAGGAGTTTAGCAATGGAACCGCTGCTTCTCCCTAATATGAGCACGCATCATTGTACTTGCTTTGTCCTGGCTCTGGGCTAGGTTATTTCTCTGCTGATTTTTAAATATTGCTTCTTTTTAACAAACACATCCCTCCCATCAGGAACTGGTCAGATAGTCCTTGCTTCTTTGCTGGTCCATKCTGGTTTAGCCTTCATGCTGCATGCTGAAGAAACACTTGCTAGCAAGGCTGCTAGGCCTGCTGAATAGCAAAGCGATTAGTGAGCTGCTTTTGGAGTCTAGGTTCATAACCCCATGGGCTGCCTCAGATCTTTGTTTTACATTTTTTTTTACATGTTTGTGCAGAAAATAAGAAATGAAGCCATTCCTAGCAGCCATCAAAATCTCAAGAGTAGCACATGCACAGGCATGTGCTTGTTGTTGTGATGACACTGCCACACAGGGTCTTCTGAGAACATCCATCTCATTGATCTCTTTGGTATGAGGCAGTCCAAATCCTCTTCATGATGCTTTTTTAATTGTTATTTATTCTTYCAGGAAGAAGTCTGCCTGGACATGCTGCCAGGCCGAGATCAGGAGGCAAGTCTGGCCCTCTTCCTTCAGGAGAAACAGCTGTGCTGGAGTCAGGCTGAGAGGACAGGTCAGCAGGTCACCTTGGGGTCAGGGATGAGGGAACCTGATTTTGAGTAAAGCTTTGGTTTCCACAGAAACAGCAAATCTTCCCTCCCACTTCTTGTTCTTCTTTCATCTCTCCCAGCTCCTCCCTGTGGTATTGCCATCTGATGTGCTGGGGCCAACTCGCTCAAATTTTATCTTTCAGCAGCAATCAGAGGAGCTGTAGACACTCTCACTATGCATGCTTTTTGCAAGCCTGGCAGCTAAAATGCTCTTCTCTGCTGGAGGCAATATCTGAGCTGTCCATAGACAGGGCAACAGCATAAAGTGCATCCCAAAAGTAAGGGGTGAACAACCTACTGAAAGAGCAAAGCAGGATAAACCCCTTTAGCAAGTTGAGGACACATAAGAGCATAGCTGCACAAACTGGGAGGGTAAAGGAGGAAAAGAGAAATGCTGTTGCAGACATAAACGGTAAAGCAAGTTCCCTCTTTGGGAAGAAGGGAGGGAAAACAGGGATCTTTCCCTGGTTTCTGAGGGGAGGATGTACRTAGGAAAATGAGCGTTGCACTAGTTTACTCTCAAAATTATGAGAGCTGCAGAATGAACTGCATGTGTTCAATTGGTTCAATTAGTGCTTCTTACTGTGTTTTTTTTCCTCTGATGTGTTTTACTTCACTTTCTAATATTTTGCACTGACAGCTTCAATAGTTTTCTCTAAATAAAAGCTAATGCACAAGAAAGCGTGACAGGCAGCAAGCACTCAATGCCATGACTTCTTTTCTTGTCTCACCCCTTCTGATGCCCTCTCTCTGTGAAGTTTGGCATTCCCTCTTGCTTTCAGGAATAGGAAGCTAGCAGAAGGGAGAGAGGTGGGGAAACTGAGGAGAGAGCCATGCATGATGACGTCTCTTTGAGCAAACATTCTGTGTGTGCCTCGGATACCTGTACGATGGGAGTGATGCTTCCTTTCTAAACGGCGTGACTGTTAAAATGAGTATCATGTAAGAATATCAAGAAGACAGTTGGGCAACACATCTGAGGAAAAAAACAATTTTGGACTCTTTTTCTTTGCAAATGAAATGGTGAAGCCTTCATTTAAAAGTGCAGGATGGAAAGGCATACCTTAAAGGAACCCACTGTGAAAAAGAGGGGGAAGAGCGTTGTTCGGTGTTTATAAGCAAGGCTTTTGTAGCACCCTGCTGTCATGCTTTGCTGTGTCTTTCCTAGCTTCGCGGCAGAACTCAAACTTCATTCAGATCTTTCAGATGTCTGGTCAGAAACTTCATACTGGTCATTGCACAAGGAGCTGCACATGCCATTCAGCTCATGTCTCTAAGACAGATAACATTTTGATGGCTGCAGTGTTCTTATTCTGAACATAAACAAATTTTACAATGTTCATAAAGGCTTCAGAATGATTATTTTGGGCTGACCTCCTGACAGGGAGGSTCTATATGAACACAGAGAAGGCGCTTGCAATCTCCAAGCTGCACCACTGRGTTAGGAAGGCCCCTGCGTATTTGCAGAACAGAAATAACCAGAAAGTAGAATCTTAAGATCACCTTCACTGTGCCGCCAATGTACTTTGGCCCCAAAGTCAGGAATGAACTGCTCATCCTTCAGAACCTGGCTCCTTGGGCACCCCAGAGCCTGCCYGAAAAGTGGCAGGGTGAGGAGTCATCGAGAGTGGGGGTGAAACTAAGTTGTGCTGAAGGTTGCTGTTCTCGTCTTCCAGCACCCGTGATACAAACATGCTGGGATTTCGTTGAGGGTGAATGCTGTGATGAAGAGAAATACAAGACTAAAAGGAGGTGCAGAGGTGATAGTCCTTAAAAATCCTTGGGCTTTAAGAAAGACATAAAAAATGTCTCCTTCTTCAACTGCTGAGGTAAAATATTAGAAGAGGTAGGAACTATGGGGAAAAGATTCTTTTTCTTTCTCATTGTCCCTTTGTTGCCCTTTTCCACATGGTGGCACAGGATCTCATAGTAGAGGAATGGGGAACTTCGATCCTCTCTGTCTCTAGCACACTCCTGACCCAAATTCCTGCTGATCTCAACAGCCTCAGCCTAACATAGCCCTCTTCTTCTGTTTATGAAGCAGCTTGAACCACCTGGCTGCCCAAGGAGAGGCATTTCTTGAACACCCAAATCAATGATTTACACTGTGGTAAAACCTTGGCATTATTGAGGTGCCTCCTGAGCTATGTAAGTGAGGTAATAGACAAAGTCCACACCTGGATCTTTCCCAGACTATGGATCTTCTGCTGTTATAATTACTTGTGGAGTTATTTAGACAATCTCAGACTTGATYAAAGGGCTAGGTTAAAAATGGCTATTCAGCCACCTCAAAGAAGGGTAAAAGGATGATGCTGAGGGTGTCATCGTGGAGCTTGCTCTTCTGCCTCGCTGGTGTCTCCACAGGGGCTGCCTGGCACCAGGCTCCTGCTAGGATTACTGTCTATTTTGGACTGGATGCAGTGATTTGCAGATGTGTTGCACCAGACCCATTTTGCATATGGAGAGCTAAAACAGATGGACTGACTTGCCTAAATCACTGGAAATCTATTGAGCAGGGCCTTAAAGTCAGTTCTCTTGAACTAAATCTTTCCCCACACTCTGAAAAGCTTGTTAGTGTCCTTTGCAACCCTGGGGTGTGCAGTGCAGATCCATGCTTCTGCATGGTGTTCTCTGCTGCTATCCTCTGTCAGAATTTCAACCACAAAGTACCAAACTGGGATAAACTTACCAAGGGAGTGTAATTGCCTTGGTATCTGTAGGCTGAAGGAATCCAGGTTGTGTGTGACAGGTATGAAGGCTGGAGATAAGTGTGGCACCTGGTACAGAAGTTTTTCCCTTCCACTTGGGAAATTTACACTTTCCCTTGCTTGTACCCACCAAGCCCTTGTACCAACAAACATAACAGCACATACATACAAATGCTACACAAGTGAAAAACAGGATGTAATAACATTAAATCCTGAAATTATTGCTTCAGGGTCTTCACAACTGATAAAATAGTGTGCAATTTCTGCATCTGTGTTGCAGATTAAGTGACGCAGCCACGGCTGAAGGTTGTACTTCCTTTAAACTATGTGTTGAATATTGAGATATAAGTAAATCAGAATAATATTGCTATGTGCAAATATAAAAATATTTGCTTGAAGTTTAGCAAAGGTTTCAAATTAAAGTCTATTTATTCTAAAATAGAAGGGAARAAGTAAAATCTGATATAACCCATATCTACCAAAAGTGTTTTTTTTTAATTATATTCTGTCCCTTGTTAAAGCCAAACTTTTTTATATAAACAACATCTTGTCAAGATATGAATTTAGATCACAGTAAGATTGATTCAGGGAGGAAATCTACTGCAGTATCAAATCTATCCCATAGCAAAGAGAACACTGTGATACCAGGATGGATCTTAGGCTAAAATTTCTTTTTTGTCTTTTGCCTTTTGGTGAACAGCTTCCCGCCTTGTGGCCATATTTCATCTTAGCTTTCCCCTTTCCACTCCTCAGGTTGTGTGGTAAGTCAAAGCAAAGGCATCTAATCATTTCTAGGACGTGACAACATTTGGTTCAGATTCCCTTATCAGCATCACCTTTCCTTCTGCTTCTGCCTCGTCCTTAAAGAAGTCCAGGCCATGTGCCTTAGAGATCAGTCACACGTCGACCGCTTCTTCAAACACTTCACGTGGGAAACCGTGCAGAGGCATGACTGCTGAGCTGCAGACCTGGAAAATAACTGTCATCGAGACCTTTACATCCGTCAAAGGAATTTCAGACCGATGATACTGCTTTGCCCCCCCTTTTTTTTTTTTTTAACTTTAGCAAGCTGTTGAGTTCTTTATAACTAAAAACTACTCCAGCAGTGCAGTGCATTGGGAGAGGCTCTATTTCACATAAATGCCATATTTGGTTACCTTTAAAATGAAACAARTCAATTACTGTATTGCACCCCCTAATTCATCTGAAGAGGAATCACCCACCTCTCCAGGAAGAGGAATCACAGAGGAATCACCCAACTCTCCAGGGTAGATGCGTCTCTACAAAGTACAGCTGGAGTGGGCTGTGAGTTGGCAGCTGAGTTGCCTCGAACTGTATCCTGCTTCCTGCTGTATGGTGGCAGGAGAGATGAAGGAGGGATGGCCCTGCTCACCTGTGTCTGTGTGTGGCTCTGTGCAGATGCCTTGGAGTTTGCTAGAGCTGACACTTGGCACGCACTGACGCGCTTTGCCTATATCGACATGCTCAGGTTTATTACTCTGAAAGTACATTACTGAAAGTTTTGTTAAATCAGGATCTGATTAATGGCAGCATGATGTGGCACACTGTAGAAGCACCAAATACTGCTGTATATGCCTGCATTAAAAATATAACAGCTGTTTCTGTATCTCTTCTAGTTAAATCTGGTAAAATGCTTAGTGCTTCCTATTGGAGTGACTTTACTCACTATGGATTTGGAGTTTGATGGCATTTAGCGCATTACAGAGCAAAATTTTGGTTGTTTGGGAATTTTTGTACATATTTTCTCTCATTCTTAAAAGTGTGCTTGTCTATGAATGTGTTCAATGAATCCTAGAAAATCTTAACTAATAAGTCCTTTTTTTGAGAGCTATGAGTATATATTCTGAAGCTCTGAGAAAAAAAAAAGCAAATTGTGTGAATATATTCAAATGCATCAATGTTAGCACATTGTCACTGCTATACATAGAAGGTAGAATGTATTTTGTTGTCTTTCATAATTTGCACTGAATTCCATTCTTTTTTTTTTTTTTTCTCCCAGCAAGTGATTTTTTTGCATTTGGTCAAATGCAAAATAAAGTTATCTGGTTTGAAAGCAGATCAATTTCCATTAATAGCAGTCTTAAAAGGAAAACATGGATAACTTATTCATTGTCCTTGTCCCCCTGTCGTTTCCTCTGTAGAACACAAGGTAGAAGGCTTTGACTTTTTATCCTCCTCATTATATTGATATTCGTACCATGCAGTGATTAGCACTTTGAATGAATATAGTTCCTTTCTCTTGAAGATCACATAGAATTTGAAATCATCCTCCAGAAAACACTGAAGATATATAACACGATTCTTTGTCTAATTTACATGTAATTTCCCTGTCTCATTAAGTGCTGTTTTGGTGTCCTTTCCACCATTTAGARCAGAACACTAACCAGAGTCATCCGGAAAAGAATATTTTCATGTACTCCTGTACATGCACTACTTCCTGTACTTTGCCCTAAGAAAGATGTTGGTTCTGAACCTGGTTATAGTTCTTCAGCAGACTATGCACACAGGAATGATACCAAATATTCCTTTTCCTTTTCCTTCTCCTTTCCTTTTCCTTTTCTTTTCCCTTTTTCATTCTCCCTCCCCTATACCCCCTTTTCCTTTTCCTCTTTTCCCTTCCCACTTCTGTCTTTTTCTCCTTTTTCCTTTCCTTTCCTTTCCTTTCCTTTCCTTTCCTTTCCTTTCCTTTCCTTTCCTTTCCTTTCCTTTCCTTTCCTTTCCTTTCCTTTCCTTTCCNCCTTTCCTTTCCTTTCCTTTCCTTTCCTTTCCTTTCCTTTCCTTTCCTTTCCTTTCCTTTCCTTTCCTTTCCTTTCCTTTCCTTTCCTTTCCTTTTTCTCCTTCCCTTCCCTTCCCTTTCCATAAAATACAAGGACATGTCATATTTTCCAGTGCAAAACATCCAACAACACATTGTCTCAGCCTGCTATACATTTGCCCTGAGAGGGTCTTATTCCTATCTCCTTATCTATATATCCACTGTTGCTCATAAAAGATATTCCTTCCTTGTCTGTGTTGGGACACATGACATTTCTGGGACACTTGTCCTATGCTAACGGTGTTACAGTCCATCTGCTATGCAGCAATGCAGAGGTTGTGCCAGCCGTGGAGCAAAGCCTGCATGTTCTCAGTTCATTACTACAAAATTGTAACACAGGGAGATTATTTTTTTAATGGAAGAAAAAGTTGATGGCTTGTAGTCAACTCAGCCTGTCCAGCCAGCTGCCCTGGCTGAGGGGTTATCAGCTTGTATGCTTCTGCTCTGTTTTCACATCAGAAGAAACAAAATGCATTCCCAAAGGGGATGTACTTTGTTTATGTACATGGCAGTACAGCAATCTTTCTAATTWTCACCTAGTCAAAGGGGATGTTTTGTGTTTTGTGCATATGACTGCATGTTACTCATGTACTCATGTTACTATGGCTGCATTTTCACTCCTATAATTTCAGCACTCATCTATAATGCTGGAGTGCATGCCCAAACAAAAAAGGCCTATGAAGAAATATTTGTAAGGAAAATAAAAGAACCCCCTCCTCCTTGAAATCTATAGTAACATCCTCTCTCACAGAGTTTATTTGTGGGTGTCTAGATTTTCCTGTTTTCACTTTCCCCAACATCCAAATTACAGCCTCTTTCAGCATATACATACAGAATTTATTTTCAACACAGATGCTTCCTTTCTCCTCTATACAGTACCTCTTTCAGCACATACATACAGAATTTATTTTCAACACAGATGCTTCCTTTCTCCTCTATACAGTACCATGAACACAGGCAGAAGGTGTCTCTTGCAGGGACCTTACCATGAGTATACAAGAGTGAGATGCAGTAGAGTACTTTCTGCTTTCCAGCTCAAAGCACTGAATGGCAGTAGAACAGCAGAACAGAATCATCAGCAGAACAACAGATTTGGAGGGGGGAAAAAGGATTTATCTCACAGAAGCACATAGGATAAGTTATTTGAAAAATCCCTGCTTCTTGCTTCACTGCTGCAAGTCAAGGGGGCTCTGCTGAGCCCTGTGGAAGGGTGCAGCCAAGAGCCCCTTGACTAATTCTCAATTCAGATTTTACCAGCTGCCTTTGGGAGAGAAGAGTTGCCTTGTAGACACTGTGTTTTGAAATAAAGATGTCATGTTTAAAAGCAGAGTGAGTGAAATCTGAGATCATCCATTTCTGCTTTTCATTAACATAAGCTGCACGTACTTGTTTCCCATGACGAAGTCCCAGTTCCCTTATTGCTCAGGAACCATCTCAGCCTGGAAATTGAGGGCAGGGTTGTGCCACAGTGCCTGACAGTTGTATATYCATGATTTTCCTTAGCCTGGTAGCCACAGTGCTAAGGGAGCATGGGGAACAGGTGTCCAGCAAGCATAATGGGAAACCTACTGGTCTGAGGTGCCTGCCTAAACTCAGGAACACAGAGATCCTTCTGGACGCCCTACTAGAACACGTGCAACCATGGTGTCTGAGCAGTATGGGCAGTGAGGGGATTTCCATGATTTTTATTTTCAAATGGAGAATTTGAGGAATGTGGAAATGAAGGTTCAACTGTGAAGTGAAATCACAGATGCCTAAATACTTTTCAGGATCTCTCCCATAGTCTCTCTGAACATCTGATGCTTCCAGGGAATGGACCAAGATTTAGGTATCACACAATACTTCTACAGCTTAACTTCTAAATTACCTGTGACTTGCCTTTCTGTCTCTTTAGCAGATTTAGGAGCTCTCTAATATTAGAGCAACAGGTCCATCCCATCCCTGGCCAGTCTGRAGTGGTTCATTCCTGAGCAGTTACTTGTCTTTTCCTTAGGCTCTTTTGCAACGTGTCAATGATGGCGATAAAAAAGTCTGCTGAACTGAAGGCAATGTAAAGAGACAAGTACTGTCTTCATGTTTTCCCTCTAAAGTGCCTCGTGGAAAGACTTGGAAAGTGATGTGAATAGTAYATTAAGTTACACAAAGTATAGAGCACCCATAGCTGCTTTCATAACTACCTTTCTGGTAGCCTCTACGGAGACTACTAAAAAAGGTTATTAATTCCTTCAGTGACAACAAATTATTTGATTGTCTCTTGTCCATGAAATGARACATTATTAAATTTAAATTTTAGCAGATATCAGGAAACTGTTGTTTCCTGGGGCTGAGTTCCATCCCTGCTGGATGAAGGAGCCAGCTACGAGCTCCTGGATCAGTCTGGGCATTAGTGGCTGGAAAGGCTCATGTACCCCCTCCAGCCTTGGGCCAAAGTTAGGCTACATATTTAAAAGGTGCCCATTTGATMKATCAAATGGGCACCTTTTAAATATGTAGCCTAACTTTCAATTTATTCTTGAGAAACAGCAGGCCCTGCAGTCACTGGGAAGGGGAAAAAAAAAAGAAAGAAAAAAAAAGAGGGGGAAAGAAAAGAAAGCTTTCAATTCAAAGAGCACAGTTGTGAAAAAGCCATGCTCTGGGCTGGGGTGAGGGAAAGCAGCTCAAGGCATATACAGGCCCCGGCCTGTACTTAATTATGTGTTTGGAATTGAAAACAAACATTTTTAAAATGGCTACCGAGGCGCACTGCTCGATTGCACCCAAGATGGTGGCAGATGTTACGGCTTCTGTGATAAATGATTTCAAAGGCACCGAGGAGCTTTTAAAGCGACAGCTCTTCGCAGTCTAGAGCTGCTTTTGAGCTCTTTGGTGGTTTCTTTATTTGACTGCTTTCAGGACCGCTTTCCACCCCGTATTTCACAATGTTGCCACATCATTCAAATGGGACGAAACTGAACGCTTTCTGTGACATTCGTGCATGAGGACGGCCACTGTGATCTTAAAGAATGTGGCACCCACAAGCAGACACATGGCTTTGATATTTCCATTTTATTCAGAGCCCTCTAATTTAGAAAGCCATGTGTCACCAGATGAAACCAAATGCTGGCTTGCAGTGAGCACGGCCTCCTGCCTCTGCYGGTTCTACTCCTCACAGTGCTTAAGGATTCAAGAAGAATGATTGCTTGGGGAAGAGCACTGGGAAGGTCCTCCCTGGTGTCTTGAAGACATTCTGTTCAGTGGTGGCCTCTTGGTCAGAGGAGCAAACGTGAACAGAGAACAGCCCCAGCACAAGCCTAAAGAAACACAGAGCTCTATGAAARAAACAGCAGCATATAAATTATAACCGATTGTAAATCATCAGCTCTGACTTAAAATAATTGCATCCTTGGTAGTGGTAGGGTGGGAAGAGTCAATACGTTCAAAAACAACAAAAGAGTTTTGGAAAATAAATATATCCTAAGCACTGACTTGGGAATAACTACCATATACAGTAGATGTGGAAAATTACCAGTATCCCAGTACCAGCAATGCAGGAGGACAAGTAGTTGTGGATGGGAATTTAACATACTCAGAAAAAAAAAAAAAAAAGTCATTTAACTCATATATTCCCTTAGAAGGAAGACCAATTTACTTTCAGACAACTATTATTTTACAGCATGCACCTTCTATCCTTTTGCGCCTCTCGCCATGGCTTTGGAGATGGATGGGCTTCCCCATCTCCCTACCCAGAGCAGCCTCTGTCTTTCTGGCTGTGGCACATCCTACAAAGGCAAACATGGGTTAGAATCCTGGCAAGTGGAGGGGGTGACTCTGTAGAGTTGTGTCTCCTCCTCATCGCACCYGGGTGTCTTGCTGCATTCCAGTGGGAGGCTGAAGGAGTACTGTTTCCCTCCGGGCACGCAGGGTTTGGGGCAGTGCCTGCCAGCTCAGGCAGTGCTGTGGCTGCCGCACCTCTTGGGGGGCCACTGAGGGCCTTGTTGCTTGTAGCTGGTTCCTATGTTGATGCAGAGGGCAACTGGGGACCTGAAGTCTGTGAGGTTTTATTTATTAGGGCTAACTCCTAATTTCAATGAGCTTTATATCCCTAAGCACTTAGAGGACTGACTTGACTTCTATTCATGGGTTCAGTTAGATTCCTGGTCAGTTATCAGCCTATCCTACTGTCAGGCAGAGGTGATGCCATACTTTGACTGGATGGTTTCCATGGTTTCCTGTTTTCAGTATCTATCTAATTCAGCCAGTCTGCTGTACTGTGAGTCTCAGTACATAGCCCAGGTCCTGGGAATCTGACTGCAACACAGTGTGCCTACAGCAAATAAGGATTTCAATGCTAAAATCCTCCTTGTGGGTCTAGCCCCAATAACATCTGAGGCAGCTATCTTCTCCTCCAACATAATGCTTCCTTATGGTGTTCACATTCAATCAATAATAAGCTTTTAATATATATATAAAGAAGTCTCCAGAGGTGTAGTTAATGCTTGAACTGTGGTGAGATTAAGTGTCTGATTGTGATGGTGCACTCAGCTAAAAGTGATCCTCCAGATTACTTTCCAAAGGAGTGTCTTTTCTTTTGCACTTCCCATTTGGTAGCCTAGCAGATGAATTTCTTTCCCTTTGTTCTGTTTTGGTTCTAAAGTTATGTCCTGAACAAATCGGTTCAGAAAACTGAAGAGCACCTTATTTAGAATCAAAATTATGCTACATTTTACTACMAAATGTGCAAAAGGTACAATAAATATTATTTTTTTTAAAAGTGAGATTATGGTTCAAGCAGTATGTGCTATCCTCATGACGAAGCCTACAAAGGATAATAATAAGCCCAAAACTGTATAYCAGAAGTATTTTACTGTAGGAAATCACAAATCCTTGTAAAGGAAGTAGTTTTGAGGGGAGAGAATGGCAACAATCTGCAAAATGTACTATGCTCTCTTCTTCAGAAGATGGGTCTCCATTCCTCCATGCTACCAAAGGATATTTCTCTTTTGTAATTTACTGTACAACACCTACCTGAAGCCCATGKGTATTGTCGTGGCTGCCATCTGGATCCACAAATTGCCTTTTGGAACTTGTATGAAGATACTAAGCATGTTTTTGGCAGTGCTTTTACACTGACAACACTTAGCTTCCCTTTGGCTTAGAGGAGTCTTGAAATATGCACTGCCTCATCTAGTTAGCCCTGCTTGACCTCCTACTTGACTCTGCTACACCTCGCTTGTGATGGAGACCATGGCCTGCTCTCAGGTTTCCCACTTGGGAGTGTTGAAGTGTTAGTTCTGTAATCCAGTTTGTAAGTGGGTTGTAAGATGGGTGCATGAGGAACAGGCAAATTCCTGCTGCGAGAGATAAGTCTCCAGCAGTTGCAGGCATGCTGGTCAGATGGGGCAGCCTGGGGTCAAGAGTCCAGATAAGCCCAAGGAGAGTCCCTCCTGCCTCCCAGGATGTCCTCTGAGGGACAGCGCCGAGCCTTGCAGTCTTTATTTTGCCTTATATCAAAACAAGGAGGAGGAGATTTCTCCAAATATCAGCTCAGTCTTGGAGATTCTCAACAGCAGTTCCCATGACAGCAATATTATAGTCCTTGGCACAAGAAGACGCTGTATCAGACTCTTCATTCACTGGATGCAACACATAAATGAAATCCATGGGATAGTTGGCAGTGCTTCTTAGGAAACCTTAATACTTCTTAGAAAGACTTGCTCCAGAATAATCATCAAAACAAAATGAAACTTCKTAACATCTTCAGTCTTGTATATTAACTATTTAGTAAGTGTCATTCACTGCTRAAGACACCAAAATGGAAAAAAATGATGTGACACGTACATCATTCTCTACTCTGCCATTTGGCTAGCGACAGCTTCTAGGTGGATAAAACATACCTCGGTGTAATGTMTGTTGGTTGATGCTAGGACCATGAATATTGTTTGAGAGACCTTTTTTTTTTCTGATTTTTTAATCTAGAAAATACACCAAAATGCCACTTCTCTTTGTCATCAGACTTTATAGCTTTCTGGCACTTCATGATTTATGAAGTCTGATTGTGTGTGTGTTTGTGTGTGCATATGGTTGTGCACTTGTCACATGTACACAGACATACAGACATACACATCATAGTCTTCTGGTTTTCYAAAATGTCTTGGTATCATTGTTTGGCTGTGCTGTACTTTAAAAAGCCATATTTTTGTCTATCAGTTTCATGACCTGGGCATAAGCATGGGAATGGCAGTCATCAGACAGTAACCTCATTGACATTTGTGTTGCTGTTTTCCTGCAGTGGTTTTCAGCTTCTTGAAATATGACCTGATTCTTTCCGTCCCCCTCCTCCCCCCCAAAAAAGACTGGGAAGTAGAGTTATTTTGAGCTAGAATCAAGAAAAGATTCATTCACGTAGATATTGTGGTGTGATTGGCCAGAATGTAATCCAAAGGCCTTTAACAGGGCATGCTGAGCACCCACCTAAGGCAAGTTAATGGGATATACAAAATGTGGCAGCACATTTGAAATCCTGACCCACATCCAGCAGTTGGAGAGAACATGAGAACTGGGAAGCTGTTGCCTGCCTGCAGTGAGGAGAGTCAGCCTGCCCTAGTGTGAGACTTCTCTGAGCAAAATGAGAAAGGCACATGAGAGCTGCTGCTACCTTTCTTGTAGCACCTGATGATCCCCTTACAYAGATAATCCTCTTACTGTAACCACTCAGAAAGAAAAGAACTGGAGATTGTGCCCTTGCCCCTCAGCAGGAAGGGTTTCAAAGCTTTCCTTGTTGGGGCATCCCATCCTGGCAGGCTGTTACGGGTGTCTGAGGGTATTTGGTACCCCTCCTGCTGACACCATGCCAACTGTACAGGGAAGCAAACCATGCAGGGCAGGACAGAGGATTTAGAGTGAAAAGAAAATCATGACAGCAGAGATCAGTACCCAGCTCTATTTCTTCCTGAGTGAATGTTGCCTGCCTTTTTTAAGTCTAACTGATATTTCCAGACTAGCAGAAACAATTCAGCTTCGCAAGTTGGAACCTGGCTCCAGGATACAGCTGAAATCCTAGGGGCCAGTGCTCTGCTGAAAGCCAGCATAATCCTTTATCTATAAAGAATTGAAAAATGGGAGGACACTAAACCACTTTGCTGGTGGTTCGCCTTTATTTTTATTGCTGTGAAAAAAAACAAGTGTCTTCATCTCTTCTCTGTGAGAAAAATGTGTTTGTGGTAGTTTACTTTCAACTACCAACTTTTCAACTACCTAAGATAATCCTTCCATGGGAAAGCAACCAGCCTAGACATCARGCAGGGCTACCTCCATCCTCGTTCCCATTTGGCATGTACTGGCTAGGATTAGAGAGGAAAACAGCTTCCTCAAATGTCGCTGTGTAAAATGGTGATGAGGGAGGAAATAACAGAGACAGAGGAAATGGGAAAAGGCAATTTTACTTGCACAGACTGGCAGATAGGGAAGCATAACTGGGAAAACAAATACACTGACAGAGAAAATAACAAATGAACAGAAAGAAAACACCCAAGAAAGACAGAGGCTGATGTAGGATTTGTAGGCAGGGTGTTTCCCTTTACAGTATTATTTCAACAAAAGGTTGATGAAGAAAACACTGAGTCTTTTTTTAAGCCTCTATATCAGTAAACTAAATAGAGACAACACCCATTCTTTGACCCTGAAGCTGGACACACAGTCTGGCCACATGTGTAACTAGTAAACTCTCTCAGCCTCCGAAACAGAATGTCCACAGGTAAACTGGGTAAACTGCCTTTTGCAACAGGCTATGTGAACACCATGAGCAGGAGATCCTCAGGAGAATTGCTGGTTGGCTGGGCTAAACCACAGCATGGACCTTTTAGAAAATTAAAAATCTACATAATTGAATGCATATTCAGGCTCCAACATAATTCTTTGCCACAGATACAGCCATGGATGCCATTATATGTGGCACTCATTAAAAGTCAGCATCTAAAGGACTTGACAGTGAGATGTAAGCATGGAAGATGAACTGTGRTATATAATGCATAAATGATGGGGACATTGGAAATGGAAAAACCTCTTTGTAAGAACTGTTGTCCTGTCTCTAAGAGAAAATCAAGTCCAGATCTTRCAGAGGAAATGGGACTAGTGCGAAGTGTGACTACTACAGAACAACTACTCCATGGTGTCACCAATGTGCCCAAGTGTCTGCCCTTTCTGCTTAATTCTGAATGAGTTCATCTAAATATCAGTAGTTCAAATCATCCTTTCTTTTAAGGACACCCTCAAATTTAAAGAATGCGTTTATGAGTTGAATAAACTTTAGCATAATTACRCCCATTCACTCATGTTGCTTGGGTCAATTGGAGACCTTACAATTCTTTCTTGTCTGATGTAATACTATTAATTGTTTTTTGTCACCAATCTTTTTTTTTTCCTTTTTTCTCCCCTCAATTGTGACTATATGAGACAATAAGATGATAAGCAAAGACTAGTTAGTCAGGAAGCTAAAGTACTGCACAGCCTAAGACAAAATCCTGGTTGCTGCCTTTTATGGCACTCTGATATAATATTTTATTTGTCCAGAGAGAAAGAAGCGATGTTAGATCATATCCAGTTGTGTTGGTTTTGTTGTCCAACTTGAACTCACGATGGAAATATAAACCACAAAGTGTAGCTACTAGTATTGTTTAAATTGTCTTTTGAAGACGATACATCTTCAAAATTACATAGGCTTATGTTATCACTTGATGGTGCCCGAATAGAGCTGCCTGAAGGAATTCTGCCTCTGCTACAGATATGAATTGRAAGGATTCTTTTTATTTATTTATTTATTTAAATTCCACTGATAAGAATTACTGATCTGTATGGAATTTACATGTGATTTTCACAAGTGAAAGCCAGAGTTGGGTCCATTGTATTACACATGCTTGAACTCTTAATAGACTGACCACAGATTATTAGGTAAGCAGGGTGTAAAGGACCACATTTCCTTCTCAACCACCTATTCTTGTTGAATATTCTACCTATTCCACCTATATAACTATTCCAAGTCACCTCCTTTTGTAAAGGGTTTAGTTCTTTCTGTACTGCTATGAAACTTTACAGTTATGGTTAGTTCAGTTAAACCAAAATTGACCTAAATGACCTGAATAGCAAGTGGAATTGGAGGACAGTAAAGAAATAGAGAATTTTTGCTCAGGAACTCATGGTAACACCATCARCTTTCATAGCACCTTACTCCAGTGCAATAGAAAACAGTCTCTGACTTCACCGACCTTTCTCTTTTCCCTTATGGTTGGGTTCAAGTTCTCTCCTTAAGCAAAAATAATGACCCCTGAGGCCTGTTTTGTTATTTTGGGTACAGGCCATTCTTGTAGGCAAGCTTCTGTATAATACATGGGAACAATTTCCAGACCCTTATCAGCGCACCAGCCAAGGAGAGTCTAGCCCACTATCTGCCCTCCGGAGAGGAACAATGAGAGGCTGTGGGCAGACGGCGAGGCGAGCGCCCGTGCGTCCTCTCCTGAGAACACCGTGGTGGGAAGGAGGGATTGGAGGAGGGCTAATCATCACCCTTGGTAAGAGAATAGCCCCTGGGCAGGCCACTGCAAACAGGAAGGGTGTGGACAGGATCTGAGTGCAGCTGCTGCTCTGCTAACAGCATCTGTTCCCACAGGCTTTGATCTATGGGCACATGGTGCTCAGTGCCATGAGATAAACASGCTCTCCGAGTGGGGTTTGTTTGCCTTGCACATATCTCCCTAATGAGCTGTGTGCCCAGGCACTTGTGCTCTACAAACCCAGCTGCAGCAAGACCAAGCCTTGCTGGAGGGCTTGTAGAAGGTCTCTGCAACCTTTTCACAACTCAGGGTAAGGATTATGTCAAGTAAGTGCTGCTCGCCAGCCTCATATTTCTCACAGACAAACGTAATCACCATTCTCACTATTTCTCACGTAAAACTGGCTAGACTCCTTTACTCCCATCTGCCGCTGCTGTTGAATCCCTCAGAGCAGGGCACCTCACAATATAATTAACTCTCATGAAGAAAATCATTCTAGCTGGTTTCCTGGCATGGCTTAAGCGCTTTGCATACTCTTGTCGGCGCCCTCAGGTTTGGAAATGAGCCGAGGATTCCAAGTTCCCAATGAACAGTGGCCAGAAATGCTGTTTCAGAGGGAATAGACTTGGAGTTGTGCCTGGGCCCAATCCAGCCCCCATTTGAGCCAATAGGAGCCTGTACAGAAACTTCAGGGCATGTTTGGTGAGTCATTTGGCAGGTGGGGAGGGACACTRAGTAAGTGTCATGGCCTTAGATGTTCTAAAAGACTCCGAGGTCTCCTTTCTTCCCAATAGTTCAAATGCTCACCATGTGGAGAGTAGAGGAATTTGCTGAGTTCAGGAATAACACTGAGCATGGGGTTGTTTCTGTTTGCACATGACATTTTTGAAAGGTAGGACTCCTCCTGTATGTTCTCCATCACTGAGAATGAGCCTGGGACATGGCAACCTGTTTGTAGATATTTTTGCCAGAAGAAACAGTGAGGGGAAAAAAAAGCGAGGTGATCAGTGCTTATTGCCAAATTATATCCTGCTCATCTTCACTATTAATTGTAACCAAAGGATTTAGGTCCCATCTGCCCTCAGTGGGAGCCCACCTCAACCTGTGATCTCTCCTGAAGACCCTTGGGATACTGACTGGGTTCAGAAATCTTTCTGGAATTTCTTCTTACTCAAGTCAGCCATCATTTGTATACCTGATGTGTAGATATTGCTCGTGGGCTGGAAAATATGCACCTAGCTATAAAAATGCTTGAATGTGGTGGCAAACACTGCCAGGTGTGCTCCATCATATTCCTAGCATTGGCATAAAAAGCAGATATGCCACACTACCTTCTGGGTAGTGTTCAGATGGGAAAGGAAGAGCTTTCAGATGTGAAGAATGAGTCAGGTGGACATTCAGGGCCTTGACTGGGTTATCTATTGCAAATCATTTGTCTCTCTGTGATTTTAATGAGATTTTCATGAAGGAGAACAAACTGGCAAAACTCTGTTGTAAATTGTAGCTGCCTAAACCAATTTGGTGAAATTTACCCAGAGAATTATGTGGTGGATGCCTGTTTGCAGACTACAGTAGGCCTAGTCCAAAAGTTGCTACCTTTGGTCAATGTTTTGAGAGACTGACAGAGTGAAAAAAATGAACTTGGAGCTTAGAATCTGGCTTCATATAGTTAAAAAATTTAAAAACAAACATCACTTGCTGAGATGTGGTTACTAATAACTAAATAGGTTATACTTTGTCATTGTTCATAAGTGTGTGGTTCTTTCCAGGGAAAAGCTGTGAGCAAATACTTGTTTCCGACTGCATCATAAATTATGCTTTTATTTTTTGACTAGGCATTTCAAGCTCTCCTGTAAGTTCTTCTCATTTGTCTTGCAAATTGCAACACTACTGAGGCATGTTAGCTTTTGAATACTCTCCTTGTTTTGTCTTACWTTCTCTGAAGTCAAAAGAAAGACTCCTTCTTTTGCCTCTATATAAGATATTTAATGTAAAACACACAGCAACATTGGGATCCACACCACTACTTCAGTCAGCTTCTTGCAGATACTAAATATTGCTGCTCCACAGTGGGCTGGTTCAGCAGATTTCTGAACTGGGAGCACAGAAGCATCCGGAGGGCTCGGAAATAACCTCCTCTGCATGACACTTTCCTTGAGCTTTAAAAAAGTTTTGAATCTGACCCGAAAACACTTATTTCAGAAGTACAAGATTGTGGGAATGGGAAGAAAAACCATTGAAATAACTTTTTTTTTTTTTTCTCTTCTGCCATTTTTCAAAGTTCCTTTTGTGTCTGAGCAGCCTAATACTCTTTCAAAAGTGTGTTCCTACAGTGTATGGACTGAAGTCAGTATCAATAGTATTACAACAACTGTATTATTTTTATTTACCACCACGGTATTGAGAAAAAATCACATATCAGTTATATAAGAATTTATAAAAGTCTATAGAGAAGAACTCAGCAAAGACACTGACAAAATGAGCTTCAACTATTATAAAAATCTCTGGGTGTTTAAATAGCAGTAAGGTTTTATGTTTTATGTTCACACCAGAAGACTGATTTCTAAATCTAGCTAGTACTGGAAAATTGTTGCCATTGAAAAGTTCTACCAAAGACTTTGGTGTGAACTCACATGAAGCCGCAAGTGCTTTCAAGGCCCTCGTGCCCTACCCCTATCAAGATCAGGTCTTACCTCCTTTTTACCCTCTTTGCCAACAGCAAGGCAAAAGCTCTTGTCTTCCCTATTCCTCCCAATATATTCCCATGCTCCTGTGGGGGAAAAAAAAAGGTGCCAATTAAAGATGCTGTGGAAATGCTACATATACAAGAAACTGAATTCAAGTTGCAGTCATAATTTTCTCATTTTTCAGTTGTCTGCTGTCCAGTGTTGCAGCTGTAGCAGTTTCCTTGAACACTCACATGTTTGTGGCTGCTGGTGTTGGCATGTGGGTGCCTGGGCAGTGCCAGGGTTTGACTCGGTGCTTTGTTGGCCAGAACCAGATGTGAAGGAAGTGTGCAGTGGTCTGGGAAGGCATGTAAAACACATCTGCCTTCTGATTTATTGCTTGACTCTTTGGTTTTCTCTTTTCCGTTTATGATAGAAATGCAATTCAAGTCCTGAATCTGTGACCACCCACTTACTGTGGGTGCTATAAATTTAGACCTGCCAAATTCTGGGATCTGAGCCCCACTTGCTTTAGTTCAGAACTCTGCTCTGAGCTGAGCCATCCCCATCTGCCCTGTGCCAAACAGCCAAACCGAGGACCTTATGTGTGTCTTCTTGTGCGGAAAGAGAAGAGATTTGGTGCCTGCTGCCACTCTTTATTTCCCTATGATCCAGCTGAGGGCCTGCCTGCATGGTAGCAAGGAGAGGTGGGAGTGAGAGTACTCCTTGAGAAATATCAGTGACAGAGGTTAGTCTTTCACCAGGCGCTGCATCTGGGAAAGGACAGGGAAYAGTGTTAAGTTCCAGCTTTGAAAATCACATTTTTTCAGTATCTCAGAAGATGGGAGCAGTGTATTTGGGAGGGCTGAATTAGACACAGGATGTTTTAGACTTTATCAGGAATAAACTTAAGCTCCTGCACACATTTAACCCAGTGCACTGAGATACTCRAGTCTCAGAAAATATTACTTTATTTCATATTTCCAGAGGCATGCCATTTATCTGGCTTCTTCTGATTTATTAAGTATTTGTGGAAACTTCATTTTATGCAGGAAGTAACTATAATCACCAGTAAATGTGACTTTAATAACTAAGATACCAGGAGCCTTTTTTGGTTGGCACTAACCCCCCCACACAGTAAGACCTTGTGATAAAATAGTCTATTTTCTTATCTAGAGTTGAAAGTCAGGACAAATCCAACTGATTAGGAAAATCTTCATGCAAGATACCAAATATCCTCTCTAAAATTAAACTCTGGCTGAACATTCATTTACTTTTGCTGGATGCACTCAAAATGTAAATATTGACAGCTAAAAATAAAGTCTATAGAATCTTTCCTTTTTGAAAACAATACAGTTCCCATCATATCTACCAGGGAAAGAAAGATAAAACACAACTTGAGAAGCAAGTTTATGAATCCAGAAAACTGSTTTATTAACAATTGATGTCCACTTTTTTAATTTAAATACCAGAGAGATGTTTTCATGACATTTTTAGTCTTCCAGTCTGAGGAAGGTTCATGTGAAAATACATATTTTTGTACAGGTTAGGGCAGCCACTGACCCTGCTCCCATCGAAATAAATGGAAAGACTACCATCACTGTGGTATTAAACTTTAAATAGTATAATGAAAATGTTATGGAAAAGGCTCCAGCCCTTTGCAAATAGCAGCCTTAATGGGATTTTTTCTCATCCATCCCCACTGCTTGTGGGACACGTGAACATCCAACTTCTTACTCAGACAGTCGAACACACAGTAAAAAGTAGCACTGACCCTGGGAATCACGAAAGGGGAAAAGGACACATCCATAAACAGGGACAAACATCTTTCTCTAAGCAAAGCTGTCAGATCCATTTAAGCAGAGACCTGCTCAATCTTTTCCTCTGGGGCCACTTTTTCCTGTCTGGGAATGGCTGTGCCATTGCCTGTCTGCTCCCGAGCGACCATCACTGAGAGTTTCAGATAAGGCAAGAAATCGCACTCAACAGTCCTACAATCCCAGGCTCCAGGACAAAACGGGAAGGCTACGATTTTGCTACCACTCTTTCAGGAGAAAAATAGCCCAAGCACRTATCAGCTGAACAAAGCTTATGCTGTCTGGTGGGAAATGCCAGTCCTTAGCAATTGTCCTCGTTTGTATTTATGTAACAGAAGTGCTTTTAGGTGGTCCGGCTAAATTGCTTGTATGGGGGCGGCAGTCACGAGCTTTCGCTATGTAGCCGAACCTAGGGAACTAGAGGCAAAGAAATAATCTGCGTCAACATTTGGTCGTAAATACCTAGGAGCAAAGCTCATGTCCTGTGTTATCAAAAAGTGCCAAGCACAGTGACTGGAGACTGCAAATATCTATAATATATATCCCCCTGCAGCACAGAATTTGGTGCTTTAATTCTAAGGAGGGAAAAATATGTTAGGTATCTGCATACACAATGATATTCCTCAAATGTTAACATATGCAATGATATTAATAAATATGTAATATATAAAATATTAATATATATAAAAATACAAATAAAAAGATCTGTAAGGCCTGACAACCTGTCTTATGAGGTACCTCAGATACAGATAGAAATAGAACATCCTTTCTATAGGCAGTGAAATGATCAGAGCCTCCTTTCTGCCAAATGGTTGTATATGAGGAGCTGAAGGGAACAACTTGAACTCTGCATCTCTTTGACTGCAGAAGGATGCCAGATCACTTGGGCAAAACCACCTTAGAATTGCAGACATACTGCATGGCTCAAATAGAATTATTATTTACTATTTTCCCTGAGAAGGGACCCAGTATCACTTTTTTTTTTAAGTACTGTTT
This sequence comes from Nothoprocta perdicaria, assembly GCF_003342845.1. Classification (NCBI taxonomy): domain Eukaryota; kingdom Metazoa; phylum Chordata; class Aves; order Tinamiformes; family Tinamidae; genus Nothoprocta; species Nothoprocta perdicaria. The sequence goes on along the minus strand of NW_020454350.1, from coordinate 2,047,707 downwards.
GCGTATAATGAGTGCATATAATAAGTGATCAGCTCGTGCTCCTCAGACCTTGGCACAAGGGCTTCTTCCTGTGTTTGGAATAGATAGCAGCTACTGATAAAGGAGCACAGTGAGAAGATACTGAGGTACAGAATTATGGGCCTTGCCTTTAGCTGATATATACTGGCACAGTCCCAGGGACATCCCATTATGTACCATGTCTTCAACTGGTAGATCTTGGCAGAACTCCAGTGACTTCACAGAGTGACGCTAATTTACACCAAACTTGTCTGGCTTTATATCCATAATTATTGCCAGAAACAATATACAGTTATAAAGGAGAATTATTGTTTAAAAGGTTGAAAGAGAGGCAGACAAGATGCTTTYAGTCTCCCAGGAGAAGATACATGCTGGTTTCCCCTTTTTCATCATTCAGGAAACTTGCCAAATAAGGATGCAGGTCCAAAACAGGCTGAATTCAGTAGGAAGATTCCTTACTCTGGGATTTTTGGTTTGGGATTTGATATTGCTTCAGTAGTGACATGTGCCTGGCTCAGTGTAGGTTTAGCACAACACAACACTTTTGATAGATATGTAAAATAACAATGGAAACATCTATCAGARGCAGATAATTTTTGTCTTTGGGTAAGATCAAATTGGATATTAAACTAAAAGCAAAGTCTAGCTTTGAGGACTAGATTTCCTTAAAGTTGCCAAAACCTAATATTTAATGTGAGACTATCTCACATCCATGGAACAAGTGACAAGTGAGGGACTTGAGGGCTGAGACTGGTGTTGAGAAGCCCCACAAGGTCTGAGTGAAGAGGATTGTGGCTCAGGCTGAGAATTAGAACATCCTTTCCTTCACGTGGAAGGAAACATCCTTTCCTTCTTCCACCATCCCTGAGAAGCCATGTGGATGGATGAGCTATGTTTAGGATGCAGAAATGAGGTTGAAGCCTTGGGTCTGTCACTTAGAAGAGAATAGGGTGGTTAAGTCTTCCATGCAGTTTAGTGGCTTAGTTTCCCGTGATTATCTGGAGTGGTAGGACAAGAACTGCCACCTTAGAGGGAGGCTTGTCACAGAATCATAGAATCATAAAGGTTGGAAGAGATCATCTAAGTCCAACCTCCCTGCACATGCAGGGTCACAGGGTGAAGGAGGATTTTTAGTCTGGAGCTCCCAGCGATGTGTTACATAGACTTGCCCATGCTTCAAAGAGAGATCTACTGATACCAAAGTGATGCATACCAGTGTGTGACATGTTTGCTCTTTTGGGAAGTCAGGACTACCACCAGTGGATAGATGGGATGTGTTTCTGGCTACGCTGTAACACCCTTCACTGCTAGAGTTCCTGATGCCCTGTATATATTGCAGGTGTCTAGGTGTGCTGCTGTATGACGAGCTTGACAAATTTATGAAAGAAGTTATATAACATTACTGACAAGAACACAGGGACAAACTTTATTTGAGACGTCCTTACATCTTCTGCGTTCCTGTGTGTTACTCCAGCCCTGATGTGAAGTGACAAAAATGAGAATAGTTGCATTCATAAAATATTCAACCAATATAAGATAGCATAATTTGGCTACAAAAAATCCATATATTTATAACTGCCATGGATGTTGTGTATTTTTTATAGCAATATGCTTCACTGAGTCATGACAGAGAGGTCGGTGCCACTTCCAGGGTGAAGAACTTGAAGGGTATTCCTCTTTTTTTTTTTAACCTTAGCTCTGACCACATAACATTATTGTCCAACAGCAATAATTCAGGAAAATTAACTTGGGTGAGAGTTGAGTTGTACTAACAAATATCTAGAAAGGAGAAGAGTCTTTTTTAGTCAGAGCACTGGCCAAGACATTAGAATATCTGAGATTAGTCCACACTCCTCTTTTCAGGATTATAAATTAAAAAAACTCTCATCTGGAATGAGATTGCCTGAGTGCTAGAAACAAGGACTCTGAATATATAAAGTATATTCTACTTAATAGACACAAACCAGCAAAGTCAGTTTTGGAAACCAAGCGTGCCTGTTTCTTGAGCTGTGGAATTTTGGAAGTTGCAAAAAAATCACTGGATAGTTTTCATGTTCAAAAACCCTTAATACACAAGAATTTTGTGGTTCTCTTCAGAAAAGAGAAACTGTATTTCCTTGCCAAGTTTTTAGCACTGGGCTTGGTGGMAGTTGCAGGTGCAATCAGAAGGTTTTGCTCACTTGTCTGAAGGAACTGTGCACAGTCTGGCTTCATTGTCCAGGAGGAATATTCTCAGAGAGAAGGAAAAAGATTCTCTTTATTTGATTCCCAGTGCTATAAGTCAACTTCACCAGAGACCTTTTTTTAGGAGACCATTAATGAAGGCTGATGCAAGATATGTACTAATCCATCCTGTATCTACCATGGCAGTATTTCTAACTCTGGCAAGTGAGGAACCAGTTGCTGACGGTGATGTTTCTGGCGTATCTGAACACCATCCGGGTTGCAGGAGTTTCCTAGTTCTAGGGTATCATGGGAGAAACCAGGTTAGGTTCAGCTTGAATCGTGACTACCAGCCTGAGTGGTATGGCATCAGCGTCCAGGAGCGTACTTAGGCCGTTACATCTGGGGAAGCTTCTACTTTGCCAGAAGATATTTGGGAACTGTATTTCCAAGATTTTGGAAATCTTCTCTTCCAAGAGAAGATTGCATAGAGCATATTTATAGTTAGTACGATTTTATTTCCTGTTCTGAAGGTGGTTATTCATTAAACGAACCTCCTCTTCCAATTGATGTTTTGACAGCATACCATGAAAATAATGAAGATTCTCTCCCTGCTGTGTTTGAATTCCTGGGAAGCAGATGCCAAAGAGATTTTTAAGTTAGCTAAAGATTCAGTTGGGTAAAAAGAAAGTCCRGATGATACTGTAAAACAAATTAGGTTAATGGTAGCAGTAGTCTGTAGTGTTATCCATTATCCACTGGATATCCAMTGGAGTGTCCTCCATTATCATTTTCAGACATATCTTCAGTCTTTGTCCTAACAGGGTTGTTGCCAAGAGGCACTAAAGAAAAGAGCAAACTCTAATTCATTTCCTATGATAGATTAATGCAATGGTTACTTCTCCTTATGGCATATAACTTTGAACTTCCAGTTATTAACTAAAATAGCTGAACTGTATTGCAAATTACAAGSCTACTCTACTAACAGAAATATCTATCAAACACTAATCCAAGGCCATCATGTAAGATTACTTCCGTGGAACGCATGTGACAGTTTGCAAGGGGAGACCTAACTGCAGCCCCAAGTTGAATGACAAAAGCAAACACGGGCAGCCTGCAGCCTCCATCGATTTTGCCTCTCCTGCGAATCTGCGCACAATAGCAACCCCAGTGCCAAGCTTAACAGGAAGCTGAAGAGTGAGCCTCATCCAGAGGATTCGCAGGRTCATATTACCTGCATTCATAAAATATAAGCATGAGTACAATTAACTTCTCAGCTATCCTTCATTGAAGCCAAACAAYCCCATATTTGGAGGCTGCGCTCTCTCCTTCCCACACTGGTTTTGTGACATCCTAGCTTTCAGAAGTTGCACATGACTAGCATTATGGACACTGAGATCAGCATCTTAAATTACAAAGTAGCTCACTGGACTTGGGGTTTCCTGTTCCACTCAGACATGTTGCTGGGTTCCTGCTGGTCCCCAAACTTCAGTGCACACTGGCCTTCATTTTATAAGCAAATTCCCTTTGTTTGGGACTTAATTTTTTTTTTCTTTGTGTCCTTGATGCTGTCCTGGGGTTGCAGGGTCCCTCATTTGGGGATCTCTGGAGGTCCCTGGACAGGGGTTCACTTCTCTGACCCTACACTGCTCAGTGGGGCCCAGATATGTGAGTCCCTCAGTTGAGCCCAGTGAGGCAACTGGATGTACTGCCCCAGAGAGGACACATCTGAGCTGCCCTGACTTCCAAAGGATGTAAGGATGGTTTTGCACTTATTTCTCACTCATTTCACCAAAGCATAAGGAGTTAACACTCTGAGTGATAAATTACAGATTATTTTGCTATAGAAAAGTTTTCTGGGACTCATCCAGAGTTAATTAAGTCTCCTAGGAAAAGATACCCCCCCACACCCCCTCTTTTTAATTGTCATTCATTTTTTTTTTCATTTATTATTTTTCTTCTTGTGCAATATATAATTTAAGGCTGTGGGCTACAAGATCAGGCATGCAGCCTGAGTAATGCAAAAGTGATTAACTTGAAGCATGTCCCTTGCATGGGGCAGTTCATGTGAGTAAAATTAGGCATTTCTACTGATATAACAAGAGGAAGCTATAAAACATAGCCTGTCAATGGAGTGATTAATGCAGAAACAAAAATACAAGATGATAATGAATGATAAAAAGCTGAGTTTTTCTGCAACAGCATGTAAAGGAATAGACTTGGCACCACACGTATATCCTGACATTTGTTGGGAGCACATAATGTAATTAAAGGCCTTAAAGAAGCAGGAAGGTTAAAAAGAATATTGTGGAGCTAAATCAGCTTTAGGGGAAARAAAAAAAAAAAAAGGAAAAAAAAAAGTGTTGTCACCAAACCTAAAAACAGACCTCCACCAGACCACCCTCCAAAATGTCCCAAACTCTAAAAAGTCAAGATCTTTGTTGTACAACATATTTTTAAGACTCAGAGGATGACAGTTTCCAGATCCCTGGCATGTTTTTTAGTAAAAATGAGTTCCTTTCAGACATGAAAGCCTATCAAAAAAACTGTAAAATTCTTCTGCGTTTAATATTACATTAGCTGGGACAAGGAAATTTGTATCAGCAGCTCCATAACAGAGTGTTCCCAGCTTGCTAAAAGTGTTCGACCAATAATGACAAGTGGTAGGAAAAAGGAAAATATCCAAAACAAGGAACACTTACTACAGAATTTCAATTTTTTAATGGCTTGAGAAGAATTGTACCAATTTGCCCACAGTGAAAAATTTTGTCAGAAAACTTCAGACCCTCAAAACATGAGAAAAGTTACTTCTCACACTACAGAAAATGCTCACTGTCACCTTGAATACCATTTAGCATTAAGCAATGCAAACTCAGCCAAGAATTTGGAGGAAAATTGGAATTAAATCAAAACCCCATTACAATTACAGGTAAAAAAAGCTCACACTAATCCTTGAATATTGACTATAATAGTAGAAAATTTACTAAAGAATCAAACAACTATGTGGCATTAACATTTTCCACGTTCATTTCTGGTTTGCACAGTGTACAAGACACTTCCAGACCTCCAGCTACCCTGTGTCTGAGACCCCGGCCAGGTAGGAATGCGACAAGCTGACAGTAACAGCACTTAGGGCATGTTTCTTGCTCTTCAGATTGCTCCTGGTACAGCACTTAAACTCTTTAGTCTCCCAGCATATTCAAACTCCTAAAACACAAAGTAAGAGATAATAAGCCTCACTTTATCTGTCCAGTATTTGTAGCTCTTTTATGCATCAAACACAAGTCCCGTGCTACTTGTTGTCCATTTTTTTTTTCATGTAGGAATGTCTAGTTCGTTTGTTTTAGCAGCTTTCTGTATCAACCACTGCAGTCCAGATATAGGAAAAAAATGTGAAGGATTTTAACAATTYGACTTAATGTAACACTCAGAGAACATGATGCAGCCTCTCTAATCACATGATAAAAATGTATGAACTAACTCTACAGCTAAAATACAACAAAGGAGTTGTTATATAAATTGAATGATCCCTGCTTATATTTTATTGTACTTTAAGCTGTAGAGATAGCTCGTACATTTTGATGATGTGATTAGAAAGTTATCTGAGTCTTTTGATCATCAGCGAAGTAGTTGCTGGTCAAGTGCTGTCACAGATAGCCACAATGCCTGCAGAGCTCTAGTTCTGACAGACAGCGTGACACAGACACATCCTTTATTACATCTTTTGAAAGACGTGTTTTCCGTCATTGAAAGCCTGTTAATAACAATTTGATCCAGGAATACCTTGTAGACATATAAGAAAAAAAAAAAAAAAAAAAAAAACTCAACAACTTCTGCAGCTATTACAAATTAGCTTAGGACGTTCATGCATTTTGGTTATTCAGTCTATCAGTCTCTGTAATTAAATCATGGATTTCATGTCAGAGGAGCATAGGAAGAGAAATTTTCTCTATTTTCTTTTATTATCTTCATACTGCTTTCCCCTTTCAGTGCAGCCTAATTAGGTCTGCCGTATTGTTCTTTGCTAAAAATAGAGTCATTTTAAAGCTCAAAATTATCTGATTACAGTACTTTCTGATATATAAAGTGCCTGCAATTGCTAATATTTTATGGGTGGTTTTGAGGTCTTGAGAAAAAGAGGTGATGTCAATGAGATTAAAAATTGACATGAGAAACAATGAAAATAACTAAGCGATCTGGACAGTAAACTGTGTTTTGCTAACATGCAAACAAGATGAATGAAGTTTTATTGCTCTGAACTTCTGTATAATTGTTTTGACCATAAGTTGGCGTAATAGAATGATTAATATTTGCAACAGCGTATCTTAAAATTACAGCATATCTCTGATCTCTGATACAGTTTTGATAAAATGACACCAGAAGAGGAAAGACTATTATAACTGAAGCCATTAAAAAAAAAAAAAAACTTTTTTTTTTTTTTTAAAAAGCACTCTGCAATTGTATGTATACCAAAAGCTTTACTTCTCAAAGTTGTACGATGTGAAGGAATTAACTGTGTGAAAACAAAACAATAAACAAACAATAAATGTAAATTAATTTTGGAAGAGGAAAAAAACAGTTAAAATAATGGAGAAAAAAAACCCTAAAACTCCATAGAGGAGAATCAGGAACTTTTCTGTCTAATGGAGAATGAAGGGGAAAAGAGATTGGATGAGCTCAATCAAAAATGCTGTTAGATGGATGAGCTCAATCAAAAATGCTGTTAGAAGTCAGTGGCAACTTTTCTGGTGTGCAGCTCATATAGTAATTGTTTGCCTATATGCTAAATTTGGCAGCCCATATCATAATGTCACACAAAGGTTAGGAAAGTTCAGGCAAAATCAAAGGATTTTTAATCAATCTTAACTTTTCCCAGTCTRTATTTTTCTATGATGATCTTTACTCACACTTGTGCTTCATAAACATCCTCTAGGCAGAAAATTGGTCAGAATACTCCTTGTAACATTGGAAAATAGTTGCTAAACTATACTATATTACACATCTTAGAACAAATCTAATGTCTCATTGCATGCAGACTTGATCAACAGAATTTACAATTACTCTTGTGTTAGCAGAATGAAAGACTGAGCTTTTTGTGAGTTGGAAGATGGCTTCTGTAATCCGTATTGCCTTGAAAGGCTGTGTTGTTTTCATCACTTGACCAATTACTCTTTTCAACATTTAATTCAATTATGAACTCTCTTGCTGATGCCGCTTGCCTGAATATTTTCCCATCCTTCTTCATATGAACTCCTCTTCACCTATTGCTTTCCAGTTTTCTAATTCGCCTTGCCGTTAACCTTAATGCCTGAAGTTAGAAGCTAATACACAAATACATGTAAGACAAGGGCTGAATTTACTTTTTTGATCTGATGTATTTTTCACTAGAAAAAAAAAAAAAGAAAAAAAAAGAAAAAAATAACAAAAAGACCACTTTGGAAAGCCGGACCAATTTCTTTGTTTTAAGAAAGAGGAACGTGAAGGAATATACTTGTCTGTTTTTCCAGCATGTGTAGGGGGTTACCTGGGCTACCTTTACATAGAGTAAATGAGGACTTTTGGAGGTAAACTGTAAAACAGTTACAGCTCTTGAACAACACATTTCTCCTGTTTTCAGGAAAAGTAGAATGACTTTCACAGAATTAAAACTTCTCAGCAACTGACATGTTGGGAAGTTTTTTAATTTTTTTTTTTGTTTTTTTTTTTTTTCAATCCAGTTGAATTAATTATGTCCTTAGGCTCACTAGAAAAGATGAAATTTCCCCCCAAACTTCTACTCTTTCCATACCATAAGAACTTGAGCAAAGTCAAGGTTTGGGACAACCTTGTTCCTCAAAGAGCTCTGGGCACACACAGGAGGAGCTAGGGCAAATGAGATAGCAGACTCATTTTTTGCTCTGTCACAGTGCTAGCCTTCTACCAACCTACATTTGCTCTCTGTGCTCTGTGATACTCACTGCTACATTTTTTAAGAAGGGGAAAAGACCATAAAGACTGTGCTTTATCCATTACAGAATTAAATTCCTAACTTCCAAAATGAATAGGTCTAACATTCTAAGGTCATACTTATTTCACTGTGTTAATGGATGGGAATTGCATGCTGTAGTTCTAACATATGTCCAGGAAATTATCAGTACAGAGCTAGCAGGTTTGCATAGATGCATAAAAATAATCCCTGTTGATTAGAACTGTCAGATATAGCCCATCTTTTCACCACTACTTGTATTAGTAGAAAGTCTTTCTCATAAACACTGGCTTAATTTATACATTTGTATTATTTACTATGCTTACTTGGGCTGTACTTCTATATCATTTTTCTTTTGCTTTAGAGTTCTTTGTTTTTCTGCTGAGATCAGAAGCTCCTAAAATTGGGGACAAATATATTCTAAAACCTTTGGAGTTGAACTGATTACTATGATTATGTTTAGTCTGTTGATACTATCTGTAAGAGGTCTTCATTTTTTGCATACTCCTCTTGTGAATTCCTTGTTATTTTGCCTCATACTATTACTTTTCAGTGCAATGTGTGATTTCAGGCACTAAAAACATTCATCCTATGATATTCAATCTCTTTCCAATACAAGCTCCTTACTTTCTCTACTTCATGCAATATAAGGTATGGAATGACAGACGGGGATGCCATTTTCCTGTAGCAACCACATTCATCACTAATGGATGCATTGAGGTGATTAAACAAGTTCACAGTTGAACTGAGTTGCTTACATCTGGTAGTCCTGGGCATCCCTGCCCCGGGTTTTGCCTCTCTGGTCATACAGATAGTATCATCTGTATCATCTGTATCATCTGCATAGCTTGTATCATCCCGCTCCTATACACTTTCCCTGCCCAGGCTCTGATCTTAGTGGTTCATGTATATGTGTGTAGGGAGCTGGCCTCCTTCCTAACAGGAGAGCAAGGAATGCTTAAGGATTACAAACAAGTCCTAAATATTTTCAGGATTTGGTTCAGGTGTTTTAAGACCAGACTAATGTTCAGGTTTCATGTAATGCCTGGTATGGCAATCTTTCAGTTTGCCATTACTGAGTTAAAAGCTGACAGGCAGAGTAAATGATTGGAACTAGTCTCTCTCATTATCATCTGAATGGAAAAGAAAATTATTTAGAAAAACCCAATCACCATCTTCTGTACAAGTTAGGATGTCATAGCAGGCTGAAGTAGTGTATGTATTCTGTTTCAAAGAGTTCCCTAAGGAGCTTCGTACACATAAAAAATGGGTTAATGAAATACTAACTGTTTTTAGTCATAGTGCTGTAAAATRCTACTTACAGTTTAGAGATCACTAGGTCAACATTATATCACCATCCCTGTAAGCCCTCTCTGTCCCCAGGGCAGCATTTGACTCCAGCGCCATTCATCGCCGTGTCTCTCTGTATTAAGCTACTGAAAACTGGAGACCTCCAAGCTATCTGGCTTCCCTGCAGTGGGGGTACTGTGTCAAATGAAGAGGACGATGCAGGGAGGAAGAAGGAAGGGAGGGAGCGCCCACACTCCTGTGCAGTGTTTAGGCTCTGGCTCCCTGATCATGTTACAGAATGAGGTTCTCCAGGTTGAGTTCTGAAGGTGGAGAGCCTTGAAACCAAATTACCTCATCTATAGGACATGGCCCAGCAGCATCTTGTTGCCGTGGAGAGTAAAGAACAGGGTTGTCTTTTCATATAGACTATGTGAAAAAGTAATAATAAAATAAGACTTGCTGTTTCCCATCAAAGTTCTGCCTTGCCCAGGCACTTGCCTCTGAGAGAGGTCAATAGGAGGTGCCTAGGGAAAGTGTAAGAGCAAACTGTGTCTGCAGCGATACATATCCATGGTATTCCCCTTAACTTCCAAGGATTTGCTGCTTCTCAGCCACAAATCATATTCTTATATTTAATAACTGTTGATAGAATTTTATTCAGTGAATTTGTCTGATCATTTTTGAACGTATATARACTTTGTTCACACTCAGCATCTTGTGACAGGGAGCTCTATGGCTTAACTGTAYGTAATATGAAACAATATTTTCTTTTGTTTGCTTTGGAAGCCTTTACCTTCACTCAATACCTTCTAGTTCTTGTGCTAGGACAGACACTGAACAGTTATCCCAGTCACCCTGCCCGTCATGACCTCTGTCAGGAGATCATCACTCATCCCTTTCTGAGTTTTAAGAGTCCTCTGTGGTCTCTTGTGTTGAAGTTATTCCACACTGTTGATCATCTTTSTTGCCCTCCTCTGTGTCTTTTCTAACTTCTTTTTTTTTTTTGAGATAAAAAGAACTAGAATTATATACAATAAACCACCACTGAGTGTTGAGCTCATGATATCATAAATSTATTTATTATAATACTAAGATTGTGACAGTAACTTAGAGCTCATCACATCACAGGATGGAATTGGGGGAGTTTCCTGTGCATCATTCTGCATTTGTCTATGTTGAATTCCACCTGCACTTACTATCATGAAATGCTCCTGTAGTTATATATCATTTTTATCATCAATTTTGAACTAAATCACATGCTTTATCCAGTGCAAAGAATGATAGTGTGGAAATATCCCCAAGCTGCTGAAACAGAAACATAATTTTGCAGCTATTTTTTTAAAGARAATGTCATTTCTCTATGACTGGAAGTATAGGCATAAAAGGCATCTCTTTATGCCTTTTCTCTTTATGCATCTCTTATACTGCAGGTTTTCTTATAAACTTCCTCTTCCTAACATGCTTGAAAGAATTTATGTACATGCCCATACTTTTGCCAGTTGTTCCTCTATCGTTTTTATGCTCTTACATTTAACTTCCCAGAGTTTATGATCTTTGCCATTTTCCTGAACTGGACACAACCTTAGCGTGCTGAGGGATGCCTTCTTGAATTAGTTGCCTTTCTACACAGATTCCTTTTAGTATTTTAGTGATCTTTTCCAAGATGTGGTGTGTATTTGCTGTGTGTCTCCAGTACCTTATCTGTAAATTATCACAATGCCATTTGTAAAGGTTTTACTCTTTACCAGCTTAAAGTTTCCTTTAATGTATTTTTACATATTTTAGCACTTTTTAGCACCTTTTTACACTATTCTCCTTTTTTAAACTTAAACACAAAGTGCAAATAATAATAATATGGAAATATTTCTAGTACTTTTGGAAAGGTTGATGAAATTTCAAAGCTTGAAACAAAGTTAGAAGAATCTGAAARTGCAGAACTAGCAGTGGAGCCAACACAAAAGATATTCAAATATATATTTGAGGGTCTTGCATGCTGACAATATGGAATTTGCAGGTAGTTTTGAATATATCACCCAAGGGACAGCTTTCTTGGCTTCATAGTAGCCCAGTATTAAAGGATGCAAGCAGAAAACTGTTCATTAAGGTTGGCTTATTACTGCAGTGCATCCCTCAGATTCTGATTATCTTCAATAAAACAGTAATAAGTCTTAAAAATGCTAGCTAGTCTAAAATAGCTAGTGAAGGAAAGGATGGTGGAATGAAGTGAAAAAGCATTTAAAGCAATGATACAATAAAAAGAGGAATAAACATAAATAAGTCTCATGTCTTTCTAACCTTGCAAATGACATGCCCTTGTTCAGAATGAAAAAGATACCCAAGACAAGTAGGGTATTGTACTGAAGAAAATTGGCTCCCAGATGTCTTCAGAAAAAATATGCAATGTTCACAAATATCTCCCTTGACCTGTTTACTAAAATGCACAATGAATGGCTCAGCAGTGAATATCCAGGGCCTGGGAGATTTTATCAGGCAAAATGTTCCTGAAAAATTTTGCATGATACAGCTTCCTGTGGGAAGAACTTTAAGTTCAGCTCTCTCTCAGGTCAGCTGTTTCTGCACCCTTTCTAATGCCATGTACAGTTGCTATTTAACATTTTGACAATCTTCTGGGAAAGTCTGTCAAACAAAAGTTTTGAATGTGACTTGCACACATTGCTGACTGCCTCTCACAGCCTGGGTACTTTATGAAGTACTCCATGGACGACTGTGTTTTGTTTTACTTTTTAATGTATTCCATAATGGAAGATTTCTGAACTAAGTCACTTAATCAACTTAAGCACTTAATCAACTTGAAAACAACACAGATAAAAGAATTCTTTATATTACTATAGCCCATTCCTGCCATTTAAGGAAAGTGTCATGATGAATAAAGCTTTTTGAAAACAAAGTGCCTGAATTTATTTATAGATCTTATGTACAAATGAAACGAGCAAAGGAGTCTGAAAAAAGCCAGCTAGCTGGCTGTGGTGCTGACTTTGCTGGAGATTGGCTACAGTCACCAAGGATGAGACTTTGYGCTCAGCAAAATTATCTGTATCTGCAGCTGTTGTGGTTTACAGGAAATCTCTTTGTTACCTCACAGCTAACACATTAATACAAAAGTTTAGCTCTTCTGAAGAACTTATACTTTCTAAGAACTGAGGAGACTGCAGACGATATCATAGAATCATAGAATGCCGAAGGTTGGAAGGGACCTCTGAGGTCATCTAGTCCAACCCCCCTGCACATGCAGGATCACCTAGAGCACGTGGCACAGGGCTGCATCCAAGCGGGTTTTAAAGATCTCCAGAGAAGGAGACTCCACAACCTCTCTGGGCAGCCTGTTCCAGTGCTTTGTCACCCTCACTGTCAAGAAGTGTTTCCTTAAGTTCCCGTGGAACTTCTGGTGCCTCAGCTTGTGGCCGTTTCCTCTAGTCCTATCAACACTATTAGCAAGCGTTAGGGGAGGTTCTTTAAGGTGAGATGCTTAAAGGTACTACTCTTAAAAACAGCCCAACAGATTAACAAAATAGGTTATTAAGTTAGGATTCTTTTTATTTTCCTGGGAATTGTAGCAGCTTTACATGCCAATAATRTAATACATAATAATACATTATTAGGAGAACATTTTTAGACTATATTTAAACACATGGGAGAAAGACAACCCCATTAGTGATTTCAAATATTTTATACCACTGTGGTAATTTCTGATGCCAGCATAACACTAACATCTATTTCACAAAGTGGAATGGTATATAGACATTGTATATATCACCAAAGGCGCAAGACTTCCAAATCAAGACACAATTACTCCACAGCACTAGCATCAGTCAAGAAGAACCCCACAAGAGTCAGTTATCCTGCAGTGAAGAAGAGTTAAGTCCAAATCAGACCTTGTATCATCACAAAAGTTGTTTTGCACCAAATGCACAACTCGTTAATAGTTTGAAAACTACTAAGACACCATCAATTCCATCTCTTTCATAATCAGGGAGTTAGAAATTTCTTGGTTTTATCCCTGGTAGTACAACATGTTAATTCATTGAAAGAACTGCATAGATTGACTTCTGACAACTTTTGTTCTTATTATTTGCTCATGATAAGCAGTGCACACAGTCTACTAGCCACTGTCCAAAAAAGGTAATTTAAGAGACTTTCTCTTGCCCACTGACTTCCAAGGGGCATGAACTGAAGCCAAACAGAGCTGCAAGAAATTTTCACTTAAGGGTCATATCCTAGCATGGAATCTCTTCCAAGCCCAGCTGACTAGGAGTTTGGCTCACTTGTAATTTGGCTTACTGTGGTGTTGCCCATCAGGTTCCTGATGACAAGTGAACAGGAGATTTCACCACTGTGTCATCAGAGCATTTCAAATTGTTCCAGGTGCAGCATGGAGCCAACCTTTCTGTAGAAACTCTAACGTGATGTGATACACAATGAAATCACTGTTTCTCACTCTCCTAGCAGCATGGTTGAGTAGGCTGTGGTAGAACCTCCCCAGAGYGACAGCAGAGCCCTATCACTTCAGTCACTTAGAACCAGAGAGTACAAAAAACTTATGAATGTACTGTAGAGAGTAATTCTTCTTGGCAAAGGCTATGTTAAGTGATGTAAGAGAGGGCTTTTCAGCTCTTATTTCTATACCTTTGAGGGTATAGTGTTGCTGTTTGACATTTTTAAGCAAAAGCCTGACCCTCAGAAACAATAATACAAAAGAGGAAATAAACAACTGATTTCCTTGCATACTTTCTCTGTATTCATACAAAACTCACAAGTGAGGTGCAGAGTAGAGGCAAACACAGGTGATGAGGAGCTGAGAAATCAAGTAGTTCCTGATGTCCCTTTGRGTGTGCTTTTCCTATCATGTTTTTCTTCATATTTTCTGTCACATCACTATGCACAGATGTCTCCCTTGAGTAACACTAGAAGGCTTCAAATCCCTGTCCAAGATTTTTGTTTCCTGACTTCCACAAGAAACTGGCAGATAATAGTAGTCATCTTTGTAGAGTCAGAATGGGAATAGTGCAATTGAAAAAATTGAAATAAAATATTTATAACTAATCAGATAGTGGTCAATGATAGATATACAAGTACTGTAACATTCATTTTCATGCTAGGTCTTGCTAATCTTCTATCATCCTTTTTTTCCCCTCTTCAGCAAGATTTTCATTAAGTGGATGGAGCTCTGCCAGATTCAGTTTTCATTCACATCATTGTAAATCATGATTGAAATCTGTGGTATTATTCTTGCTTTCTCCAAGTACAACTGAGATGAGCTTTTAGACTGTAGCCTTGGGGCACAACACATTTTGATACCTTTTGGAGGAATGTTTGAAAAATGAAAGAACTGTTTTGAAGAATCTTTTATTTCCCTCTCTCTTTTTTTTTCTTTTTTTTTTTTCCTCTCACTTATCTGTTCTTTCCCTGTCTTTCTTTCACTTTCTTTCCATCTCCATAACTTACTTTCTCTTCCTGTTTTCCTGCTGGCTCGACTCATGTGATCTCTCCAGGGTTTCTGAAAAAAAAMCCTCAACATTATCCTCATGAGGGGCTAGTCAAGTAATTTGGAAACTTTCCCACATTCCATCAATGCTGTGGTAAAAGTCTGAAATATCCACAGTTTAGAGCCGTTACAGTCATGTACCTACTMCTTCTGCCATCTCCTTATTCTCTCAGCTGCATGCCCGTTCATATGCTAAGATCCTTTCATGTCAAAAGTAATACACAGTGTTAAGCTTCATGAAGGCATGAAATGTGAGACTCCACTAACAGCAGCATACTTATAAAACAACATTTGTATTAGGATTTTTTTATTGCCTTAGGTATTRCTCACATATTTCCTTTTGTAACCCACTTTTGCGGAGTAAATTATTTAATTGTTACCTCTTCTGACTAACTCTAGATCTCTCAAGTAGCCTCATCATCGCTTTAAAATGTCCCAGGCTTTTGATGCCTAAGGCTGTGTTAAAGTGAAAGGAAAAAGAGGCCAGAAGTATGGACAGGGGAGCCSTGGGCCCTTCACTGAACTGTGAATACCAATGTGCTTTAGAAGGACCTAAGTGGTTACACTGAATAGAGACATGGGTGTCACTACAAATTCTGCTATAAGGAAACTGCTCCAATTTAATTAAGTGGTAAGTGATTCAGCCCCAATTCCCAAAATAATATGGTTTGAAACACTAAGTAATTGCTATACATTTCTGCTCAGTAACTGCTGAAGACAGCAGTCACTGAAATAATGGTGTTCTCCAACACTCCAGCTTCATTTGCCAAGGTGAATGACGGCTCTTTATGTAGGCCAAAAATGTATTAGATCCTTGGGGAGTGATCCTTTGGTACCTGCAGGTACTCAGAGTTCAACCTGACACAAAGCTGCAGTATTGTCAGAGACTGATCTAACAAGGTGGCCCTGAGTGTTTCATAGTTACCTGCTTCTTTAGTTGCTTCTATAAGAGATCTCTGACATTCTCAAAACTGTAGTTCCTATTACTTAGGGTACAAATCTCCTGAGTGCTTATATTTTGACTTCTTGTCTATAGCTCTTCTGTAAGCTAAGATCTGGTCATAATCCTTCTAAAGATATAGCCCCTGCAAATCTGAAGTGAGATTCCCAAATCTGTATTCTCTTAATTTGCTATATGCAATAAGCCTGCTCATAAAAGAAACCATTGTCTTATGCAATAATGCAATATCACTAAAATAAAACTGAAATCGAAGTTCTTGTTTATTGTAATTATAGATGCACAATCGTACACTGACAACATCCAGCCTTTCACAAATTCTTCTGCCAGCAAACTTTCCATCACATTAGTCTCTGTGTTTAAGAAGACTAATGGGTACAAAATACTCAGTTGACAGTTGTACCAAATTTCTACCTGAGCATTACTTTTCCTCCTTCATTTCTGAAAGATGCATATCCTCTGCATTCTGTAAATCCTTTAGATGGGAAGCATTGGGAGTACCTGCTAGAGTCCATGTCCACTTCAAAGCAGTGGCCAGTGCATTTGCAATGCATTATGATTTCAGTCCGTCAGTGTCAGAGACCTGCAAGTTGGATCTGGAAGATGAGCTGAAGAGTAAGCAGAAAATATAGGGTTGCAGTTTCCACTGGGACAGTGTTGGCTGTTTTTGCCTTCACCCTTCTCATTACCCAGGAGCTATACATATCTCAGTCCTTCCAGCCTCTTCCCTCAGCTCTCCATCCCAGCTCTGACTGTTAGAGAGATAATCCTATCTTTGCCTGGCACCAGCGTCTTGCTTGGGGCAGCAGACATCAGTTTTGCCTGTGCTACAGAGAAGCCTAGACCGGTTATGGTTATAAAGTCACAAGCTGCAAGTCTGATCTCATAAAGTTTGACTTATTTTGATTCCTCAACATCTTCCCCAGATAATTACACAGTTCTCTAGTTACATGATCCTTACACAAGCCTGATAGTGTTTGAGATTGGAGGACACATACTGAGTATGGTTGTTCCTTTAAGATTAGGTATTTAAAGTTGGCTTCCAGCATTTTTCATGGATGTAGTTGGGGGCATAAGGACATAGCTTCCCCTTAGTTTTAGGAGATGCTAGATAAGGTGAAGTTGAAAAAAAACACATGCTGTGCTGATTGCTGTAATTGCTGACACATTCCTGTGGTGTACGTGATCATTAGAACAGCTAACTTAAAACAATATTTCCTTTTTAGAAAGGAAGCTGGTAATCGAGTTGTTATGCTTTTCTGCTTTGCATTTTCAGTTTAAATTTTCGACTGGTATTGAGTGTATGATTATTGCTTACCAGAGCATGTTGATTCAAATTTTCATAATTCAAGTACAAGTTGATTTTGTTGAATGCTATTTAACCACTCAATGGCTGCAGGTTTTCATGAATGGATCTTTTGGATTTCAGTCTTGAATGTGGGCCATTTGGAAATGTTGTAATATCTAAATGCTCTGTGATTAAAATGGCTGTGACACAGATCTAAATTTGGCCAAATCTATCCCCAAACCACAGTGACCAAAATGAATTGGTTGTAAAAACCATGGAAGGAAATATATTATGCAACGTACAAATCTAGTCCAATCTGAAGTGTAAGGGACTATGTGGAGTCTTGCCAAAACAACCCATTTTGCTACTTGAGGATGAGCTAAACCTGTATTAGTGATCAGTTTCAAGTGTTTGTGGCTAGAGTGTAAAATGATATTGGGAAACAGTAATCCTACACAAGTCCTGCCTCTTCCCTCTAAGTTGGTGTTCCAATTTGTTCCCATAGAGCCCTTGACACAACCCATCTGCTCAGTGTCTTTCTGCCGGTCCAGCCATTCCCACTGAGAGACTGGAACATTTTGGAGCACAGTGAGAATGGCTGGACTGGCAGAAAGACATCACACACACTTGAATCCTTCTATTTATTTATTTATTTATTTATTTATTTATCTATTTGCCTCTGACCTGTTCTCCTTGCTCAGACTGCCATACCCTCTACCACCTTTCTTCGACTTGTTTGGAAACTTGGAAATAAACACAGTACTGTCAGAGCTGTTCAGTGATGGAAATGAAATGCAATGGAATAAAGAAAAAAAACAAAATGGCATCTATCTTCTGGTAGACACTATCTTTCTAGTATAAAGATTCTTCACAAAGCACGTTGATGTTAATGATCAACATCAACATCATGTTGATCATAGAAATCATGTTGATTTCTATTTCCTGTGAAACCCACACTATGAAGACTCTGCACCAAGGAAATACAAAATGTTAGCTAATTACATTGGGATTCATCTGACTTCAGTTCAAGTTAGGTGTCTGGATAGAAGTGGCCATTTCTGTTCCCTCCGAAAGAGTGATATTGGCATCTCAAGAAGCTAATTCAGAATCTCAAATGCCTGCTTTACATGCCATTAATTCCTTTTTGGGGATCCCTGTGTATCTCCATTGACAATACAGGTTGTCTAGACAGATAACCTTAGAGCAGATATTACCTTTTTTGGGTGTATCTCAGCCTAGGTCATCTGATCTTGCCTTGGAAGAGACATTGTGGCAGTTTTATGGAATGTGGGGGACAAGAGAGAGTTGTTTTCTGAAACACTGTACAATCCCTCGTATACTGGAACATCTCTCATATGAGGAGCGACTGAGTGAGTTGGGCCTGTTTAGCTTGGAGAAGAGAAGGCTGAGAGGGGATCTGATTAACATGTAGAAGTTCATGAGGGAGAATGTAAGGAGGAAGGGGCGAAGCTCTTCTCGGTGGTGGCCAATGACAGGACAAGGGATAATACATATAAGTTGCAACACAGACAGTTCCATCTCCATGTGAGGAAGAACTTCTTTCCTGTGAGGGTGACAGAGCCCTGGCATACGCTGCCCAGGGAGGTTGTGGAGTCTCCTTCTCTGGAGATCTTCCAAACCCGCCTGGATGCCACCCTGTGCCCCGTGCTCTGGGTGTCCTTGCTGGAGCAGGGGCTTGCACTAGATGATCTCTAGAGGTCCCTTTCAACCTTCACCATTCTGTGATTGTGTGATTGTGTGATTGTGTGATTGTGTGATTCTTTATTTTCAAAAACCAGGATATTACAAAGCCATTTACTTATTATAAGAGTATTATTCTTTAGTATACTCCAAAAACTTAGGAATTAACCTGAATGAATTCCTTTTGGGTGGGTTCTTAGAATCACAGAATGCTAGAGATTGGAAGGGACCTCTAAAGGGTCACCTGCGTGTGGCACAGGGTTGCATCCAAGCAGGTTTTAAGCAGGCTCTACTATAGATTTCTTTTGAGGTCTCTTGTCTTTTAATATTACTTGAGAATGATTTCTAAAGTACCAGTCACAGATTTGATGGAACACAATTCTGCCATGAATTAACACAGAAATAATAACTAAATCTAGGCTAACCACCTAACTTCCTTTCCTGGTTTGTAATGAGAAAAATCCAGAGAGAGAGTCATCTCACCCTGAGAATGTTGTKTAAAATAAATGAGCTAAACTTCAGAATTTCTGTTTCTCATTTCCAAAGGAGTTGATGGTTCCTAGTTAGAATTAGGTGACTACAGTTTTTGTGAACCTAATGTGAGAAAAGATGAATAGGATATCTTTCTTTTCAGGTTGGAAGACTATAGACCCAGTAAAACATACATCCGTCTGGGCAGCTGAAGGCTGTCTTGCTTGATGGAATGTCTGCATCCAAATCAGTGTTTCAGTTTCTCACAAGGGCATTTACTTCTAAGAATCAAATGAGAAGAAGTAAAAATTTCAGCTAATATTTGCAGATATTGCTAATATTGCCCCACTTTGATAAATACACACTGCTGCTTGCTTCACCTTTTGTTATTTGAGACCTGTTTTCTAGTTTTACTTGTTAGAAATTCTTCAATCTGACAAGCTCTCAGCTGGATTGGCAGTTCAGCAAGAATGACAATGATCTACAACACAGATATCTTGAAGTTCCAGTTTTGTTATCATGGTGTTACAAGACTATTGGGACATGGTGTTTTCAGTATTATAAGACTAATGGATTAGTTTTCCAGCCAGGCTTCAAAAGGGTAACCCGATAACAGAACAGTTTAAGATTTAATTGTTAAACAGAGAAATTACTGCAGAGTGTGAATGTTTCAAGTTSACCCTCTAAATATTCTTTGAGCTTGAAATGTATTGCATCAACAAATGGCCTCATAATTTAATATAAGCAAAGCTTTTTGTTGGCACAACTTTTTTTTTTCTATACTCACCATGGTGGGAAGAAAAAGGGAAGCATGGGATATTTTCTCCCTTCTCCRCGTCTCCGATGTTGTTTGTTCTGCAATGCAATATTTGTTTTAGCTTGGTATTTCTTTTTGAAATGTCTTTACTAGACTGGAGTGCTACATTTTTAAGCCTCATAGGGAAACTTTAACAAGTTRTGAATAAGCAGGGAGTGGGATTTCAATGTAATTCAGGAATGAGAACTAAGCAAAAAGAAGAATATTCAACCTTTTCATGGAAGGATTGAGTATTCTTTTCAAAGTCATATATCAAAAACCCACATACAATGGAAACATTCTCTCTCCATAGAACATAAAAGAAGAGGGAACTGCTTGTTATGTGTTCTGAAATGATCCCTTTTCATTACAACTTCAGATTTTTTTCTCTCTGGGGATAGCTGACTTCAAACCATGAAGAAAAGGAGAAACGACATCATACTATTTCGATTAAAAGCAGCCATGCATAACCTATATTTTTCCTTTTCTTTCTCTTTTTTTCTCTATTTCTCAATAATATTTGCATTCCAAAATAAAAATTATTCTCCTTTTTTGATGGTCTGAGGTTAAGCAAATGAGGTTGCTGCTGACAATGTTCATACCATTTGCGTCTGCCTTGTTTTAAGACAGCAGCAGAGAAGCTGCTACGTCTGTGTGAAATTCATTAGAAAAAAAAACATTCCATCTTTCTTCATTTGGAGAAATCCTTCTTGTTTACCATAATTAAGTTATAAAAGAACCATCTTATACAACAGGAATATAAAGCTGTTTCAGTTTTGTAAATCTGTAAGTTAAATTGGCTTGTTTTATTGATGAGCTCATCAAAAAGTGCAGTATGTCGAGCTGTCTTATATGTACGAGAAAGTAGAAAATAAACAAGAAAAAAAAAGATTCAGAGACAGTACAGTAAATCTGGAGAAAAGAGAATAGGCACGATAAGGCAAAGATTTAATCTGACTACTAATAATTTAAGTAAAAATAAAATGATTGAAGAGTAGTCAGTACAACACAGAGGATGTAAAAAGAAAGAGCAACTTGGTTCCAGAGAGGATTTGAGGATTTTATAGTTTAGTGAAACTGAAGCAAGAAGTTCACTTTGTCCATTTCAATATTAGGAGATTAATTCAGGGAGACCTTAGAGAAAAGAGGAAAAATCAATACGAGACAAAAATAGACTAAAAAATGAAGGAGAAAGTAACACTCATCATTCACATATTGTTCTTTAGATGTTTGAAGTAGTGTGCAGTCATTATCAAATAAACTTTCCTATCATCTCTTTAAAGCAGACTTTTTTTAATTCTTATTTTATCGGTCATGAATCTAAAGGAGAAATACAGAATAACTTCACTAGGAACCACGTAAGTGATTCAATGACAGATACAGGATGAGACCACTTAATTCTCATTAATTAAAGAACCTGGCTAAAGGATACAGTATATACTGCATAATGCAGATATGCTCTGTTAACTATAGTCAAAGCACAGTAATTAGAGGAGATGTGATTTATGAATTTTTTGAATGTTGAGCTATCATAGAAGAAAAGATAGTGTGATAAAAAGTCTGTTACTTCATATTGTTCTCTAAAATAGCAGCTCAATACAGGAACAATAACTTTGCACTGTCCCGTCTAGAATTTAGGAGCATAACACTGAATCCTGAAAGCACTTTTGTTTCTTCTTGGTGCTCCCAAAGATTGAAGGATGAGTATATTGCTTTCTTCATTGCTGATTCATTCTCATGTCTATATTGTTTTTTAATATGTTTTTAAAAGTGCTTACTGAATAGATATGGGAAATGACATGGTGACACGGACATGCAGAATGTTCCAAGTGATATTAGATGCTTTATTTTATGAAAATTGTGTTCTGTTTTATTCTCATCTCTTACATGTGACTTATGATCTTTTCCCACTGCAAGCCATCTACAAAACTGATTAATATGCTTCCTTCCAAATCATTTCTGAAACAATTGCACACACAAAACCCCCAGAAGGCACCTTCTTCTCGTTGACACTGGAGGATTTTTGAAGACATTTCTCCCCATTCCCATAGATTTAGATTATGACATCAAACAGCTGAGATTAGGATCAGAGCCTGAACGAGCAGGAAGGACATATGTTCTTAGGGCAAAAGATCTCACACACGGAGATATTTTCAGTAAATGGCATATTATAAAAGCTCATCAAAAGCCTGGGCTTTAAGCTGGCTTATCTAAAATGCTGTTCATTTCTTCCCCACTTTTAAAACAACATTTGGTCCTCATGAAAATAGAAAGCTGATAGCTTAAGACCCAGCTGGATCTCACAAAGATCCGCAGGAGGCACCTTCAACTCATGCAGAAGTTCATGCCAGCACACCATACATCTTGTTACAAGTTCTCATCATTTTATTTCCAAGCAACCAATGTTACTGTCCCTGTTGATCCCTGTCACAACCAGTTTCATAAATGAAACAATCTGGGACTCAGACAACTCTTAGATGAGCAAGGGAAGCCCCTTCCAATCTACAGCCTCCTTCCTTTCTGCTTCTGGGGGAAGAACAATCCTGGAGTGGGCAGAGAGGCAAAGACATGTCAGAAGATTTTCCTAAGGAAAGGCAATTCTGGACAGGAATGCAAGCTGCCTTTTGCCAATGMATGAAGAAAGATGGTAGTAGAGACATTCAGGGGTTTGCCACCTATCAATAGATTTCTCTTTTCCAGGACTGGGCAAGAAGCAGGGATGTGAACTGCAGGTGGAATTCCCCTAGTGTTTGGACTTTTTGAGGTCATTGAGGAACTAGACATAGTGTTCAGCCCCTATTCTGAAGTCCCTGGTTTATAGAAACCCTGGGCCATTCTAAGGTACATAGTACTGAAGCGAGGAGAAAAGCCTATGTCTCTGTCACCAGTGTGGTTCTTGTCCTTTCTTCATAGCTTGTCATACTGCAATGAACATAAACAGGCTTTGGTTATGGGCTTACCCAAGCAGCTTGTGCCCAAAGTCAGGCACCAAGAGAAAATTTTAACAAGAAAGTGAATAATCTGCATCAGGAATAATAAATAATGATCTCTAGTATAACTTCCATTTGATAAATTTCTAACAGTATGTTATTTATAACACTTGATGCTAAAGTAAAAATTTATTCCATATAGATTGTAAGAATACATTATTTTAGCAATGCAGAGTAGCATAAATTAGTTTAAAAGGTTGTCTTAGTGTTTGGATATGAGAAATATCTTTTTTAGCTATGCAACAAATATCTTTGTTTTAGATATCTTTATTTTGGGATTTTATCCTGTTGTTATCTGCTTAAATCAGACCTAACTTTAATGAAACACAAGTGTGAGAAAGTATAAATTAGACCTCCCATTTTGAAACTTAGAACTATAAAAGCACCTTCTTTTTTTTTATATCAATCCAGATTCTAAAATGAAACCCTTCAGTCTCCTGAAGCCAGTGCTTCCCAGGCATTCTCTTCCGTGATGCAACATTTTCCAATAAAAACATAGCTACATGAGTTGCCAGACTCCTTTGAGCATTCATTATTTCCAGGGTCAATAAAGAAAAAGCTGCGTGACAACAAGAGCAGCAAAGCAATTTAACTCACTCACATCACTAGGAGAGAGATGCTCTTTCCAGGCCCACTATGTCAAATGTAAACATCACTGTTTTGAATCACAATTAGCCATGAACAAAGCCATAAGGGAGCAGAACAAGCCAGTGCACTGCAGAGGTAAAAGTAWCTTAGTCTTTTTTTCATATTTTCTACATTAAGGTTGATAACATGGACTTCTTAGGGTTTTTTATATATATGTGTTAAGGATTACATTTGCCTTATCTACATAGGATATCATTTTATTACTTCATCTGGCTGGTTTTGTATGAACTCTAACAAATCCTGACCTTCCTTATATGCTAAACAAAATGATTATTAGACTATGTCTTTTAATTAACATGAAATTTCAAAAATGATCAGATAGAAATGTTCACCTCTTAAAATAATACCAATAAATAACCAGCTTAAACATTTAATTCTCTTTCTAGCTGTATTCAAAGGGAACAGTTTATCTCATCCAAGTATTTTTTAATAATTAAAGAGGAAAGCTATCTTAAGACAGAGAAAATACTTTAATTCTGTGGTCTGATCCTATATTGTCTAGAGATCTGAAAATACCATTCTAACATTTCCCCTGAAAAGGATTCATTCATATAAAAACCAAAAAGGAAAGGAAGTGGGAAGGTCGTTGAGCAATGGTTGTTTTTTGTGAACCTACRAACATAGGCTAACGTTGGTTTACTGGGTCAGATGATACTTCATCACATGAAGAAACATCTTTAAGAAATTAGGAACATCCTAGTGGCTTAGTATGAACATTCCATTTATATTTGGATGAATTAAACAATGCATTTTCTTAAGAGGCTTAAGGAAACTTGCCTCCCCCCAGTCCTCTGATGTTTAATTTTAAAGTTTTCCAACCACACATGGTTGATGTGCTTAGGACCGCTGGAGCAATGAAACCAAGAATAACAATTTAGCACTACCATTTCATAGGCATTAGGATATATAAGAGTACATTGTTAAGAGGCCACTAGTGATTGATCTAAAAGTCATTTATTAGTTAAAAATAAAATGATTTGGTTGATTACAGCAGCCTTCATTATTTCATTGTGGAGGAGTGAGATGACAATTATTATATAAGCAGAAAGAAGGCAGAGTGCAAAGGACAAAGTAAGGCAGCATACAGAAACATGAAAGAGAAGAATCTTGTAGTTAGGTTTACTGCAGTCTGGAACAATGGAAATACATGGTGGTATTCCAMGTACCATTTTCTCCTGGAAGAAGGAAAGGTGAAGATCATGGTGAAGTGCATGCTTGAAGACAGTTGTGAACCAGATATATTGATGTCAAGCAAGTTTGGGAGTGCAAAAATGAAAGGAAGATTGAAATGATAAGTTAATTCCCATGTTTCTACAAGGTAAGGGGCTAGTAGCAAGTGAGGAGTTAAGAAAGACATAGGGCTTCTTAAGGTTATACTGTGATGCTGATCTCATTTTTTTTCTCCTCCCAAGATTTACAGAAAAGCCAGTAAAAAAGAAATAAAAATGTTGTGGGGGGGTGGTATTTGTTTGTTTGCTTGTTTTGGTATCTTCCTTTTCAAAACTAAAATCTTTAAATAAAGACTAAGCATCACTTTCACTTTCTTTAGCTTGAAAAATTCACAGAAAAATCTATAGCAAAGACTCAAATTTTTCAATTTTCTTACTTTAGCTTGTAGGCATTTCATAGAGCTTGATCTGTGTGAATGATAATAAAAAAGAAACATGTAGGAGAATAACACTGACTGAATAACACTTAGACCAAAGGCTGAACAGAGTGAGCCAAAAGTGAATTAAGAGAATTAGCACTTAATTTGAATTCTGTGGGCAAAGGGATAGTAAGCAAGGAAAATTAATAGAAGAGAGAGGAGATGCAGTCTCTTGGCAAATAATGTGGTCTCACTGCAATGTTCTGGGCACTTTAAAGTCTAGTGAGTAAGGCTTCAGGAGGCCCTTAAAATGAGAAATACAGTAGCTAACACAGGGAATAATTATGGCTTGGTTAAGAAGGATTGTTACAAGGACAGGTTATGGTAACATTTCAGAGAGAGCAGTAGAAATCCAGAAAGGAAAAAGAAATGTTTTTGTCCAAGGATGATCAAAGGTTTGTGGTTTCAGAAGTACAGACATGAAAAACAGAGAGTGGAAGCAATGTCCCTGAGATGGGGCGTTTTACTGACAGCGCTCCATTCAGAAAAAATATAGCATGCGTAGAAGCCAAAGAGCATAGTCCTGAAGCATAGAGCATAGAAAAGGAGGATACAGAGATATCAGAGAGGTATTTCTCTGATCTGTGGCTGTTGTTCATGAGTAATCCTAATAAATTAGTGTCTTCAGCATGTGATGACCACATTTCTTTCTGGACTTTACTCATACCTTTTTGGCAGCATTTTCATTTCAAGTAAAGTCTTTACATCTTCTCCCTGTCTCTTCCTTTCTGGAGTGTGCAAGGCTCTTTATCTTTCTCAAGGGTGATTCATGGATAATTTCAACCCTGGTCATTCTTTGCACAGAAAAGAAACTCAACTTTATATTAACCTTTTATCATCTGTTTTTCATCCTGCAATGCTTACTCACAGAAGCAAATCTCCTGAAGTGCGTGCCTACATGTCCAAAAGTAAGATTTATAACTGCACTTTGTCTATGGAGAAACATATGTACAAAGCATGAAATGCATTCATACGCATTTTATAGACAGCATTGACAAATGCAAAGGTTTAGCTTTATCACTATTGTACTTTCCTTTCGTTAGCCCAGACTTTTAAGATCAAAAAAGAAAAAAAAATACAATGTTAACTTTGCAGGATATTCATAAACTTTAAAAGACTTTTGAATTTTTCAGTGGCATGCTTTTGCATTTCAAAAGGCATATCAAAGAATAATAGTTGTGTAAAACCTCTTTTTAGAGATTTGAAATTTTCTAAATTAAAAATCATCATCTTTACCTACAGGGAAAATACTAACATTTTGAGCATCTTTGAGAAATAGCCTTATTATTGCAAGCTGCTTTCCCCTTAAAATAATTGATTTGAATAAAAAAATCCCCTGTGAAAATTAGGTGCAAAAATAAGATGGAAATTATTTCAATTAACTTTTTCACTAGTAAACATCGGTTTTATAAACTAAAAAGAAAATATTCTCTCTCCAAAATTATTTTGTCCTAAAAGTTTCTTATTCTTGATTTTGTTTCAACTACCAAATACTTCTACTCTAACTTGAGGATAGTACATACGCTTTTTAAAAAACAATATATCCTTAGAATTCAATTTTCATTTAAAAGATACTGTTTGGAAAATTTCAGCTGCCCTATCACTTCTAGTTTGCCTACTGACATGAGAGCTGAAATATTTTTTAAACTCTGCTCTCTATCCAAGTATTTCCCAGTATTTTGTTTTATTTTTCAGTGTAAATAAATTGGACTTATCAAGTGACTTTTTCTTGTTTGTCTAGTTTTGTTGTCTCCCAGTCTTGTCAAATCATGTTCTTCCTACAACAGTTCCTTTCAACGTTTTTTGTGGTATTTTCTGACTGCAGCAACTCCGTGTCTTTGATATCTTCTCATATAACTCAGCGATTCTAACTTGTTTCACTTTTTGTACTTATGCTCATCACATTGAAAATCCATTCTCAACTCCTCTGACAGTATTTCCACCAGRCCACATGGGAGAGCACTTATTATGCTTCATAAATTCCCTTACTTAAGCATCAAAGAACCTATACCAGTCCTACTGGCATCACAAGGCATATTACATCTTTTGTAGACTGATACACATCTGCAGGGGGTAAGGTCTTTCTCGTATTTCTTTAAAACTGCGGCTTAAAACTTAAAAAAAAAAAAAAAAGATGAATTAGCATTTTAAGACAAACACGAGAACATCATTTACTTGTGAAAAATCCACTGAAGTCCCCCAGTATAGCATACTCCAAACAGAAGTATACCACATAAAACACGCCTCCCTCTGCGGCTACAACTCTTTCTGTTTCTTGTGTCCAGATGTTAGCGCGGACAGTATGGGAAACATCTCACGTTGCGCTCTGGTGACTACCCCGAAACAGTACTGACAGCCTCTGCTCTCTGTCTCTCTCTCGGCACTCAGCTCAGCCCTCTGCTCGCTGTCGGGAGTTTGCAGTATGAATTACATGGAAACCTGAACCTTGCAGAAGGGTGCTAGGGAACCTGCAGAGACATAGGCATGTGTGCAAAAAAAGGTCTTTAGATCCTCAGTGGCTGCAACAGGAGGTGCAGGGTTGGAGGAAGCTGGAGTCTTTGGGTAAGGAAGACTGTGTCAAGGTGTCATTGGGTAAAATAAAGTCTTTGGAGAAGGAACCAGCAACTATCTGATTTCCCCATTTGCACTTTTTTTTTTCCATGTCCCAGTGAACACAGCACCAATAGGAGAGGCAGAAAGAGCCTCTCTCACACTGATCCATAGTCAGGTGGTCATCATGGTCTCATAAGAAATAGGGATTTGAAAATAAGAAGTCAAGACCAGATCTTCCGTATTCTAGGTCATCTCTGATGGCTAAATTATTATTTAAAAGGGATGTGTACTCTGTACCAATTGCTTTGTTTAAGCAAGCAAACCAACCCCGGAATGTTGTAGGTAGTCTGAAGGATGCTCCAGGAACACCTTTGGCATTAAGCACCTGCAAGAGCCTAGGTGGAAGAAAGATAAGTCTCTTGCCTAGGCTTAGATGTGGATGGGAMATGAGCTGCTCAACCCTATTACAGTCACCATTTTTTACTCATTGCTGATAGAAGAGCACTCAGGTGTCAAGATAACAGAAAGTTTCTTTTAAGTTTAGGTGCCACTAGGATTAGATTGCATAAGGACTTTTAAGTTTGTATATTTGAAACTA
Organism: Nothoprocta perdicaria; assembly: GCF_003342845.1. Lineage (NCBI taxonomy): Eukaryota > Metazoa > Chordata > Aves > Tinamiformes > Tinamidae > Nothoprocta > Nothoprocta perdicaria. Next base: position 2,019,117 of record NW_020454350.1, on the reverse strand, counting down.
GTTGATCAATTTTCTTCCCAAATGCATTAATGCATTCCCTCCATTTCCAAGAAGCAAAAAGATCTTGCAAATTTCATCCATTGCATATTTTTTCTGCCAAGTAAAGGAAAAGTTTCAGGTATTTATGTCTTTTTTTTTAAGAACAGTTTTACCATGTATTGTTAGACATTGTAGAGAGACGCTGTGCTGTTAATTGTCAGTTGTTCATGGGAGTTGTTCATGGGAAAACGGGGATTTTAACATAAATCTGATTTTTTGTAGCAAAGTGAGGGRGTAAAGACTAATTTGTTGAAACTTGTGTTGCTTATAAGAAGAACTCAAAATTGTTYAGCTGTGACTCTGCTCCTTCCCATTACTCATACTATTGATACCTCATTTGGAGAAAAAATGGCTGATAAAAAAAGGAAATGGTGAATAGATTTCAGTTTAAAAATACTGACAGCAAGACAGTGAGAAGATACAAGCAGTTTCCTTAGACCTATGTCAGTACAAGTTTAAGGAAATAGAAGAACCCTGAGAAGACTGATCTAATCTGGTGACAGGGCATAGCAAGCTTCAAATATTTCTTCAGAGGATCTATTACTATTAAAAAAAAGCAAATACTTGTTAAATAGTAACTAATTCTCCTCAGCTTTAGACTTGTACTATTTCTTAGCTTAGATGACACCAATTCCAAAGGCCAGGGCAGTGACAACTCAATTAGAGGAAAGAAAATATGTTCTGAACTTTCAGAGAAGTTTCCCTCCCAGCTCTCGGTTTCCTGGTCGGACTTTTTTTGAGACAAGTGGTGAAACTGGCTCTTGTGAATAAGGAYCATACACGCAACGCAGACTCCTCGGAGCAGCCACTATCATTCACGTTGCTCCCATGTTGACAAATACTTTGATTTGGTTGCTAGGGAAATAACAGTGAAGGAGCGAGCACGTCTCTATTAAAAATCCCCCTGAAGGTTGAAGGGGGTGGACAGCAGAAGAACCAGATGGTTTCTGCTCATTCCCAGCAGTCAGCTGTGGCTCGACCGGTATCCGGCTTTCAAACGGGCTAGCAGCCTCMGGAGGGCTGTGCTCGCCTTTTTCCTTTGCATTCCGTCTTTTCAAAAAATATATCTAAAGTTGGGGGTTTTTTGGTGGTTTTTAATCAACATAATTAGCCTCTCAAAGCCTTCCCGTGCGCTACGGGCTGCACAGCAGCGCTGCGATGCGCGACAGCGCGGGGCAGCGAGCGCGCCGAAGCCCCGACGTGCGGCCGACGGCCGGCGCGGGGAGCGCGGCTGCTGCTTACGGCGCCGAGCGGCGCGGCCCATGGCTTGACCTTTGCTGGTTATTTTTCACCTTGCGCACCCGTTTTTCAGCGCCCATTTGTTTATTTGGACAGCCGTGCATTTTCTGCGAGCGAACGTTGTCGTGGGAACGGGTACATGAGAGTGCGCTGGTGTCGGAAAAAAAGGCACCCGGCTTTTGTTTTTCTTCTTCTTCTTTTAGCACAAAGGTAAAAAAAAAATGTCAAAAGAGAGAGAGAGAAGAGATTAGCCCGGCGTACCTGTTTTCGTTACGCTTTATTTTCCTTTTTCTTTGTTGGGGGCTGAGGGGARGGAGGGGAGAGGCGAAAGGAGCGGAGTGGCGGGGCGGTCGTTGCGAAACATGAGTTTTTCATCTCGCCTGCTTGTGCGGATCCAGTTTCCATCCCCTTGATCCTCKATTATTTTATCCTGCCGGGAGCCAGCTGGTTCGGCAGCGCCGCAGGCGGCTCCGCAGGCGGCCCGGGGGGCAGGGGCCGTGGGGCGGGAGGCGCAGAGCGGCGGCGGCAGCGCCGTGCGAGCCGCAACCGGAGCTGCCTCGGGGTTACGARCGGCAGCTCAGAGGTCCTGTGAAACGGGGCCGGCGGCCTCCGCTGGCAGCCCTCCAGCGCCGGCCGCTCACAGGCCTTTTCTCAGGCTCACTGCTTCCACGGGAAGGGAAAAATGAACCTCTTTTTCTTTTCTTTCTCTTTTTTATTTGACTTCCCTGGCCCTCCGAGTGGTCTCATCGCCCACGCCTGCCACTGCTATTTGATCCCGCTGCCACCGCAGCCCCTCGGCCCCAGTCTCCCCACGCAGTGGCAGCAGGTGACGCTCTCTCCCAGGCGCACCAGGCCGTGGGGACCAYGGGGAGATTCTGGGAAAAGCCGGTTCCTGTCCCTGAAAATGTGCTGGCTGGTGTGGGTCACGGCAAGGGGGACCTCGCGGCGGCCGGGCTGCGCTTCCCCGCGTGGCGCCTGTGCTTCGCCGCGGGGTTCGGGGCTGCTGCGCTGTGGCCTGGGTGCGCCCCGGGAGCGGAGCCGAGGGTGACTCGAGAGAAAACAAATGCGGGATTTTTAAAGACGTGTTTATTTATGGACAGGCTTTCATGCATGCATCTCAACGGCATTCCGCATAGAATATAATTAAAACAAGCACCATGCCGAATATGATTCAGAAAATAAAAATGTCCTTAAACACAGCTTAGCTGCCAGCAGCTCCACATACTTCATTCCCCTGGGGAAGGAGTTTCAGAGACATGAGTTATGTGGCTACCCAAGCCATGAGACACAAGCATTTTTAAGGGGAGTCAGTGACCTGTGACAAGGGTTTGGGACAAGCGGCGCTGCCCAGACTGCCCCAGTCTCCAGGGCGGGCGGCCGGGTCCAGCAAGGCCGTGTCCCCTGGGAGGAGGGTGGCCTCCTGCCATCTGCATGTCCCGAGTGCCTCGATTCACCTCTTCGTGCCTCTTCTCAACCCTCCTCCCAACTCAAACTGAGCCACCTCCATTCAGCAACCTGAGTTGAGCACACGTGGAGCCGAAAATTACCCCCGCCCACACAGTTTTGTCTTCTTCCCTTCCAGTCTTGCCAAGGTAGAAAAGCATCCTTCTGGAAAGTCAACATTATCTCGCTCTCAGGCCATGAGAATCTTTACCTATGGACATTCAGCTCTACCATGACCTTTTGAAGACTTTTACCAGCATTCTTTCCATTAGACATACCAGGACAAGGGTGTTTCTCATGGGATTTCAAATGAGACTTTATTTTAAATACCTCTGGAAAGTAATATATCAACCTAATGTTGTCTGCAGTTTTCCCACATTCTTCATGGCAATATAAGGAACTTTCAACCTCTTCTGCCTTTTAGCATCATTTTTTTTTTTTTGCTCTACATTATTAGTTTTGATTTTGTCTTTATTCTCTGAATAATTTTTTTGTAGAAAGATTCTCAAATTCATTTTCCTGGAGCTGTTGTTCTAAACCAAACAATCAAACTTAATTTATGAAAAAAAAAAAAGAATGTTATCTATTTTTACTTCTTTTTTTATTCCACATGGTTTTAACATATGTAGCACAATAGGTGTCTATAACAAATGCCTCAGCCCTTGTTTTTTTAGTGTCTATCTCACTCCGTTTGCAAAGAAAAATGAAGTTCAGTTGCAGGTCCTGTTGCCACTGAAGGCAACACTAAAAATCCAAATGAGCATGAACAGTGGCAGGATGAAGCTCATTTATCTCTAGAATATTAATAACTATAAAGCAAAAATTTTTCCTAAGAAAATCAGGTTGTAATCACAGAAGTCAAAGCCCTAAGCTATATATTTATAGACACCATTGCAATTTCTTGAACATCAAATGTTCTTATTTATTGTCAGAAATTCTATATGTTTTACCTGCATTATTTTAATTATAGTGCTGTAACTCATGTCTTTCATAAAATGAAAATTGCATATAGAAGATCTGTATTCTCAAAATTTCATTTTAATGTGTATTTCAAGGTGCTGGATTCAAGTCTTAGCTGCTCTTTTATTATACTGAGTAGTTGAATTTATTCATAATTTTGGGTATATAGTGGATAAGTCCTCTAGTTTAGATCAGTATCCTTTCTACTTTTCTTGAATCTAAGAAGACAAAGAAATGCCATAGAGATCAGAAAATCGAACCAAGTCCAATCTGTGTATCAGTTTGCAATACAAACATCGGGGCTTTAAATGTAAGGGTTTTATCTCCAGCTTCAACTTCTCACTGCACCCTAACAACGCATGTATTGAGTGTGAAAATGAAGAGACAGGCTTGGAGCTGAACTTWCTCTATTGAATTCACTGGAAGATCAACACTGAACTTACAAGGATGTATTCGAACCGGCAATTAGCCAGGTGCTTTGAGTCCACCTTTGACACCTATTCCAGATTATACACAAGCCTGTGGGGTTTTTATGAAGGGATAGGCAGTGACTAGTCTCAGCTTCTCTAATATAATAACAAAATAACAAACTCCACAAAGCTCACAAAAGAAGTGAGCAGGCTGTGTGTGTGCATGTGTTTGTGGATATATGTCTACCCTGTCCCAATTGATAGCCAGTATCAGCTAGGCTCTCAACTTATTCATTTGAGGAATTTTCTAGAAAATTTTACCTTTTTCTGCATAGCATAGTATACCACCATAGCAGTTTGGTGGTATAGACAGAAAAGACAAAAGGATAGTAGAGATTTAAAAAAAAAAAAAAATAGGATGTCAGGCATCCTTAACAAACTTTGCAGGTATAATTTTATATCCTGAAGACACTTGACATTGCACTACACTTTAAGGTGAAGTTGGTCTCCAAAGCAGATGGTTGTGAACAGCATGAAAAACACAGGTGCAAAATCTCAAACTGCTATATAAGTGGGCTTTGCTATCATGAAATTGCTTATGTACAGGTACTTAAATGCAGATTTGTGAAAATYTTATTTTGTCTCTCCAAGCTAAAATGTCTATGTTTCTTGTTCATTACCGATCACCAGATAACTCAGTTCTGTCTAAATACATGACTGTGTTTTCCCATGCGCTGGGAGGAAGTAGAGTSTCTCATTGCCCTGCAGCTGCGACCCACCAGACAGTGAATAGGTGATGACAGATGGGACATTGGTTTTGGAATTCGCATGATTTCTGAAATCCCATGTGTTTGTTGGTGGGCACTGCAGTATTCATTCTCATCGTTTTGCCCCCAGACTTTTTCTTTGGTTGTTTATCTTCGGACAGTTAAAGACAATTACTCTGTGGGTGTATATGCATATGTGTGTATATACATTTGAGAAAGCGTAGGTATTTCCTGCCCTTTTTCCACTCCTGCCTCCCAGGATAGCCCARCCCAGCCCAGGGAAACGCTTTTCGTGCTGAGGGCGCACATTGTGTGGGCACTGGCAAGTGCTCCCGGGTTGCGCTAGGAGGGAGGCAGCAGCTGAGTCAGAAACACTGCGGTAGCGCTGGGCTGGGGACAGTCAGAAAAGAAACAGCAGAGAGACATTTCTTCTCCTTCTGGCTGCTAATGAGCTTTCTGGTGGCAGCGCCACTCTCATCAGGCCTCTTTGTTTTTGCAGGCTGCCCTTTGTTAACTTGAAGCTTGTTTTCCTTGCTGTGCAATACAAATATTCTCAGGCGTTAAGCTTTCCTTGCCCCGAGTGCCTTGTTTTCATCTGAGACCATGTAGGAGCTAAATTTAAACTTGATTGATAGCGTTTAATCCAGAGAGGGTCAGGATGCTGCTTTCCTGTTTAATGTTCTCTGGTTTGCTTCTTCTGTTTGCCATCATGTCTCTAAAATACTGCAGTCGGTCCGACTTCCCAATGCAAACCCTTCTGCTTGCCTTGCCGCAGCAAGTTAGATGCTCTCAATTACATGGAGCCTCATGTCTCTCTGTCTGGTCCTTGATGGAAAAGAACAACAGCTATGAGTCTTAAAACCAGATGATGCCATGACTTACACAGTCCCTCCATTATAATAGATAGCAGGCCCTGAATTCCACTGCTGTAAACCACTAAGCATGTAAATAAGAAAGGAGGCCTCCTGGTTGTGTTTTCGCTGTCCTGGCAGTCCTTGAGAAACGTCTTCCTTGAGTAACCACATGTTCAGCACAACCATATGAGTTCTTTTTTATAGCTCTGAAGACGGCAGTCTTACTGTCTGTCTCAGTAGTGGATGTAAGTGAAAAATTTCTCTCCGCCAGATGCCTGTGCAATCTTATACACTTTATCCATACATATGTGAAGCGTGAGAACTCTTGCTGACGTCAACTAATTGCATGCATGAGCTTTTACTGACTCTACCTAATACAATGACCTTATACTCTCATTGTCTACATGGTAGAATTCAGACATCCTTAGCAACAGAAGTAGAGAGATGGAGGGATCTAAGGATAGGGAAAGAAATGCAGGATATTTTAGCTTAATACTTCATACATTTTGACTTTTTTTGAAAGTGTGTCTTCTTTAGGAAAGAAGGTCGAAAAGTTAGTCTTCTATTTTTAAAAATAATTCCTTTAGYGGCTGTGAAATATGTGCACATACAGCCATGCACAAAGCAAAAGAAAAAAAAAAGTTGAAATATTCTAGGAAGTTGGGGTTCTTTTTAATGGTTGAAAAACATAGATTTGCCTCTGTAGTCATGTCTTATTCTTCATGACTTACCTCAGGTTTCTTAAAGTACATTCCTCCAGTGGCAGTCATCTGCTGATACATGTGTACATGGTTAGCTAAACTAATCTGTGTCCTTCCGTGATATAGTCCACTGGGGTTAGGAATTAGATTTTATGAGTTGTTGACAAATCTGTACTAAAAAAGCACATGTCCTGCTCTAACACTGCTCTCAAGTAGCTGATGCTTTCTATTCAGACACCCCGGAGAAAAAAAATACTGTTAATATGCAGCATTTGGAATACAAATTATTTTTCAAATTTGTCATAACCAAGAGCAAATTTCAGCCATCTCGCAATCCAGTCTTGCCACTTTCTAAGAAAGATGATGCATTGTYGACCTGCTGCTGCAAGGGCTGAAGTGTATTTTGTCCTGCCTAGCTGGGCAGGTATATATGCACATGCATTCATGCCCTCTGCCTCATGCAGATGGAGAGCACATTTAAATTTATACGTATATTTCTTAAACTATGGTATTGGAGATTGGTAGTGTTTAGCTACTGGGAAATGAACTGACTATGTGCAATAAAAGATACTGGGTGAAATAGTATTTTTCAACTGGAAGTAGAAAGTTTGGAAATTATTCTGAGAAAAATAAAGCAACAAAAAAATTCTCCAAAATCAAAAAACATAAGGAAAATAGATGGGAAGAACTAGGGACTAATACTTGTCCTGTAAACTGCTTGAAAATGAAAAAAAAAAAAAAAAAAGATGGAAAAAGATCAGCACATCTCTGAAGCTTACATCTGCAAGCAAGGTAAAATCTGCATTTTACCTCCTGCTTTAGTCATATAGAAATTTGGTGTCTATCATGGTCTATATCTTAGATCTGCTTTTGTCATCATGGGATACAGGAGTAGCTGCACAAGTGCAGAGTGAATGTCCCTCTTACTCCATTCTCCATATGGCTAAATTAATATTAGGCTGGATGACTAACAGTTAGAAAGGTATCATTAGATTCATTTCACCRTCAATCAATACAGCATTGCTTTCTCAATCATCTTGGAAAAGCAGCAGTGTTGGCTTAATAAAAACTTTGTAACACATCACCAGGGGTATAAGTTTGTGAAATAAAGGCTCTGATGGAGACAGTGATTACTGGAGATTAGCTGCAGAAGTCATTTGACATCAACAGCTGATTTGTATCATACATATATATTTTATATATCTATATTTTATACAAATATCTGGACCTGTTGGTGTTAAGTTTATATCAGCTGAAGATTTTTGCCTGAAGTGTTTAACAGTTTTCTTCCTCTTCCTGCCTTCCCTTGTAGCCTTTCTCTAACATCCTCTTTTTTACCACCCTGTATTTGTTTTGATTATGAGAAAGTGTTTTAATGATTTGGAAAAGTTTTGYGAGGAATTACAGATTTCCTCAAATGCATGCACAAGTAAGTGRGGAAGAGGATTGATAGGGGTATTTTTCACTCTCATTTCCTTTTTGCTTACCTAACATCTAAGTTGATGTGTAGCCCTCAATTGCCATTGTCCATAGAAGAGAGTCAGAGAGATGTGTAACTGGAGGCAGTGAAGTAGGGCCCGTTGCTTTGACACAGATTTGCCCATAGAGTGGGTTAAGTTAATCATGAAATCTCACCCTAGATCTACAGACACTAATTATCTTTAATGTTGTCTTTGTAATTAATGCTTTATTTGCATTTCTTTGTTTATAAGTCTCCTGGGGGTGTGTGTGGGGGGGAATAATTAAAATTTGTATTGTCTTTCTCTTTAGAGAAAAGGCTAGGGACTGACTGAGGTTTTAAAAATGTTTGAAATTTTAATAGTCCCTTCATACCCTGTTTTAAATCAGTYAGGGTAAACGACCCACAATAATGTTATCTTAAATTTTAGTAAGCATAATATATTTGTGGCCAAAGCAAAATWGTCTAGCTCACTGCTTTGAAAGCTGGTGTTTCCTTTGTGCAAATTTCACAACTGCAGAAGCAAATCTGGGCTTAGCATTGAACCTGAGATGTACTCTGGCTTTGCAAATACGCATGCTCAGTAAAAGAGGGTCGGTGTATATGTGGGGTTCTAGCAGTAAGCAGCTGAATTTGGTTACTGTGTTCCCAACAGATCTGCTAGCCCCTTTAAGGGAGCATCAGGAGGCACTTTTCTACTTTCCTAATAATTAACATTGCTTATGAGAAACAACACCTAAGGGAAAAAAAAGTCCATGCATAACATAGCCAAATGTGGGAAATTCAAAATAAAGACTCACTTCAYGACGTTGCACAGGCTGTGCTTTTTTTCAGGGCACTGCAAGGGCTTTGCTTTTCCAGAGCAACTGAAGCAGAGCACAAGATATGCAGCCCTCCTCTGAATGCTTTGCTTTTAGCCTTGCTGTCTTGCAGCTGAAGGCCTGCGTGTATTCGGCCACAAATGCCTGAGCTTCCTGAACCTCTTCCAGCAACAAGCGCTTGGGCAGGGGCTCCATAATTCACAGCTTTCAGACTGTGCCCCTTCTTCCCTGCTTCACAACTCTATTTAATATGGGCTTAGCCCAAGTTCAGTATTTCCTGAGAATTATTCCCCTCTCTCTTATCATTAGTGGCAATGACTAACCTGCTGTTTCGCCGTTGTGTGGCTAAATGCTAAGTTACTGCAGGTCCTTCACACAACCAGTCATGAACAACAAATAAATACCTTCTTCTCTCAGCTTGGCCGATTTTTAATAAGGATAGTTAATTCATGGAGTTTGAGATTTTGTAGTTACTTCACACATTAACTGTATTATCTGTGTTATCTGTATTATCTGTATTATCTGTATCAAAGTGCTAGGATTTTAGACAACATGGATATACAGGGGCAGCTTTTAAAAAACTTTTTTTTTTTGTCATGCTGAGACTTAAAAAACTATTGCCCTCTTCTGCTACTGTGTGTACTGTGTGTTACTTACTGTGTTGCTGTGTTTAAGCTCTATTGAGATGTCATTTTGCCCAGCCTTGCCCGCAACGAACTGTACCACTAGCTTGAATTAAAACAGCACAGGCATAGCTAAGATATTTCCTTTAGTGACTGGATCTGGAAGTACTTTACAAACATTTCTCCTTCACCAAAAAGAAAGACAAGTAGTCTTGTGAGGGCTCAAAAAGTCCAAAAGTTATAARTTTGGTCTTATAAAATTGGATTTCTCAGTTTTATTCTGGGTAGTAAAAGAGCAGAACAGTTCAACAACAACAACAATCTGAGGCTCTTTCAATCCRCAGATACTGCCTGAGGGACGGTCTCATCTATTATGTGCTCTTCTCTAGGCWTTTTCTGGTAAACTGTTTGCCTTAAAAGTGTTTGTCACTATTATCCCTGTACTTACAGGGAACGCTATTATTTTGAATGCACAAAATACCCCACTGAGACAGGGTATGTAATCAATATAAGACTTCCTGATGATGTTCTGAAAAATATTCCATGAGGATCTTTCTGTATGGCTGTTTCTTGAACTTACTCCCTACAGTAGAGCACAATTGCCTGATTTTTTTCCATAGGAAAACTTTCAGTAGAAAAACTCAATGTAAAAGTTGCCTGATGAGTTGCTGAAGGACAAAAGCATTTGAAAGGATTTTTCTCTGTAGAAATCCTACCTTTGTGTGTGTGTGTGTGTGTGTGTGTGTCTGTTCAATCATTCTGAAAGACAAGTGACAATTTTGTATTCTTTGCCATAAGAACTTTCTAATAATTCAAGTCCAAGTTGCATACCATTCCTTCTTTAACTGTTGAATAGATTATATTTCTCGTTGCTGTATTACATGCATTGCCCTAGAGCACTTGAAAAAAAAATTCAAGAGCCCTATAAATTTAGTCAGCAGTTTTCTGGTGGAACATGTGGGAAACTGTATGAATATAAAGATGTACTGAAACATTGACTAGCTTTATGAAAGTGCTACAGTTCTATCCCCATCATTCAACCATTTTCCAAAAATTCCATTTTCAAAATTACCACTAGCAGAATTTTGTTTTTATTTATTATTGTTGAACAATGCTATTGCAAAGAAGGAAGACTTCTGGAGGTAGCTTCAGAACTATATTTATATAAGGCAGGAGGTTATTGCCTCACCATCCTCTGTTCTGGTGATACTCCCACTCTCCAGACCTCACCTGGGCAAATGAAGGGACCACATTATACATTGTGAAGGATGTGACAAGATCATTCAAATAGGAAAGAAATAAGGTTTAGGAAATTTGACCCATGAGAAAGTGTAGGAGGATGTGAATTTGTTTAGTCTAGAATAGACAAAAATGAGGGAGCACCTGATAGCAGTTTTCTAACATGTAAAGCGTTGTAAAGAAGACTGATTAATTACTCACTGTGTCCACTACTTTTAGGACCTGAAGCTATCAGATTAGTTTAAAGAAAAAGGTTGTTAAGTTTGATGTTAAAAAACCCACCACCAACAAAATCCCACAATTCTTATTACAGAAGCCATCAAGCTTTGGAAAAGATCTAAGGACCGTAAAATTTTTCTTCCACTGCCAAGTTTTGAAGGGAGGTGAGACACTCTCTTGCACAYGCCGTCGAGTCATCGTAACTCAAAATAAAGGGGAGTAACAGATAATAGATAATTGGTGGTTCTTTGCAGTTTTTCTATTTCCAGGAGTAACCACTCTCTTTCCAGAGCTTTTCAGAACGACATTCCTGCCTGATATCACATCTGGGATGCACAGAAAGAGCCTGACACCCAGGATAACTGTATTTCACCACGGGAAGGTCTGACTCTTTCCTTTAACCATCTAAAGGGTTTGGCTAAAGGCTACCCAAATTCACATATGTGTAATAAAATGCATAAGGATGCCAGACTGAGCCAGCTAGATAGATCTTTATGGTAGTTTTACTCTACAACAGCTGGAATAAAGAAAGAAAAGCCTATTTTCCTGTTGTCCAYCTTGAAAGCCTTCTTACAAATTACATTCAGCATCTGCTACTCAACAGACCTTGACTATATTTTTTCAACTAGAATGGAATGATTACTCTACTGTTTTTCACAGTCTGTCTGAAATGAAAAGCTATTTGTAATGCCTCCACTTTGTACTGTCCTATCAATCCTTTGTCTTTTTTTTTCCCACAAGTATATTTTTTAAAAAAAGGGATCTATATAAAGGAGCTATCTCCTGTGCGTCTGCTCATTGCATTGCTGGAGGAAACTAAAGTGTGAGCAAGGAAATTATTTTGTTTTTCAACTCTGACAGTCAATAAAGAAGAGTGTTCTTTAGGTTTCTGCTTTCTTTCTCACTACATCATCCTTCCTTTTAGTAGTTTCACAATTCTGGCCTATTCTTTATTTACCAAAATCTGTAAAAATTGTAACCTTGATCAAAAAGTTAAAAAAAAATCTTGTTGAAAAGAAGAAACTGTTTGCTGCTTGCACAGCTCCCTTCAGTATCCTTCAACTATCTTCCATGCTTACAGATTCCTGCTGACTTCCCAGTCAGAGAAGTTCCTAATATTCTTTGTGAATGGGCCTGAATCCAGCTCCTTTATTCAATACGAAATGTATTTTTCATCACTGTCTTTAACATCCACTTACACATGCTTTCCTGGCTTGCACTGAGCTATAAAGATCTCTCAAAAGTCTTAGCAATTCCTCACTAWGCCTGTAACACAGTGCACAAGAATGCCCTGTGAGAAAGAATGTAGGGAGGCCACCAAGCTCTGCTTCATCAGTTCTCATCATCCCACTGGGGAGAATAAAACTCCTAAATTGTTTCTTGTTCCATAAAGTTGTCTTTACTCTTCTAATTACAACTGCATTGTTGAGCAATCAAGTACATGATTTCTAATAACCCCAGCCAGCCAACACACATTGCCCCAATCTCTTCATATTTGGTTTGTCCAAGYTGAAGGTTGCACAATACTTCATTTGGTGGACTCTGACTGTACAATCAAATACCTGGTTCTCCTCTAAAAATGTAAAATCCATTGCCTTTCTTTAAAGACTGTCCAAAAATATTTCACGCTCCTTTCCTCAATTCAGAATCCTAGTTGTGTTGCTGCATTACTGTCACCTCATTGCAGCTGAAAAAAAGTACTCTCAGTAACTCTAATCCACTGTTTTTCCTCTTTTCTTTCTTGATCCCAGGATATACTGTCATATATGAAGATAGGCCCATCAAGCTGAAAAATTCCCTACAATTACTTATAACTAGCCTTATATTTCAAATTCAGCCTTAGCATTTGAGATTCCTCCACTTTCTTTGTGGAAGATTTTTCCCATATTATTCTCTGTTTCCTTGACCAACAACCTTTCAGTCATCTCCACTTTGCTCTAGACTGTCTCTGAAGTAACCTTATGCTCTATGCCCTACTCTGTCTTTTCAATGGCATCTGGTTTATTTTATCAGTATATCTGAGGTCCTTTCCTCTGAGTATGACAGACCTTGTCATTCAAAATGGGACCTTGACTAGTTCTTGGCAGTTTATACTGACACTGCTCACATTAAACTACAGAAATCATGTAAATAGTGGTAAAAATAGAGTATATTTTTGGTATCTGTATGCTCTAYTCATCTCCATTTCAGTATTCTTTATATCAAAGATATTAGGCCCTCAACACATGAATCTGTCCATTCCAGAACATCCATAACACACAATATTTAGTGGAACTGCAGATCAAGCAGATTTGTAATGTTTGATTCAACTATAGAAAATACTCTAGGGACTCACTGGAAGAATTTGCTGTGTTAATGTAGGAAAGTTGCATTTCAAACCCAAATCAAAGACTGAGAAATTGTCCWAAGTGAAAGAATATGAATTCAAGAGATAATTACTTTATCATCCATCAACTTGGACCCACAGCAAACAAAATTAGCATTGAATTCTTCATACCTGCTTGTTTTCCCATTTCTACAGGAAAGACTTAGGACAATTTCAATAAAGACAATCACAGCAACAAAAACAAGTAGGATTGAGTTCATATCCCTATCTAGTGGGATCAGTTTGTGCACTTGTTCAGTAATATCCTAGGAAAACATTTCTATAATGAGGACTTCTGACCAAAACCATCTGCTGAGTACTCTGCTAAGAGTTGGTGGCACCTCTTATGTGTCTCTTGAGAAGTCATCAGAAATCTTACTTTACCAGCTCTGACGCTCACTTACAACATGGCCACACACCCTAACTGTCCCTCACTCTCTCCTTTATTAGTGCTTCAATCTGGATGAAAACCAGAGATCCGACTCAGACTCTACAACTTGCCAACGTACCGGTGGCCCTAGAAATCTCTTGAATGGAGGCTCCAAACAGGACTGTATCCCACACAACTGCTGCCCTTATAGAGAGAAAGAAGCCACAAAGGCAATTACATTCCCCTGAGTTTATTGTGCTTAATGATGTTGGTSGAGGTCACGACTTTCTCAACAGTCACACACAGTTTCCCAGGAAGATCCGACCATTAGAATCACTTCCCTTTTCCTGGCAGCCCTCCCTGGTGACCAGCACAGACAGCAAAGCAAACATCATTTCCTCTAGATCAACCTTTCCTTTCAGGTTGTCCATTAAGGGTCCCTTGCTCGGCTGTCCCCTCAGGCTCCTACTCCCTAAGGGGCATGAACCCTTGCCTCTTACAGCAACAACTCTCTTAACAACTCACCGGAGTTCAGTTCAGTTCGTGAAAGCAGTTTCTGCCTCCAGTTTCAGGGACAGTGCCATTCCTCTCCTTGGAGAACAGAGTCCCCTTTGCCTCTCCAGTGGGAGGATGCAGCCAGGAAAGGCAGCCAGGAAAGTAAAGAAAAAAACAGAGCTTTTCTTTCTGTTTCTGTCTTGTTTAAGTATCCTCACAGTGACAGAGTGGCAGAGATGAGGACCTGCAATCTGCTTTGACTGTTGTCAGTCATATATGGAATCATATATATTCTTTGGACCTCCAGGCATCAGTCAAGCTCAGGTCCTCCACTAAGGATGTCTTTGTCATGTGCATGACTAGTTGACAAGTCATGTTGGCTTGGAGAAGCTTGAGAAATACATGAAGATGTGATCATATATAAGCCTGATGCAGTGACGTGATGAGATGAGATGAACTGGCAGGAAAAATACAGCAGGAGCCAGCTGAAATTTGGAACCTAATGGGAAGTGCCCATGAAGATCAGCTGAACTAAGGCATGAGCTTACCGCCCATGGCAGAAGGAGCCCTGCTGCTGCCTGCCCCACAGGCTCAGGGAACTACAATTGTCTGTTACACACGTCTCAGAGGATTAAAGATAGGACACAGCTGAAGGGATTCTTAGATATAATGCATTTGCTGTTTCACTTCATTCCTAAGCAGAATACAAACTTAGTAACTCTACAAACTCTAGCTGAAGTTCATAAAATGGGGCATCTCCGTCAGTATTTAGTTAAATCTTTATCTGCTCCTTTAAGAGATAGAAACTCATAAAAATCTTAAGATAGAGTGTCATAACTCACTCTGCATGTATTTCAGTGTAAGGATAGAAACAAGTTGCAAGTGACATGGCATTGCTTTTAAAAGTACAGTAGAGAACTTCYCTTGGCATAGAAAGTTATAAAAATAATAAAAACCCTCTAATTTCATTCTGAGTATTTCATCATATTAAAAGTTGAAGTATAACTTATCTATTGTGCCCTGTTTTGAATTCCTAACCCAGATAGAAATTCCAGTAACTGGTTTCACAAAGGCCTGAGTAAGGCATTGAGAACTGGAATCATTGTTTTTATTTGACAGTTTCGCAAACAGATGGGCATGACTTTGAATGAAACCAATGGGAACATTAAGCCTTGCCTTCTGGGAATATTAACCATGGAGATTATTAGCTGATCTCCAAGAACACAGCTCTGTGCCAGGTGCTGTTTTCTCTGTGGATGTTTCCGTACATAAATACTGCATATGTGTGCTGGGCTATGGGCAAAACAGCTTAGTTTCCCTTATTTAAAATTGTATTTAGTAGCTTGGATCTAACAAAGAGTTGCTTTGTACTTACCTTGTTCCTTTTCTTGTAAAATCATTTTTTAATATGAAGTTTGGAGAGTTATGGGTTTCTGATAATTGGAAACCATTGTAGAAGAGGAAGCAGGATCAGGCAAGAKCAGTGAATTTTTGGTTTCTCCCTGTAGCTGAGATGACAGCTGGGATCTGTGCACCTAAGCAAGTGTCTAACATAGAAATTCTCTCTGGCAAAATGCCATGCCACAGGCTAYAGCATAAGATGTTGAGAACTGAAAGGAAGCAAACCCTGTTAAGATCTACAAGCTAAAACTTAAGAAAAGAAAATTTTGCCTGTCTTACACAAAATGCTTACAAAAACAAGATTTAAACAAAAGGATTTTTGAAAGTATTCTCAGTAGCCTCAAATGGAATATTTCCAAAGAGCCTTTTTGGAAATAAGAGAAGATTTAATTAAAGGTGCCTGTAGGGGGAGATGGTTGCCCAGGAGATTGGCAGTAAACATTTCATCTCCAGGTCACCAGCCCAAGCCAGCTCTCCTCACCAGTCGCCAAAAGCCTACTGTATTATTGTCATTAGGAGAGGACATGAATCATCTCAGAGTCTGCGGAGACATAAGAATGTCTGTTTCAATAACATATATAAATTATTTTCTTATAATCCTTCTGGGGACTTCTGAAGTGCGCACAAACACATCTTTCTGAATGCTGCTCTAGTTTTTTATAGAAGTCTTTTTAATTCAAGAAATGAACTCACCAACTAATCAAAATTCATGTTCTCTCTTTCTCTTTCCCTCACTCTCCTTATCTTCCTTCCTTCCTTCCTTCCTCCCTTCCTCCCTTCCTCCCTTCCTCCCTTCCTCTCTTCCCTTCCCTCCCTCCCTCCTTCTCTCTTACTTACTTCTCTTTATCTAGGGTAAACCATTTCAATGGTTTGAGAGACTCTTAAAGAAGACACTGAACTTTACAAGAAGGCTATATCATCTGTTTTAAAGTATAGTAGACCATTGGAATTTTGCAGAAAAATAAATTATCCTTGGGACCACTTTTCTTTCCTAGAAAAACAATAATAAAAAGGCACTAAACAAAATGTTTTGCAGCAGCCACTGTCTGAAGCGTATTGTAGCAAGGCATGATATGCTGAAATGCAACTTGATCAGCTCTGGTTCAGTGATGTGTTTCTTTAATACACTGGCGACGAGAATAAAGATTAAATGATTTTATATAATAACAAACAGACAGCTATATCAGTGGTACTTCCCATTTAACTTATGGCAACCATTAATATCTGCTGTGCGCATACCCAAGAAAAAGAGACATTTTCCCTGTTTGGTGGGTTTCATCCTTTGAAGCATGTCTCCACCAAAAAGCAGATTTCAATTTCCTTTACGGACCACAAAATACTCAGTTCTTCTCCCCTCCCTCACTGTGGCTAGAAGTTTGTTTTTCAGTTGTGGTAAGTGCTTTGCTCCATACTTATCTGCATGTTGTTTGTTTTATGAGGGGAACACAGAACATACCATTTTCATAGTCGTCTACCAAGGCAAAGGCTAATAAGCAAAAGACTGTACAGAAATAAAATTACTGAAAGCATTATAAATAATTATTCCAGCTGAATCAGAAAGCTTGCAGGAATATCTGGCCCGTGCCTGAAGAGCTTCTACTGCAAGAAATGTGTGACTATAGGTATAAAGGCAGGCCCAGCCAGCAGTGGAGCTTGGTTGTCTTTGGTTGCATAGGTAATTCCAGGTTAAGTCACTTCATCTCCCACAAACCATGACCACACTAGGGACAGTTTCTGTATAATTTTCCACTTTTACTTTTGTCAGTGGCCTTGCGATTTGTTAGGACTGGTGAGAAAACAGGGTTTCTGCTGTCTGGTTTTTTTTTTATTTATTTTTTTTTTAATTTTTTTATTGTCAAATTGATCTYGACAGCTCGTGAAAGTGTAAGGTCTCATAGAAAGTAATCTCATAGCCTCAGATTTTAGGGCTATGGGAGACCTTAACTGGTGCATTTTTGTAATGACTCTACCATCAATAATTTCAGTAACTCATCAATTTCAAATGGAGTTGCAGGTATATAACTTTGAACAGAATTTGATCTTATTTTGGAGGACATCAGAGAGGAGATAGTGGAAGTGGTTGTTCTTAATGAGATGTAGAGGCTTCTCATCATCTTTTCTTCTATGTCCTCTAGGGCAAAGAGAGAAGATAATATTAAATTCAATATTTATATGCATGATAAAAGTGTGTGTGTGTGTGTGTATGCACACGCATATTTTTCACATTACAAAYTCAAAGTTAGTTCTCTCTTTCTTCCTGAAAATGTGTATGAATGGAGAACAATATTTTAAGTTGTCTCTAAGTAAAGTCTCATCAATTTGAGAAGGATGACTTCCATTTATTAAAGATGATGAAGATGAAACAAATCAAACATTTACAGCCTCTGTAGAAGCCTTTTTAAGGACAACCTCCACAAATATCAACAAAAGTCTTGACTGAAATAATATTAAGATATATGTTTAACATACAGATTTTTTTTTTAAATATCCATTTTCATAACGGATGGGATTTGGCAAAGCTTAATGCTAAATCATGACATTCATCACCATTGACAGTAAAACTAAACTGCACTGAGCCAGCGGGTTGGGCTAGATGATCTCTAGATGTCCCTTCCAAACTCAACCACTCTGTGATTCTGTGTGATTCCCTCCTTTTTCTTCTTTTACTTCAGTTAGATGAACTTGTACCTCTGTATCTCATTTCAGGCATCATTTTCAAACAAATTTTCTGTCAGTGYGGAGCCTAGCAGAGTGATGCTGAACAGTGGATCCTGCATGATTCACTGTACTGAGGTTTTCACCAGCTCTGCTTGTTGCTTAACCCCAGGTCACTCAGCAGCTGACAACAACTGGCATTTTGTACCATTCCTCTCAGGTGTGGGCTGATTTTTAGCAGCCTTCAGCAGCCTTTGGTGTGAGGTTTCCATGTGAGGCTTGGCAGGGCCTCTGCACTTCCCGTAGGCAAACTTTACAGGGAGGAGGTGGCAGAGACATTTCTGTCCTGTCCTGAGAGAGGGACAGGACAAGCCCTGAAACGAGGGCTTGTCCTCCAGGATGAGGGATGTACAGAGAGATCCTGCCTGGTCCACGCACAACAACTCACATTAACGCTTCGCTAGACAATCATGCTGTCAACTTGATTTTCCAATGGTACAGATTTGTGATACAATCTAGGTCTTATTGGCACAAAAAAAAAAAAAAAAAAAAAAAAAAAAAACCTCAAACATAGTGAAAAGAATTTAGGATATAAGCTGAGACTTCCTTGCTCAGAAAAATAGCATCTGACAGCCAGTAGACTGCAGTAGCCTGTCAGACACAGCCTACAGACATTGCATCAAACAAAGGTGCTGAATAATGCCCAGCAGTATGGTGCTGACAGGCTAATTAAAACAAGAGGTTTGCAACCTATCTTGCCCAAAGAGATGTAAAGCTTTAGCTGAAAATGCCTGGAAGTAGAAAGATCTCCAACAGCAATGAGGAGATACTGTCAACTATTTTTGCAGGACAGCGATTAGTGTGCATACGTATGAAATATGTTTACTAATCTATGCAGCTAATTAGAAAATAGACAATAATGTTTTTCTTTTTTCTTCTTTTTTTTTTCTTAGGTACAGAAAACTGACTAGTAATGTTCTGGGTTATAGCTGTAGGGTTGTTAATAGCCACTGCTTGATGTTCAGCCTGTATTCTGCTGTCTTGCACACTGTCAAAAGGCAGGAAACTTGAGCAATGAGTCTGACAGTCAAATTCATAGCAAGCAAGCCTTGCTTCATAGCCTCATGTCTCCAGTTAATGTGAGTGGTAGTCCTGGGAGAAAAAAAAAAATTATTTCTCTCTCATAGGAATCGGAATGAAATGTCAATGCCCTTTCTTGGACACGAGTGTTGTCTCCTATACTGATTTTAATGCGAGCCTTGCCTAAACAAAGGCACAGGCAGAGAGTACTTTAGGGCTAGATCCTTTGCCTAAATGATCCTAAGACCCCCTGGAGACTCCTAGTATCACCTACTGTGACAACAGCAGTCTTAATCGGCAGTGACAGCTACTTTTTGGTCTTTGCTCTTTGATGTAGGGCTAACCCTGCAAACCTTCCACAAGAGGAAAGGATGCTTCCCTCGCACCATTTCAGAGATTTTGCAAGCAGATAATTTTCTGAAGTCACTAGAAAATCTTTAACACGTAGCTATGGGCACAGGGCCTTTTCCCTCACTTAGCTGGAGAAAGCAGATATGAAGCAGCACTAAGAAAGAGTTAGAAGATATATGTGATTGTCCTACACAATGCTTAATCATTTCTACTTCCAAAGAGAAGGATTAAATATGATGTCAAGAGGGTGATATTTTATATCCATTTTGTATAGATAAGAATGACTGCCTAAAAAATAAAGCAGCAGTGTCACACTCGGTATCTTATACTGAAATTGAGAGAGAAAATTGGTTGACCAACTTTAGTTTAGTCTGAAATTTGGGAAGGATACCAAAGCTGATGCTGCTCTTGCTGAATCTGTGTCACAGGATATTCATGTGGCAACACCTTAGCAGATAAATCTTCAAAATCCACCTGGATGCAACCCCGTGCCATGTGCTCCAGGTGTCCCTACTTGAGTGGGGTGGGATTGGACTAGATGATCTCTAGGGGTCCGTTCCAACCTCAGGAACTCTGTGGTTATACGCAGCCTCTGTGTAGACAACTCTTTTCATACAAATAATGTAGAAGGACCTGGTTTTTACCTACAAAGCAATTGTGGACAGTACTTATCGCATGAGGTCTGCAGAATRTTTATGTAAAATTGTTCTCCTCTTCCCTGACAATCAGTTATGGTGACGTGGCATAGCTAGGGTATAGTGCAGATGGAAGCAATCAATGATCAGAAAAATACTCTGTTTCTATTAGGAGTAAACAGTCTTTTTTTTATTGTGCTTTATTTTATTTTATTTTGTTTTCTTTTCTCAAAGTTAATAGTTAGATTACTATGATTTTGATGTTTTCCTGCAATCTCCCACAAGATAAGAATATCCTGCTAGAACATTGATTAGAATTTTGAGACTAAGGGTTTAAATTTAATAGAAATTTTGTCTTTAGAAAGGAAATCCACATMTTGCCCAAGGTACAAGGTGAATCTCCTCAGACTCTCAGAAGAGTTGATGATTCACAACTCCCATTTCAGGGTCCTGCTCAGAATCACCTGGCAATGGCACCAAAAGAGCATGCTTTATTTTGCTTCTTCCAAAYGACTAATAGACCAACTCATGGGAGATTTTCTAGGCTATCTACTTATTTCTAGAAAGAAAAAAAGAGCACTCAAAGAAACAGACTAGAGGTGTGCAAATAAAACAGAAAATAAATGTTTCCATCTGCTGCTTTATGGCTGATTCACTCTTGACTTGTGACAAGAAAAAAAAAATTAAGAAGTTACCACAACACAGTTACATAAAGTTCTCTGACTGCTGGTACTCCTTGTACTGAAAGGTTGCCTTCATCCTAACCCCCAGGTTATGCAGGAAATTCCAGTAAAAGGCATTTGGGGGACAAGCTGAGGAAGTGAGACAAAATGCTTGAAGAAATTTCATACACTGGTAATTTTGTGAAGGGTCTTTCCAGAAGCGATGTGAGTTAGGGTAACTGGTACTGTAGATAAATATCAGGCCTCAAAAAAAAAAAAAAAATTCCATGTCATTAGCATTGGCACAAACACATACTTCCCTGCTCTCCTTAATATAAAACAGCATGGAGGAAAAAGTACCAAAGGGAAGGCATGACAGATGTGAGTCACCTCTATTAACTTGCAAAAGTCATGTACATGTGTCAAAACAGCATATTAAAATGGATTAGCCATTCATACAAATAAGAACAACATGTGCATTTATTTCAGCTAGGATAAAAATCACAAAGGCAATCATTTCTCATACAGCATATGTGAAAGAAAACTTGGCACAGGGGATGGTTTACCCCAAGTGTTCAGGTACACATTTCAAGCATGCATATTATTTTCTTCAGCTTTCAGGTTGCTTGTCTGCTGCAATCCATGAGAAACCACAGCTTGAAGAGAGAAATAATGATTTTGTACTCTCAGTTTATTCTCTAAAGTCACTATTTTTTGACTGTTTGAACTTTTTTTTCCATGTGGCTTTAAATCCTATTCATGGAGCCATACTAAAATGCCATTATATTGCACAGTAAATACATCTTAATAAATATAGTTTTCTGGATAATAAACCAGTATTTGGGCATTTTTTCCATGAGTCTGTTTAATGATAAACAATTTTACCATATACAGAGCTGCCATTTAGCATGCTTATGGCACACTGTCCAGTATTTGGACTTCCACTGTTAACCAGACATGGCAACCCCCTTTCAGAGATACCTTTTCAAGATTTTGGATTGAAGAAAGAGGTTACAGCTGAAATAAGTTTAAGTATCTTATTATTACCACATAATATTCAAAATAATTTGCTCCTTTCATTATAATTTTGCAAACAGCTATTAGTTGTATTTCGGAGATTATAAAATGGGTCACTTTGCTCATCAGTTCTCACATGCAGCAGAAATTTGCTGTTGTCTAAATTTGTCTAAATATATGGAGCAACGTCACACAAAAATAGGGCAGAAGAGCAGCACATTCACTGGGGTACAGACTTAGTTCCTTAACTCCAGCAAACAGAGTTCCACTCTGACCAGAATCATATCTAGATGGACACCGAACCAAGGGCCTTACCCTTATGTTTACTGGAAAGTAGTTAGATATAAGCTTTTTAGGTAATCCACTAGGATTGACTAGTAGTCAATCCTCCCCCATTTCTTCTGAGAGTTCAGCATACCCACTTACTGACCATTTTTAAATCAGACCCATTCTTAAACACTGCTCTTGTTTTTTAAATAGCAATAAAAAATGATGACTGTCCTGGAAAACAATTAAAAGGCAGAGGTCTTCTTTTTTCCACTCTTTGTATCGGCGACTATCATTTACTGGGTGTTTTTAAAGTACAGAGGCATTGGCGTTTAGTTTCTCTTCCACAGCAGAACCTTTACACCTTGAGCAAAATRCAACAGCTACTTCAAAATCCTGCCCTTAAAGTGCAAGGTTACTGCTGGCATGGCGAGATGTGAGCCTCTGGGTTCGCTGGTGGATTTGGCCAAGCATTAGTTCAGCTTAGACGTGGGTAACTTGGAGAACGTGATATAATCACAGCATCAAGTGTCAGCTTGTAGCCATATGTGGAGATCTAGCTTGTTCCCAAGTAAGCTGAAAAAATGCTTTGCCACTGATACCAAAGGCAAGGATTTGATTCTAAGGCACTTGGCTGATAACCCGCTTAAAATCTTTTCACTGTTTTCAAATAATGTCTCTTTTAGAATATACTTAAGTTGGTTGTTTCTGTGCTTCCTCTTAATGCAAATCAAGTGAATTAAAAGTAATCTAAAAGTAATCTAAAAGTAATCTAAAAGTAATCTCAGTGATCCCTGTTTTTTTCTTTTTTTTTCTTTCTTTTTTTTTTTTTTCGCTTTCCTCTCCTCCAAAGGTGGAAGCAATTTTCCTTTTCAATTAAACAGAGAATAAAATTCAGTTTCCAGATGACATGCCGGGCCTTTTCTTTCCCGTGGAATCAGTTCTCTCACAGAAAATAGATGTTTGTGCTGGAAACGCCGACTCACATGAAATTAGAACACCACGATCAGGGATGTCAAGAGTACCGAAGATTAACGTTGCTTTAAATCCTTGCGGTTGAAAAGAAGCCACAACAGTCAAGCCCCTTCTCCCTGGACACCCGCTATGCTTCACTGCTTTCCCATTTCTCTGCTCTTTCTCATATTTCACACCGTGAGTGTGTATGCATGTGCGTAAACATARATGTGGGAGGGTGCTAAGCCTAGCTCTCGCTGTGCTCTGTTTTCCCTGGTAGTGGCTGCTTCCCTCCTTGATGTTTGCACCGCTGTGCGTGCCAGCAGCATCCATGCACACTCAGGGAATTAGGCAGAGTTGCCTCAGAAGCCAAAGGAGGAGGTGACAACTGGTGGACATCTTTYTCTGCCTGACAGCAAATGTAGGAACCGTCCAGCTGGACAGACCCTTTCAGTGCTGAGGGGCGCAGCAGATTATTTTCGTTAACTTATCGGCTTGAAAGCTCAGCAATTTAATGCCTCCCTGACTAGAGAGCTATTGGGCATGAAGTCCTGAGAACATGAGAACAGGACTTGGAAAATGGTGCCTCTGCCTCCCGCCTCCGTCTTCCATTTCACTGGGCAAGGAGCACAGTCAACATAGAAAGGAGAGGTGAAATAATCATGTCAATTTACAGTTTGGCAAGGGGATGCAGTTTACAGAGTAAAGCAACAGCCGTTCTAGTTTCTCAAAATCCCTGTCACAGATACAGTGGCAGCTGGAGTAGTTTTGCCTTCCCCTTTCTCTTCAGATGAACGGTAAGAGGGGCAGGCTTTTGCTCTCAGGGATGGTCCCTCTAGCTCAGGTGGAGGCACATGGGCAGGGAAGGGTGAAAAGCTAACACTGCCTTTGCATTTACCATGGCCACAAGTCTCTCTGCTCAGTGTCCGGTAATGAAGCATCTTTCAAGATGTGGAAATTAKGATCACTCTTAAAACTGTTTAAAGCTRTCTATTGTTAGGAGGAAACCTAAARCTCAGCTCCACTATCAGGCAGGAGGTGGAGGGAGCAGGAGGAAAGGGGCTGCCACTTTGCTAGCGAGAGCCTCATCACCAGTGTGGGAGCCGACTGTTCATGTAACTGCCAGYGAGTTTCTGCCAAAGACACTTGTCTTGCTCAAAAGGCCATTCAGTTCTCAGGGCAATGGGTGAGATCCTCCCGGGTAATTTCAGTGCTGTGCCTCTAAGGCTTCATCTTCAGCAGCAAGGATGGGGGCGGAAAAAAAAGAACAAAAAAAGACTCATCCACTGTATACATTAACCCAGGGTTTCCAGCCKTGACTGCTGGGCTATCCCTAGGGATGCATCCCTAGGGAGCTAACCCCCACACTTGCCATAGTGTCTCCCCTGTGCCATACAGTGCCACAGCTGTCATTACGGATCATGGAGAACATGCTAGGGCTTGCAGAAAGGCCCTCGGAATTAGTCCCACAACTATCTGTGTGGTAGTAGAGATGACAAATCTCCTCCTGGGCAGTTGTGAGGCACCTTCGCTCTTTGACCTTTCAAACCTCTGCTTGGTATGGAGGAAAACAAAAGTCTCTACTCCAACAGCTTCTGTTTCAGTGGGAAAAAGCTCTAACTGGGTGGGATTTTACACAAACAATTGTCTTAGAAAGAAGTTGCTCTCTGCAGACATTGGGGAACAGTCTTTTTTTCTACTACAATAGCAAAAGGAATGACCCAAAGACAATGTTGCTTGTACAGTGAATTCATAGGAAGCCCTCCTGTATCATCTTGTCTGCAAAAACGAAGCCAAGCTTTAATTTAGCACGTCTAAGTAGAGATCTGCTTGGCAATCACAGGATATGTGATACAGAAGTGATCTTTCCTTTGAGAGAAAAGACGTGGTGCACTTAGGAGAGTAAAAATAAGTTATTCTTAATTGATGCACTTGGCCAACCACCAAGGGTTATAAGCCAAACACCGTAATGCGGTTTCATATGAACCTTTCACTTGTAATAGGATTATTCAAGTGTTTAAGCTGGGATATACTTCAAAATTTTCCTCATTTTGGTGGCATATTTTTGGTTATTAACTCCTCTCCTGCCAGGGCAAAATATAAACTCAGTGCTGCTCAAACCAGGCTAGAATAGTCAAGAATGGGATGATGCAGAGTTTTGTCTCAGTTTGCCTGAGCCATGAGTGAACTGCAGCACAGGAGATCTCCAAGTGTTTGTGAGTGTTATTGAGTACTAAATTATATTTCTAGCTATCTCTTTCCATGTGCTATGATACTATAATTGCTCATCATGTTTGCTGCAGAACTACTTCTATGTATCTTGCAAAAGAAAAAACATTTTGTCTTTTATCTAGGCAGAGTTTTACACCTGCAAAGAYGCAGAGTTTTTAGAAAATGTGAAATTTTCTAAAAATTGTGACACAGCAAGTTTGAATATAATAGGGCTCAATGCTGGAAAGTAAACTGTTTTGTGAAGCTAATCACAATTTGTATGGTAAAATAAAAGCTAAGATTCYTTTACCTTTGATAAGCTAGGAAGTTTGCTATATTGCTTTTCAACTTTATTTTCTGTTGTACTTCCTTCAAATACAGCTAGAAAATAAAGGATGCACCAAAGAAAAAGCTTGTATATAAACAAGGTATGGTGCAAGAGATCAATATTATACTTGAAATGTATAAAACCAGTTTAATAACATGCTATATTATTACACCAAGGAACAGAAGTTTTAGCTCTCCGTAATAGGAAGTTTTATGAGTCTACAATCTTTTTCAGGGAACTTCCAAACCATATCTTTGGCTTGAATGAAGTCCTGTCATATGCCTGTTTCTAATTTGTAAATCCAAGTAGCTTAGCCTAAAAGAATTTCAAAATGTAATATTACATACTTCTTTTTAGTATTAAATTGGAAAAGGAGGCATTGATTCCTTAAGACAATTAATTTTTCCTAAGACAAGCAACATTTTACTGCTCCAAGAATTACTACTTAACCATCCTACATGTATCAATGAATGGTAAGGATATGTAATAAGAAATGATGATGTTTTTGTCAGTTGTCCTCTGTGTATTATGTGCACAATAGGCTATTTTTAGAATGGGGTATGTGCAGCTGTGTAGGTGCATCCCTTTGTTTATCACACAGAGGCTATTTCTGTTTCTTGCTGTTATTGCTACTACTTTGATCAATCACACAGGCAGTTTACAGCCAGCTATTCTGCCAATATCTAACCCAATCTGTCTGTTAAAGTCATTACTGCACATGGAAGCCTACATCAGGCTAAGAAAGATCTTAGTCATTTTTTAGACCCATATTTAAATTTAGCCATCATCATCTTGGAAAGAAATATTGTCAGGCTTTGCAGCAGGGTTCTGATGGCTTTCTGTGATACTCATTCTAGGTTTGCAACATACCTCCTACACAGAAACTCCAAGTGGGGCGTCCAAAAGTTGCTGCTTAGTGAACTTTGGTATGTGGAAGCTGGCCTGCATCATTTCTGTTGTCACAGATGRCCCAGTAATTGCAATTGCTTGTTGCTGGGCATGGTATTCTTGTGCTTTCTACAGCTTGTTTTATAATTTCAGGCACCAAGGGTTCTGCTGACCTCAAGTGACGTCAGATGAAGTTCATTGTTAAAAAGTATTCAGAAATCTGATCGAGATTTTTCCGAAACTTAGTTCAACAGCCATGAGAACAAATCAGCTACTTAGTGTTTCAGAATACTTCAGAAATAAGTTCTCTAGTGCTTTCTGAAAGTCATCTTAGCTTTGAAGCTAAATGGTAATTTGGATGCTCAATGCATTTGAGTGATGGGCACCCCAAAATGGGGACAGATCAGTTCAATGAATCCTTTCCAAATAACTGTAGTCTTCAAAAACATCCAGGTTGCGCCAGGATTGGAGCTTAGGATGAGAATTATTGAGATAGACCATGTCACCATCCTCACTCTAGAGATACTTGGGAGTCTACTACACAGCCACAACAGTGCAGCCACATCATATGGCATGGGACCACATCGCCCTACCTACCAATAAGTGTAAGGAAAGGAAGGGAAGAGGCCAAGCCCTTGTAGCCTGCCCATAGTAAGTCAGCTCTTGCAATAGCATGCTGCTTTGGGAACAGGCAGCAGCTGAGCAAAAATCTCAGATACCTCTGAGACATTTTGAGCACAACCTCCTCCTTTGCCATGTTCCTATATGCTGACCAAGTGGCCTAAGTCAAATCTACCTGTCTCTATGAAAATGTTTGCCAGCTTAAATCTGTTGTAAAAGCTGAAGGAACCCTATTTAGTAGCCACTCTGAAACCCTTAAGTCCCTCAACTCTTAATATTACATCCCTGGTGGTGCAGTGCTTGTGTGTCAGTGTAACCATCCTCCTCCCAACCTCTTTCTGCTTCAGGCCCATGTCCATGGTTACACCTACAGGGCTCTGGCGTGAAGCCAAAATGGATTTTAGAGGTGTCTAACCTGGCCTGCTTGGTTCAGCACTGCCCTTCCCAACCTCATTTCATTCTGAACGTACTCCTGCCCAGCCTGTAATCCCTACTTTATGAGTCCTCCTCCCATGATGATTGCTTAGGAAGGATGGAAGCTGGTGCAGGAAGGTCAGGGACTGAAGGAAAAGCTTTTYCTTTCATCTATTTCGGTAGAATTTGTAACTGCCAAATACATCTTCTCTTTCCTGAAGTGATAATCCTGTCGCCCTTCCTGCGTGACCCAGCGGTAGCCCTGGGAGGAGGAAGTCATTTATCTCCAGTCCTGATGTTTTGAAGGTGCCTCAGCCTTTAGGCCTCCTTTGACACCTGCCTGCCTCCTAGCCTTTCTCCAACCCCCCAGCAAGTGAAGCAGCCAGCGGCAGCCAGTGTGGGAGCCTCCTACAAAGGGCTGACATGGGAGCCCAACTGAGACTCATTTGTTCCACACCATGTCCCCAGTGCCCGGGCTGACAGCCAGCCTCCCACCCAACCCCACGGAGCACTGAGCAAGCCCTCACACCGGTGCCTGCAGCTGGGAAAGTGCCAGTGCTCTGGATCTACCTGTTGCCTTAGAGACAACCAAAGGGAGATGCTCTTTTTTTGCTTGCTTTTTTGCTTGCTTTCACTCCCCTCTTTTTTTTTTTCCTTTTTCTTTTTATACACATGTACTGTGTCCCAAGCCTTTTCTAAAGCTGGGGGGAGAAGAGAGAGGTGGGGAAGAAAATGTGTGAGAGGAGTTAGGATATCAAAGACCAGGAAATATTCTGAGGCTTAGTATGAAAGCAAGATGCATGAAGACAGCTACTGGGTTGAGCTCCTGACTGTGGCCCTTCTGTGGTGAGTAGTAGGAGGCCATGATTGCCACATTCAGAGCAGTTTTATGAACCAGCTGTGACATCTGGTTTACATTGAGAACACAGAGGGATCTGAGCGCTGGAACTGGACAATGTTTGTTTTCTCTTGCTTGAGCCCAAATCAGAGTTTTAATTAAAGAAAGCTCAGCGATGCTTTCAGCAAGGCTGTCTAGGGTCAGTRTGCAGTGGGTGCTTTTCCACAGAATATGAGCTGGTCCTGGTCCAGCATGATCTCTTAAGTGAAGGCTGAGGGATGAGTTATTGGGGTGAAGGGGGYGGTGAAGGAGCAGTTGCACGGAGCTTAAAGAGATGGATTACACCCAAAAGCAATTTGTAGCTGTGTTCTGCTTACGTGGAGATCTAAACTCCCAGAAAKAACACCTAGGAACTCCATTGCCTTCTGAATGCTTTTTTCTTTTTTTTTCTTTTTTCTTTAATATCCCCAGCAGTTGTTCCTACAGCTGAGCAGCCTGGCTGCCCTGTCCTTGCAAACTCACAGGCTTCTCCCCTCTTTGGTTTCAGTTCTGTGCACAGGAGCACAGGAGCAATGTCCTYGGCCATCACTAGCTGCAGTTGTGTCCCTACTCTGTGCCTATTCTCAAGCTTTTGTATTASAGAACTTATTAAATTTTATTTTATTTTAAGATTATTATTTTTCAGAGTGTTAGAAACTCTTTAAGTTCATTTGGGAAACAGAAGAGTCTTACAGTGGCTTCTAAGCAGCAAACTGCTTCAAGCACGCCGGGTCTCCAGAAGCCCCTCCAGTCTGTCCTCAATCCGCAGGAAAATCACAGCAGCAGCTCCAGTTCATCTCCCCAGGACTACGCTTGTTCTGAAAACACTCAGCGTGCATCACATGTCTGCAGCCCAAAGCACAGTCCTGCAGCTGCAGCTGTACAGGCCTTGCTCAATATGTCACAGTCAATCCAAAGCACAAGGACGGAAACCCAAAGGAGGGAGATAGGTTTGTGGGATACTCATCTACAAAGAGTGGTATTAAGGAGCATTAGACCGCTGGAAATAGCTAAAACCTCTAGACCGGCTGCTGGTGATGTCATAGCCACCCGCATGCCCAATAAATCTGTTTTTCCTGTTTTTAATGTGTAAGTGATGTAATGCCCACAAGCTTCCCCAGGCAGGGTTCATTATTTAACTTCTCAGGTGGCTGAAGTCTGCGGCTTTGTGGCGTCTAAGGCCACCCACGATGTGCGCTCTCTGCCCAGAAATGAACTTCCTCTCTTGCCTTGTTTCTAATTGGCATCCACAGAATTAAAAATCCACTGTTCGCTCCATGTCATGGGAACACTCGGGAAAGTATCTCCGGAATGATAAAGCCATTTTGATCCCAAAATAATGTGTGTGCTTAAACTTCTCTGATAGAAAGGAGACAAGTAGAGCCAAATTTTGAAATGCAAATCCCCCTAACAGGGCCTTGCTAAGAAAACCTATAATTTTCATGAAGAAACATGCACTTGGAAAACAAGGCTTTCCACAGAAGATTAAGCCCTTAGTTTATCTAATCTAATATTCTACCTCTGACAGAGGCTTTTCTTGAATTTTCTTTACTTATATCTGCGTGCCTCTTTACTAATGCTGTAACATTTAAGACATCTCAGGGGCAGGAGGTTGTCACTAGAAAATCATGGGGATTTACCTGTCTCTTTTTTTCTTACCTATTGATATCAGGTATCCTCACTGATAATAAATAAGTCTCATGTYCTCCTTTAATCCTGCTAAACCTGTATCCTCGGTATTGTTTTTACCTAAATGTTTATCAATCCAAGGAGTTCATCCACCATTAAAAACAGTTTCCTGGGCACAGACCCCTTCCTACATGCTGGTCCAAGTGGCCCTGAGAAATCAGCCTTCACTGTAATGCTGCCTAGTGTCACTGCACCCGAACTAGGCCTTCTCTGATAATAGTTGTGATYCTTCACTTTTTGGCAGGCTGAAAGATTGTGGTCTATTAGCAATTAAAATAAATTGAATAGAGCACATCAGAGGTCAAATTATTACCGTATAAATACTGATTAGCATTCCTTAAACTGTGCAAATCCGTAAAGCTTGAAAGGATAGTTTTCACAAATTACAGTAACTTTCATGAAGCTAGAATTAAACATCTCAAAATTTGCTTTTAGAAGGGCCTTGTCCTAAGGCAATTGAAATCTATGAGAATTTACTGCATCCCAAAGGTTTAGATTAGATTTATGTTTTTTTCAACACTACTATATTTTTGATTCTTACTGAGCAAACACAGCATAAAAGATAACAGTAGATACAAGTACATTTTTATAGCTCAATATATTTATATTTACAAATATATTCTACGGGCAAGTTCACTGTTCTACAGTCCTAAATTCAGGCATGAGAACTTAAGATAGTCATTAAATAATTTCAGTCCACATATATCATAAAAGTTAACAACAACAAAGAAACTCAGTATTATTTCTTAACAGATGAAAATCAAAATTTTTATGCTGAAGGCCATATAAGTGGTTCCTCTGCTTTCTCACGGTGAAAATGTTTGAAGAATGTTTTTGGTCAGGATGCTTCCAGCAAAGAGTTTCAAAAGAGCATTCTGCTTTCCGTGTATGGAATATAAACCATAAATTAAAAGGTGGTAACATGAGGAACCTTTTTGTTCTTGGAAACACTTTTTTTTTTTAGTCAGGGAGGATTTTAGTTGTGGAAGAGGCGACAAGAAAAGTCTGTTGTGCAAGTGGAGMAAGTCAAAGGATTTGCCCCCACATATTTCTTTCTTTATTTTTATTGGTGTTTTCTACATCAAATATCTATGGTCCAGGGTTTCATTACTATAAATCCTTTCTCCCTCATCTTCCATCTACTTTTTATGTCCCTGGTTTATTCTTAAGACTTTTTTACCTTCCTCTGTTTTCTGCTTTCTTTTTTAAGTAGCCTTGTTTCTGATGTGGCAACGTCACCTGGACATTTTCCTTGTTTCCCCCCAACCCTTGCCCCAATATGTTTGTCCAGATAGAGAACTGTATGAGACACAGACCAGCTGTTCTGGTGTGCCCCTCGTRAGCTAAAAAAGAGAAACAATACAGCTCGATGCATAGACTTTACATGTGTTGCCTGTCTTCTAGGAGCTGCACATCCTTGTACATCCTTGCCCCATCTGGAGTAGGGCATGCAGGTTACTAAATGAGTCCCAAGAGACCAAAGGGCCAGTGTTATCTTCCAATCCCTTGCTGAAATTATGAGGTGACGCTGCTTCCAYGGAGGATGTGAGACACAGACTTTGCAGGAGGGCAGATGACACATGCTGAGTGCCTGGGGAGGTCCTGCACATACACAGCCCACCACAAAAGCTGGCCACATTTGGCCAGTTGGAAAAGTACCATCCTTTTGCAGACCTGCAGCTCACCCCCCAAAAAGCAGCGCTGTGACAACAGCCTGGCTTAAATCCTCCCTTGTGCTCACGCAAAGTCTGCTGCTTCCCAAGGCTCAAGATATTAGCCCAAGTCCYCATGGGCTGCGTAGTTGAGGGCAAAAAATAAACACCCAAGCCCCACGGACTGCTGCTGGGCACCCTGGATTCCCATGAGAAACTTGCCAAGTTAGATAATCTGCGTCACAGCAGTGTGCAAACCGGAGGCTTGGGTGGTTTAAAAATACTGCCTGCCACAGATTTCCCAGGCCATATATAGTTCACACATCTCACAGTAGCAGGAAGGAGCTGCAAAGAGACACAGAGACTCAGAGAAGGAAGAAAGTAACAGGGGATGCAACTGCTCGTGCACAACAAAACAGGTTAAAAATAGGTCGTGGCAGCTCCCCAGGAAAGAGGACGAGGCAGCCACGGGCCCTCTCTGCCATCACGAGGCAGTCGCTCAGTAGGTCTATTTTCTGCCACCAGGAAAAGGAGAGGAAGGAAGCTTTTGATTCCTGTAAACAGAAAGGGAGAAAATCACAGCTATTCTGGTTTTGTTGCCAGAAGGGCTCCGTGGAGCTCACATCGCCGCTCGTTCCTGATAGCCACCTGCCTGGCTTTGCGGGAATACCTCCCGGAGCAGCGGGCTGTGTGGAAGGAGGCTCCTGCAGGAAACACAGACTTTGACGGCTTCGCATTAGACATCTAAGAGCGCAGATGTAACCTCGAGCGATCTGATGCTGTGATACCTGCYGTGGAATGCAGCTTTTATCGAGGTTTCCATGAACACTTTGAAACAAGTCTCACCCTCCTCCCACGCACGTGTTAAGTCTTGACCTTAAAGCAGAGTCAGGCTGTCCAACCCTCCACAGAAAACGCTTGCTGTGCCCTCCTCTGATCCATTATGAAGGAAATGCAGCCAAGTGCCAAATGACWTTATCTCCGTAGTGATATTTCCCTCTGCCTTCTCCCAGTCTGCTCCCTCACAGGGCAAGTGAAAGAATATGACAGAGCTTGCAGCCATGTCAGGCTTGGTTCCTGGAGTGAACTTGCTGGCTGGGATTCCAGAAAGCGGGTGARCTCCACCTGAGCTGTGGCTTGGGTGAAAACAAAGAGGTGCTGCTGCTTTCCCAAAGGCCACACAATTAGTTTCAGGGTCAGTTTTAATTTGTTCAAAGTGTTAGGATTTTTCTTTCATTCTTTGCCACTTCCATCCCGCAGGCCCAGCTTTCCAGGCCACAAACAATTCCTAAACTCCAACAGGAGGCACTGAGAGGGGTCTAAGCCAAAAGCTCAGATTCCAAACAYCCCTGAACCCTGGAGAAGTTCAAATCAGAACACACATCTTTGTTGAGAAGAGGAAGGCTGTAACATGATTCCGGCCCTGCGCAATAGAGGTAACACTCAAGAGTGCTCTGAAGGTGACTTCCAGAATATGCAGCATAGAGCAGAGCGGAGGAAGAGAAGAAAAAGCATGAGGACATTCTTCATACTTAAAAAATAAATGCTCCAGAAAGAAAACAGGAAAGACGTTGTCTGTGGGAGAGGAACAAAGGTTGCTGGCAGAGTAAAGGGGGAGAAGAAACGCGTCTGAGCTCTGAATGGGGCAGAGTAAAGGGGGAGAAGAAACGCGTCTGAGCTCTGAATGGAAGAAGGAGAGATCCTAGAGAGCCCCATAGGCTGTCAGGTGCCAAAAGCTGGAAGATTGAGACAACTAGCACTGAGTTGGAAAGCCAAGGGCATATTTGCGTATCTACAGGATCTTGAAAGGGATGGTGGTATGTAGGCTTATGTCCATCCCTGGCCTGTTCTGTGCCTCTCCTGCGGACCAGAGGCCTCTTCCTGTTGCGGCGTCAGCTCCCTCTGGAGTTAGAGGATTGCCTCAAGAAGCGAGGATCACAGCCTCGGACCCCGACAGGAGTGTGGTGTGCGCTACACACCGACTGTGTGTGCGCCCTGCCTGCCTCGTGGGCCACAGCAATGGACTCCTGGAGATATTTAACTTCCTTTGGGCTTGGGCCCAGCGCCGGTTGAGATGGCTTCCATGCCATGCCGTGGCACCAGCCRCAAGGAGTGAAGGACGGCTTCCTGGCTCGCACTTCCCCAGCTAATGAACACCACCACTAATTAACTGACAGTAACATGTAGCTGTTCTTGGCCCTCGGTGGATCTCACTGAGGTCATTCTGGTTGTGGGTTAAGGTAATTTATCACTCTGAAAGGYACTTTGGGATTCAGTGCATGAAGACCTCTCTGAAAGTGCCAGAGCAATAACACAAGTCAGGATTTTCCCCACTAAGGTAATATGTTCCATACTTGCTGTGCCTCAGAGAAATAAAGCACCGAAGCTGCACTGGTTCCAGTGGAGCAATGTAAAGATTTCCAAATCCGCCGGCAGAAAGAGGGAACAACTGTGTTAAAGAGGTATGAGCCTCTTTGGAGCAAAAGAAGTGCAAGGCATTTTTTGTTTGTTTGTTTTTTCCTTCTAAGAAAAGAAATCTGTTAAGTACAAAATCCCACCTAGTGAAAAGTCTTCCGGGTGCCAAAGAGAGGAATCCAGCTTTGGGAAGGCGGGAGGCTCCCTGAGCACAGCAGCTGGGGTCACATCGCCAGCCCTGCGTTAGGACTTGAGCTGTACTCTGGGTGAACTCTACCAAATTAGCTGTACATGATGCTGCATTCCCTCTTTTCTTGGAGGATCAAAGTTGCTGGATCAAGTCCCAGCTTTCTGCAGATAAGGAGGTCACAGGATAAGTTTGCACCTATTTTCTGCTTGTAATACATCATGTTACAGATTCCACTGGATTTTCTAGTTTGTACCCATATGTGCTGGATACTTACAGTCACATTTTTTTCCTTAAGTCGTCTGGGCTAATCTGGTGTCCTGAGATACTTCTACAGATGCTAACATCCATACTGATTCTCTGGCAGTATCACTTACATCTGATCCTTTTTCTATGAGCTACTACCACTGTTCTGGCCCCGATCCTTGTTATGATTCCTTTGCCTTACACAAGAAAAAAAAAAAAAAGAGAGAGAAAGAGAGAGAGAGAAAGACAAAGAGGAAAAGGAAAAGGAAATGGAAAAAGGAAAAAGAAGAAGAAGAAGAAAAGGAAAAAGACCTATTTCTATCGCTCAAACGGTTGCTTGCACAAGCGCAGCGTAGGAGGGCAGGTGCAGCAGCAACACCCATCTGTCCAGTTAGGTAAGCAATAAGGCATCCATAATTCCTAAGCAAAATGGTGTGAGAACCAGCAGAAGGGGGAAGATAGTAATAATTGGGAATCCATTTCACTTGTACAAAAGCGTTAATGAGTTGTTTATCTGCAGACACACTGCAGGCTTCACAAAGGCACACAAGTTACAGCAATTAATTACCAGCAGGGGCTGGGAGACTCTCTCTGTAATTAAAACTCTGCCAGAATCAGCCAGAAACAAAGAGGATTAAAAACTGAACAGTGCAACATGCACATGCATATTTTTCTTTAGAAAGATAGCACGGGTGTGTCACGGAACTTGGTAATAAACAGCCTGTCATTTTAAAAGTTGCTGTTGCTTAAGCAACGGATGCATCTCTAAAATGTAAATGTAAATGATAGCTTCAGAATGAGATATTTTTTTTTACCCAAGTAGCTCATCTGTCATTGGAAGCAGATACATGTCAAAGCCKTGTTAGGATGTGTATCAGAACTGACAAATAGTTTTGGACAGGAAAAAAGAAAAGGCAATAGAATTGAGAAAAACATTGGCATCTTCAGAATGATTTCCTTCATTTTGAAATGGTATTTCGTGATCGAATATTCCTGTTTTATTTAAAAAAAAAAAAAAAACCTAAATCCCAAGTAATTTGTGATTTAAGGTAAACACTTTTCCAGTTTTTACACCCGTACAGTGGTATACAAGGTAACAATATGCTCCCAGTGTGTTCTGTCCTCCTCTCAACATAAAAGGTTTTTTAAGGAGTGAATGAGGGATATATAATGTAAACAGAAGCATCTGAACAGCAGAGGGAAAAAGAAGTGACGATGCTCTAGATAAACACAAAATGTTTTGCATCTAAATGTTTTAACTCATCTGTGAGAAGTACACTGAGCATAATAACAGAGTATTACTGGATTAAACCTGTTCAACTGCAAGGGGACTGGAAGCATCCTAGAAATTTTGGCTTGGGATCCTTCTTTATGACATTTTTTGAAAATATCTGGCAGCAGGAACRGTGAAGACCATTCCCAAGATAAAAGTATTCATCACAACTATTTTCATAGGCTATTTTTGACATGGTTGAATAATTGAAAATGATTTCCARTGACTTTTTTAAAAATGATGCATCTGTCTTTTCCTGTTAAATAGTTCAGTTTCCAAAGATACCTACTATTTAAAATTATTCATAGCCTCCTCTCAAAAATATTTTTGGCTGGCAGTCTGTTCAAGGGAAGCAGTGAGTATCATCCAGGGTATTTCACAGCTGGGTCCATCACAAATGACAATTGTGGCATTTTCTGTGCTCTGTTTAGTGGCCAATTTAAYACCTACGATCAGTATTTTGAAAGCAATGCTTCCAATGGTTAACCGAGAGTTTCTTTTCCACTTTTTGCAATAGTCAAAGCAGATCAACTGTTTTCAGGAATATTGTAGCCAAGAAACCAACAAAGAGGTTTGGAAAAATGTTTCCGTGCAGAAAACAGAAAAAAAAAAWGAGCAGAATAAAGCTCATATTGATGCCAATGGACTGTATTTAGTACAGTACGAKCTGTTTCACATAGCTATACTCAGAGGTGAGGAAAATAGTTTTCTCATCTTGGTCTCAGGAAACTGTCAGGAAACTTCTAAAGACACAGTGAGCTTAAAACAGCAGGGATTTACAGCTTCATTTAAGTATTTTATAGCAAAGAAATGAGGGAGCATATGGAAGTTGCTTACTATAGAAGGTATTYCCTTTCCATATGCGGCAAGTCACAAATTCAAAACAAAAAGTTGCATGAAATGGAACTGCAACTCTATATCTAAGCATATAATTCAATTACAAACCAGTATCTTGGCCATTGGCCACAATGCAAGAAATTTCTGATTAATCGGTTAAAGAATTCATATTTAAAAATGAAAAGTAAAAACCCAAGACAAGCCCTTAATTGTAACCCAATGACAACACAGAAATCTGTTTAACTGAAACATGGTTTCTAGAGAGTGATTTCCCCTTCTAGCCACAACAGTGAAAGATTCTTGAGGTACGAATGCGGAGGGGAGAGACCAACATTTTTCACTCAGTCAACAACCTAGTTTTTGCAGCTTTTACTGATTTGAACCGTTTTTCTGTTCATAAAGGAATCTACCTAAGCCCCTTACATTACAAGAAATTAAATTACGAGGTAACAGGATTGAATGCAAGCTTATACAATGAAAAAGCAAATGAATCTTTTATGATGCATTATAAGATTTGTGAAGAAGTGAGGATTTTACCTTGCATCTTTCTGTGCTCACTTATTAGTTTCATTTCTTTTTAAAGCAGGACATGCGGAAAAGAGACAATGTCAAACTACAGCTACCAGTTGCATTTGACACTGCAGTGTCAAACAAAAAAAAAATCAGAAACATTTGTGAAACCATGGATTTATTTTTTGATTTACCATTAGTGTAGTCCATTAGTGTAAATTAAAACAAACATGCAAACAAGCAAACAAAAAAAGAAATAAGAAAATGCTTACCACTAGCAGAACCCAGTCCACACCAGGGAGGTTGAAAAATCTGCACTGTGAATTGAGTTTGAATTAAAAAGTCATCACTAATCTGAATCTGAATTTATGTTAACCTACTAGGAGACTCTCCTTTCTATCTGTTAATTTAAACAGAGAGTTCTCTCCAGCTCCACAGCCGTCTACAGTTCTATAAGTTGTCATATKCAGTTTGATTGAAATGTTCAAATAGTAAATTAACCAACAAATGAAAAATCTGGAACTCTGCAGCAGCAGGAATCTTATTAACAAGTTTTGAAAAAAAATCGAACCTATTAGGAAAACACACACAAAAAAAGCTACAAAATGAAACCAGTTTAGAACCATTTGGATGGGGTGGGTTTTGTCGAATCACAGATTGCATAGTAACTAGTTTACACAGGTCAGGCAGCTATGTAACCCAAAACAACTACAAATGTCACCCCGACAGTTTTACAAGCTGAGGCTTTTGTGGCATTATTTGGAATCATCCTCCATACAGTCACAAAACAAGGATTATTTTTCAAGCTGAATCGTTATTCAAGCCTTGCTGTCATCTTCCTCACGTCACCGCTCCAGCCTGTCGTGCACTGCGCCGCGGGAACACGTTTGTCCTGCCCTTTGCCAGGTGCCTTGTGCCGAACAGTGTAACTGCCAGCAGTCCAGAGAGACCTTCCCGAGCCTTTGTGTGCCCGCCGGGCCATTGCCACATCCAAGGAGCTCGGTGACAGGAATCCTGCTCCTGTGCTTATGGAAACATTCAGTGCCTTTRCTCTTAACCAAAACACAAATGAAACAAAATGCATATTCTCAGAGCAGGAAACAAAATGCGTACTCTCAGAGTAGAGATGCAACTGCAGCTAACAAGGCTCATAAAACCTCTGCCAATGCATTCGCCTAAAATGCACTCAAGAGATAGATGCTTTATGAAAAATAATGTCTTCTAGTTTAACTTGTGAAGTGATTATAAATTTGCATTAAAATTAGAACAAAGTATTCACGATAAAGCAATGGAAGATAGTATAATGAAAAAAAAACAAAAACAAAAGCACTTTGTGTAAAGGGCAGATAAAGTTAATACCAGTTATTTTTCTAGTCAGAAGTTCTGGTTTGGTACAACTGTATTTGATTTCCTGTATGAAAAAAATAGGGCATGAAAAGCAGTGGCTCCTCAGATCTACTATGTAAGATAAGTAATAATTCTGAAAAATCCCCGGGAAATTACAATTTTATATGGCTGCATGTTTTAGCTTTAAAAACCTCTAACAATTTATGATCCACTTGCAAAGAAAAAGTAAAATTTTGGGTGTTTAGAAGTACTTCATAAAATCCTAGCCTAAAATTTTACCTATAACTGAAGAATGTGAAGCCAATAAAGCAAATACTGGAAAGGTTAACACTGATTTATTTCTCATTCTAGCATGTCTTCTTTTTCCTTTAAACAGCAGCATATGAAAAGTTTCTCTCTCTTAATGATGGCACAAAGTAGTGATGCCACCTGACTGAAGAACTCTGCTCTGCAAATTATTATGTCCTATTACCTCTTTCAAAATGTACTCAGGTAAAGGATCTCTYTTTTTTTTTAACCTCTAAATACCTTGTAATTACTTAATACTAACTCTTTTAATCTGCACAATGACTACCGTTTCACTGTAATGTTAAATTTACAAATTTACAGATCTGACTTTGAAAGGTTTGTACTCTCAAAATATACACTATAATCCTGGTCATCCTTTGAATTCCTATCTTTCTATTAAGCTAACGTGAATTTAAATCAATTCTTAAATAGATTTTCAATAGTATTACAAATTATTATCTCTACAATTTTTAAATTTATGAAACCCAGAAATAAGGAGCCTAATTTTTCTTCCAGCGGGAAGGACTTTGATACAGAAATACTTTGATACAGAAATACTTTTGATACAGAGATGTTGTGCCTTCATAGGGAGGCATATCTATAAAAGGCTTCTCATTGCAGCCCAGCCTGGACCCCTCTCCACAGTGGCTGTGTACGGCTGGGAGAGCTACAGAGACTCAGAAAAAAAATTCTCCTTCCTTGTTTTATCTTCTTGAACAAGAATGGTTATGATGTGACAACAGCATGTCTCATGATCACACACCACTAAATATTGCATATATTCCATACAAGAAAAGAGGAGCAAAACATTTTTAATAAGAAAAATCATGTGACTATCAGAGGTAAAATAATATTCTGCTACAAAAATGCTTATTTACTACAAAGCATCTTTCCTCTGAATATCCTAATGTATTTTACCTACCATAATCTTACTGAAATTTTCCCTTGTTTGGGTTGGGATAAATTTTTTTTGATAATAAGGAGAGAAAACAGAGGAACAGAAGGATAACTTAGAGTTTGAAAAGTTGTATTTCATTACTGGCAAATTGTGGCATACCATCTGCATCACATATATTTTAGTGTGTCACCAACCCACTGCAAAATTATGGATAACAAATGCTGAAAAAGAGCACTCTTCCTCACACACATGCATACATATGTGCATTTCCATGCCTATGGTGGCACAGCACAAGTTTCGATTCACCAGTGCAAACTTGTGTGCAAGATCTGACTTTACAGTCAGCAACAGATGTAACAAAACTGTCATTGCCAGATAGTATTAAAAGACTACAGGATCACCGGAGTGAGATAATTTGTGACCTGAGCTATCAAATATGACTTACTGCAATATGTGAAGCAAGCCAGGTGAGTTTTTGCTGAGCATTTGTAAACAGCAGAGTGAATAAACCATGCACATGCACCAGAGTCACTTTTGGAAAGATCAGCTGAACAGCTGATTTTCCTGCATACAGCGATCTCCTCTCCAATGGTATTAAAACAACAAAAAAAGAGAGAGAGAGAGAGAGAGAGAGAGAGAAACATAAGAAGCTGTTCCCTTCCCCTTGCATCGTGTTGTTTTTAGAAGAAAGAAGAATTGCACAAAACAAAGTGTTGACTCACATTGAGAAAGACTGAACTTGGGCATTCTATTTTCCCCCATCTGAGTTTCTCTTGGCTTACAAATCTGTACCACCCAAGATCACAAATCACAATATTTGTTTTTCAGTGCATGCTATTTTTCATGCTGTATCAGGAACGCCTATCCACAGCTGGCTCCTCTAGTCCAGTTTTATTTTTTTTTTTCTATTGAGAGATGGCCTAACAAAGGGAGATTCTGGTGGCCTCTGAATGCAGTTTTATTTTTCATAAATGTGTTGTGCATTCCATATACTGTGTCCCCCATAATCAATCTCCCCATTTCTCCCTCTCCTGGCCTGTACAACTTCTCCACTACCCAAAGTCCCCCTGGCTTGCACAAGTGCCACTTTCTGCTTGCACGTTACTACTGGAGCCAGAGAGCAGTTTAGCCATTCCCAGTAGATACTTTGAAAGTATAAAAAAAGTTATTTCTGGGTTAAGATGTCTTGAATAGCTGTAGACAAGAATCATCTTGCCATACCTCCTGCAGGCCATGATATTTGCAAAGCTGCCTCTGCACAGGGCTCGATAGCCAGCAGCAGCATTTGGCAGCAGCCTCTGTTTCGGAGTCTGAATGCAGAAGCTTTTTGCACGTTCATTACTGTGAGATTTGGCAATAGCCCCCCCCTGCTCTCTGCAACTACGATGTGAAATAAGAAGTGTATGAAGATTTAATGCTGAAGGTCTAAATGCAGCTTGGAAATATATTTCTACAAGAATAAACTTGTTTTTCAACGTAAGAGGTATAGAGTATACATTCCTTTAAGACAGCGATGAAAATGAACGTGGAAATCTTCATGTCGACATGCTCGGATTGGTGCCACTATTTTGATCTACCTGGGAAAGGAAATGACTTGCCAGACGTACAARCAGGGCTCGAGAGCCTCGGGAAGCGCCGCTCGGGCATTCCACAGCCAGGCACTCAGGGCAGCTTTCGGTCACATCTGCAGCACCTTCCCAGCTGGCTAGAAAAAGAGGGAGCCAAAGATCCAGGTAAGAAGAAAAAGGTTATAATGAAAGTTCCAGAAAGGCCAATTTCTCCTTTTCTCGCAAACTGCCGATGAGAAGTCTGCGCTAGTCCCTCACGGGCTTCCACATGGTCCTTTCTGGCTACAGGATCACTCACTTCAGTTGCTCCTTGCAGCTCATTAACGCCTCTGCCTCCCAGGACTCTTTCACCTTGGAAAACACTGTCACCTTCTGATTATTGTCATTTATTGCCACCACGCAAGCTCCTCATAGTCCCCCAAAACCGAACTACTRGAGCAAGTTCCTCACACATGCCCAATTCAGGAGTGGGTGACCAGGCGGAGCCACCCCGGGCACGCTTCCAGGTGGGCCCCGTGGCCATGTTCTGGCCCTGGCGGACAGCACTGCTCGGGAAAGGCTCGCAGAGCACCCCGTGCACCCCGGCGCGCTGTCGCTATTGCCTGTGGCAGCGCTCATGCCCGTCCATGACCAGGCAGGACGCCAGGGCCTCCCCGAGCCGACACGCAGGCCGACACACATCTAACTTTAGCCCCACACTGAGGTGGCTGGAGAGGAAGCCAGGCTCAGGAGGCCTCCCCTGGGCTCCACGCCCTCCACGAGGTGGTTCAGAGAGAGCCTAACTGGAATATTAGGGAATGTGGAAACGGTGACACTTTGGGCCACCAAGGTTTTATGTGCAGCCCTGGCCCCCGTGCTGCTGTGGGCACCAAACCCCCGGAGCCGCCCAGACTGCGCAGTCACATCAAAGGGCTCCTCAGACCTCGCTTAGGGCTTTCCTTTAAAGCCTGCCCGTCCAACAAGTACAGTGGCATTAAACTGTACACACAGATTTTGTTTTTTTTAAACAAACAAAACTTCCAAGTCTGACAGGCGAGGGCAGAGATGGGATTAGGCAAACGTCCTATGCAGAAGGTTCCTCTTTCTGTGTGTCAGCTCTAAGTGCTTTCTCTTGGAGAACTATACAGCACTAACTGAGCCGGAAACAGCTATTTAAAAAGTGATTATAGTGTGACATTTTTGTTTGACCCGACATCAAGCCGTGTGCAGCTTGAATGTCAGCAAAGCTGTTTGCTATAGGAACCGACAGGCCCTAGCACGCTTAAATGTGCGCTATGCCTTTCCTAACTCTACGCGCCGGCCCCACTCGGTGCACATGAATGACAGCGAGGTCGAGACATGCAGCACAGCGCTGCCTGAGCTGGGATGAGGGACTAGTGAGTTGGGATTCAGCGAGAGGCGCCTGGGGAGGAAGGCAAAACAGCACGTAATTAAAGTCAGTCTCAGGTTAGAAAGCAGGGGCCCATGCACGATGTGGCCTTGGCTCAGCAAGAGATACCAATGGACCTATTTGTTCCTTGGGCGTTTGGGAAGCTCAAACATTTGGACAAAAACAGAACTTTTTTTTATTTTTTTTTTATTTTTTGGCATCGGTCACATGAGAGAGGGGGGACCATGGCCCTGGGGCCTGCACCTACAGCGGTCTCCCTGCAGCCTGCAGCACGTGCAGTAGCGACCGGTGGCCTGAGACCCCTGAGTGCACAGGGATGACGGAGCCAGCCCAGGCTGAGCACCCAAGGCTGCTGCGTGGGGTCACCGTGGGCACACGGGGATGATGCAGCCAGCCCAGGCTGAGCACCCAAGGCTGCTGCGTGGGGTCACCGTGGGCACACGGGGATGATGCAGCCAGTGCAGGCTGAGCACCCAAGGCTGCTGCGTGGGGTCACCGTGGGCAAGAGCAGCCTCAGAGCTCTGTCACCAGCGGGTAAAACTACAGCGACCAGAGGGAACAAGGACAAGGGTGCTTATACGTCCGTATAGGTCCGACTGGAGCCATGCGGCTGGACACTGCTCCGATGTGACTCTGTTCGCAGAGCCCAGAATAACAAACAAAGCAGGGTGCCTTTATTTTAAAAAATGTTGCTCCGAGTAATGAGGGTGGGTGGGGGAACTCAAAAGGAAGCGGAGCTGTGATAAAGCTCCCATTTTGTTCTTGTATGTCAGAAAAAAAGATGTACATTATAATTGAGAGTGCCCTTGCAGGTTTATTTGTCCTGACATTGTTACACACCYGATCACATCCGATTTTGGAAGCCAAGCAGAGTCTCATTTGGCYAGCGCTGTTGAAAATGCTGTAGACTTTGGGGAGGATCAGTATTCTCGTTGCRTGGATATACAGTRCATGTTTTTKTGTGTGTGTGTGAACAAGATTACTCAGTCTCCTRACTTAACCTACTGTCGTGTACCACATATTGACAGAGAACAGCAGCATGAGGGATTTTTTTGTGGGTTTTTTTTTTTWAAAAAAAACTTGTGAATACTAGTTATTCTCCTCCAAAGAACACAGGAAAATCAGGCCATTAGAGATARGAAATAAATTCTTTAATTTATGTCTGCTTGCTGTTTACTAAATGCTAACAGTGGCAGGTACTGTGAAAATCCCTTCAAAAGTTATTTAAGTATCATAAGTGTAAACAATATAAGCTTATTAAGAGAAAAGAGATATACGTATATAWAAAAAAAAAAGGATATAAGGGGTAAACAAAGAGCAGGGTTTTTGTTTTGTTTTTTCCATTGTGTTAGGGGTTCCCTACTGTTCTTGGTGTTTTCAGTAACAAAAGGCTTTATTATCATAGAAAGGTTCCTTACTTGTTCGTTTATCTTAGAAAAGATAAAGCCTGGTCTTCTATGATTTTTCTTGGGGGCTCCCAAGCAAGGCTTACATTTTAACAAAGTTTAAATGATTTAAATTTATTAAAAATGTTGATTAGTCACYGAGGTTAAATAAGTACTGCTGAGAGAATAATCAACACGGCTAGAACTGCTTTCCTCTCTTGCTTTCTTACCAAATACCTTCAGCGGGTAGTTCTCTGGCCCTGAGTGGATCCTGCATCTGAGAAGGAAGATCAGTATTTGTCCAAAAAAAAAAAAAAAAAAAAAAAAAGGTTGTAAATGTCTTATAGAGACAGGTAATAACAACAAAAAGCTCCTCTTTGGGTATCTTCCACCTTAACAAAAGAAACAGACCAGGCAGAAGCTTCATTTGACTATAAGCCTTTCACAGGTAGATGGCCTGAGACAGATTTATGCAGTTCTGCAGCCCCTCCTCGTTAAATCAAGATGCAAGGGATTTCTAAAACAGCACAGAGAAACCCACAATTACTGAAGCAAGGCAAGTTGTTTTTAGTTTAGCAGGTTTTTTTTTTTTTTTTTTTCCCTAAGCCAGGCTTGTGGTTTCATTTAGAGTCTGAATGCTCCAATTCTCTGAGAAGTCCAGTGGCTTTTCAATAGCAGAAGATCAAATGATGTTAATCAGGCAGCGCGGCCTAATCCTCTAATTCAGCTGCCTATTTACATTAGGAATATCTTGCTTATGTAAGATTGATTTGCTCTTAGATTGACTTTTTTTTTGTTAAACGTACTGTTTGGAAGTTCTGCTCCTGGCTCTGCAGATCTGTGACATCTACTTGCCTGAGGAAAGA
This sequence comes from Nothoprocta perdicaria, assembly GCF_003342845.1. Taxonomy (NCBI): domain Eukaryota; kingdom Metazoa; phylum Chordata; class Aves; order Tinamiformes; family Tinamidae; genus Nothoprocta; species Nothoprocta perdicaria. The sequence continues at coordinate 1,974,201 of NW_020454350.1, read as the reverse complement.
CTGCTTTTTGTCTCTGGTTGCAGCTCTAGAAAGGCAAGTGTTAAGGGTTCTGACAGGAAACCTCTTGTTAATGACAGAGAGCCCAAGATGTAGCACAACAGCAAGAAGAGCATTTTCCTCTCTGGTAACGATCCCACGAGTTTATCTGTGCTTCATGAACACGCCACAGTGAGCTCTTGTTGACTWGAGCAGGTCTATCCTGAGCGCAGTTTCTCCTCAGCGTCCTGATGTACCTTCCCTTGATAGTCATACACTCTCCAAAGACTGCTCCTCTTTTTTGTTCCTTTTTCGCTCCTTTTTCTTCTCTTTTTTTTTCTCATGCGGTGACTCTGCTGCATGGCAGGGTAGCGGYGCAGCTCCCAGCTTCCCTCGCTAGCCCTGCCGCCTCTCTGAGGCCTTGGGCTGGTTACTCCAGGAATAAACGGCAGCTCGCATGGCAGCCTCRTGCAGGATGAGGGACGCAGCAGCCGGCGGCCCTGCAGCGCGGCCGGCCACGCTTGGTCGGTTTTGTGGTACTGGAAGAGCCTGTGAGCGCTACGGGCGCGGGTGGGCAGACTGTCAGCACTGGTTGTGTCTACTCACCTGCACAGCAGCTCCCATTCGTGAGGGTCAACTGAGGGAACCCAGCCATCTAGAGACCACATACACTTAATGCCAGTTCTCCTTCACACGTTTGGAAGCCAAGCTCTGAAAAGCCTAAGGACAGGTGTTTCTCCTGCCCACAACACATATGCGTTTGGATTTCTGCACAAACCCCGCGGCCAGGCTCTCCTGAAGCACTGAGAGTTCTGGCCAGATCTGTTAGCACCAAGTCAGCCTTAGTGACTGCAGCACAGGTGAAGCTTCACTCACCTGCAGGCTGGATTTAAGTGACTGTTCACAGACAAAAGCAGCCAGTGTATGTGACAGCTCCTTTCTACACAAGTACTTTCTACAGCTTTAACCTTCTCCACGTGCCTGCTAGAGCTGCAGAGGAAGGGGTGAAGCAGCCACCCAGCCCTTGGCCGGACACCAGTGACTGGTGCCTGTCCCAGCTGCACTGGCGCTGCGCAGGTAAGGCAGCTCGGGGAGCAGACCTGCACCAGCTCCTCCTGCCTCGCTGCTAAGGCTGCCTTGTGTAAAGCAAGATGTAGTGTCCTTTGGAGCAGGAAAAGAAGCACTTACAGCCTCTGGCAAGCACTCTCTAATCCTTCTTTTTTCTCTTCCACAGGACACAGGGGCTATTGTTCCTGCCTATTGGATCTATGATAGGTAATCACTCTGCTATATACACTGAGCCACACTTTTCTTACATTTTTTTTTCCCTGATATATGATAAGGAATTAATCCATATGTTACCTTTTTCCAAAGATATTTCACCAACACGGCGTTTGCTGTATCCATACTGTGTTCCAGCAGAACAGGGAAGAGTTTTAGAAATCCCCAGTGTTGTTACTGACACAAACCACAAGTTCCACCTTAAAAGTAGTTAAGGTTTCTGTCCCCACTCACCTGGGCTTCGATGATTTTCATACTATTGTGCCATGTATGTAAAACAACCTCTTTCCTTCAGCGCTATTTTGTTAAAGAATTTACAATATAATGTAAATGTGACATTTGCTAACAGCAAATGGATTTGAAGTAGAGATTAGCAGGCAGAGAGCGCCATCTCCTGCTACTAAATACAAATACTCTGCAGTAGCAAGACGTGTCGTTTAGGATTTACACTTTGGAATTGTCAACTGCTACTGCAAAAGGTGTAGCAAAAGCCACCTTCGCTTCACGAATGATTCAAAGTTAAATCCTAACAATATTTTGGTAATCCAGTAGAGAGACTTTGCAAATGCCTGCTAACATTTTAGAATTAAATTAGAAAAACAGATTGCAAGGAACTCGGGTTGCAGATTTGTTTCTCTTTTGGGGCTCCACAGTGAAAAATAATACAAAAAACTTCATTTTTTAAATTTTTACTATGTTATTGTCCTTTGACCCTTCAGAGATTTCAGTGTGTAATTGACACTACATATGGAGCTCATGTGAAGGACTTGGAAGTAGTCACATCTATACACCTTAAGTCCTGTACTGGTCCAGGCACTGTTCCACAGCAGCATTCCRTCTGTGGAAGAGTCTAAGGAGCGGCCTAATTGTAGCCTACAACTGCTGGGAGGTAGGTAACAAACATGACAGTGTCAAATACTTCTTTGCAGTGGCAGACAAAAGCAATGACCAGAAACTGTGCCTTGGAGGTCCAGAGAGAACATTATTAAAAAAAAAAAAAAAAAAAAGAAAAGAAAAGAAAAGAAGAAAAAAACGTAACAAAAACCTGTTTACTCAGGCATGCAGAAAATGTGAAGTTTTCACCTTTGGGTGGTTTCATGAGTTGTGAAGACAAAGCTATAGCAAATCTGACCCCTTTGAGTGGGACCTAGTCTAGGTAACTTCCAGAGGTCAGAATCACAGAATGGTTGAGTTTGGAAGGGACCTCTAGAGATCATCTRCTCCAACCCCCCTGATCAAGCAGGGACACCTAGAGCACGGGCCACAGGGTTAAMAAAGAGAATGTCGCCAAGGGCACTGGGCCTTAAGAGACATGGGAGTGTTTGGATAGGACAGAAGGAATGAGCTGCTAGAAGCCTTAGAGCTAGGCATGATATAGAGAGGTTGTCTCATGCTGAGGCAAAGTAGCCAAAGACATGAAGCAGTAYGGATAAAACTGCAGATGCCCCTTTCTGAAAATCAAAAATTTATTGCCATACTTAAGCCATTAAATGGCATTTCAGTTCACAATATAAAAATTGCAAAGAAATGCAAGGTATTGTGAAAAAATAAAGAAGGATTGTTCTTTATTCTTCTTTCAAGCTGTGGAAGTGATGAGAAGTGGTTGTTGCCAGATGCCGGGAGCCCCTAAACTCATGAGGGGAACTAAACGCATTAGTTCTCTGAGTGCAGTAACTGAGATAACCTCCCTGCCTTCCCTTAATAATTATATGAGCTTTCTCCATTTCCGATGTTTTCATTTCGTTTAAGCATGTTAAATGATATATCAGCTTAAATCTAATTATGGAGATACTCAGAGAAGGCCCCATGACAAATTCATTTTTGCAGAGCTCAGCTTCTACTTCTCCCACTATCATTAGCGGCACTTTTAAGAATCTAAGAAAAGCTCCTTGGGGAGTTTATCAATAAACATTTTTAACAAAATCACTCTGGCCAGCAAAGTTCATACAGCCGAAGTTCATACATGCTGTACGTTGCAATCTTCTTTTATCATAAAACAGTGAGTTATACAAATGTATATACCTAAGGGTGTCATGCATTCTTATTAGAATCATAGAATCACAGAATGCTTAAGGTTGGAAGGGACCTCAGAGGTCATCCAGTCCACCCACCCTGCTCACGCAGGGCCACCCAGAGCACAGGGCACAGGGCTGCGTCCAAGCGGGTTTTAAAGATCTCCAAAGAAGGAGACTCCACAACCTCCCTGGGCAGCCTGTTCCAGGGCTTTAAAAAAGTATTCCCTTAAAATAAATAGGTGAAGGAAGGAAAATGGAAAGAACGAGGGAGGAGAAGGGAGCTCACATCTCCCCCCGGGCAGCGCTCTCCTCCCGCCACCAGGGCGGACGTGCCGGAGGGCGGTCCCGCCATGGCGGCGGGCGGGGCCTGCGGCGGGGGCGGAGCGGGAGGGCGCCRCGGGGCTCATGGCGGCGGAGGCGGAGCGGGAGGCTGCTGTGGGGCTTATGGCGGCGGCTGGTGCGCGGGGGTTGTTGCAGTTCCTGCGGCTCGTGGGGCAGCTCAAGGTGAGCGCGGGCAGCGGGGCCGGCCCGGCGGCAGGTGCTGGGCAGGGAGCGCGGCGGGAGCAGCAGCGCCCGGGGGAGGCGGCGCGGGCCGGGGGTCCCGGGCGGTGATGGCGGCGCCTCGGGGCGAGGTGTGTGAGCGGCGATGCCCCCGCAGCGAGTGCCGCGCACGGGCTGGGTGCTGAGGAAGGTGGAGCGGCCCGAGAGCGTCTCCGATCACATGTACCGCATGGCCGTCATGGCGCTGGCCGCCGGCGACGCCAGCCTCGACAAGGGCAGGTGAGCGAGGCGCCTCCGGCCACACACCTCTGGTCATGGCGAGGCGTAGCAGTGCTTTGAAAGTGCTCATTGTCCTGCCCCGCTTCCCGTCAGGTGCGTGCGGTTGGCTCTGGTTCACGATATGGCCGAATGCATCGTTGGAGATATCGCGCCTGCGGATAATGTCCCCAAAGAGGAGAAGCACCGGAGAGAGGAGGTAGGACATCCTGCCCGGTGCCTCGGCACAGCCTCCAACAGGCTTTTGAGTGCTCCAGTGGCAGCGAAGAGACCCGCAGAACAGTGTGATTTGTTGCCAGTGCTGTGCAAATATGCCACAAGTAACCAAAGTGGGGGGTTGTTTGGTTGGTTTGTTTCTTTTTAAACATTTTGATGTTGCATAGACAAAATGAAGAAGTACAAGGTTTTGGAAGGGCAACAGAATTAACTGTGTACCCACCATTAACTCCTGTACTGACACTGTGTTTTTGTTCCTGAGATGTTATATTTACTAGTCTTAACAAGAAGCGGGGAGCTGAGAGTAGGTATCCCAAATAGATGACATTCAATGTGTTAAGAGGCCCTTGGATGCATCAGGAGCTTTATTTAAGCAATTTGCACAGGAATCCYGATGTAGATGCCAATTTTGTTATTACTGTTTGCAATTTGTCTTGATTTACTTTGCGCACATATACATATCCAGACTGCTGATTTGTTGATGCTGGGTTGGTGTATTATTTGAGAAAGGAGGAGAAAAAAAAATAAGCAACTCTTTTAGTGGCAGCTAGAAGGCACCTTGCAGCCTGTTAGCTTCTTTTGAAGCCATAATTAGTTCTTCAGATTTTTCCAATTATTTTTTTCGACTTTTATACTCACCTGTTTAAGCTTGAGGGATGAGGGTTTATGACTAACTCTAGGAGTAAGCTGTTTGTTAAAGATCAAAGGGCTGTTAAGAATTCTTAAAATGCTGCCTTTAGTGAATTTGACTTCAGTCTTTCCATGTGTTTTTGATATTTGTTTTGATTGGTTTTGGTTTTTCAATGTACTTATTTAATGTTGTAACACACTGTTACAACTTTAAAAAAACCTCTTTCCTTCATGCCTCCAAAGGGTGTTTTGTTACCAATAGTTAAACATCAGTTTGCCTGGAAGAAATAGCCATTTGCCTATAGGCATGTGAAGAAGTGTTTTGATGCTTAAATATGTTCACAAACTTTTCTGAAGTATTTGTAGCTTCTTCTKCTCCCAGTTAATTCAGTAGGACTTTCTCATCCTCCTCGTGAGAAGGAGTACTGAGTACTTACGCTGACCCTGGGCTTTGGGGTAAAATTACTCTGAGAGTGATGGTTTCATCAGGTGGCCTGGCCTGAACCACCAGTACTTTGCTATTGACTTCTCTCTTCCCCTCTGCTCTGCTGCTTATGTTGAGCTGGTTTTGCAGCTTGCTTGCTTGTTATGTAAATTTAATCAGGTAATCTCACTGAGGCAGCAGAAAATAAACTTGGTTTAATAGATTTTTTTTTTCCTTGTTTCAAGTGCAKAAAGAGTCATGGCCTAAAACTTTTTGTTTGTGGTGCTGATTAAGAAGCAGCCCTGTGTTAGTGGGAAGCAGCACAAAGCCTGATTACCGGGAAGAACATGAAGAACTTACTTGCTGGTTACACCATTAGTTTGATAGGGCATTACACCTTGTCCCAAGATTTTTGTTCTTAGTCTTTGAATGTAGCATAATCTTAGCCTGGGGGGCATTGCAGGTTATTGCTGCAGAGGAGGGCAGAGCTGGCATCTGGTGGCAGTTCCCCAGACTTCCCTGTTTCGCCCTGGGCTTCTCTATGGAGTCTTGTAGTTACTGGATACACTTCCAGGTTCCTTTTCTGTTGTTTTGGATTAATTCCCTAGCAATGCATTGAAGCAGCTTCCAGGGGCATCCTGTGCTCAGTGCTCCCACTGTTCTGCTGGCAGGTCTCTTAGTGTRCATGTGTGCTTTTGAAAATTATTGTGTAGGATATGCTCTTACAAACCTGGTAACAAGCAGTTAATTTTTTAAAAAGGTAATGTTGTGTGCTTGCTCAAGGCATGGACATGTGCAAATTGCCTTTTTTTTTTTTTTTCCCCCCCCCCTCTCCCCAGGCAGCTATGCAAGAGCTGACCCAGCTCCTATCAGAGGACCTAAGGAAAGAAATCTATGAACTCTGGGAAGTAAGCTTGCAGCCTTTTATTCCTTGGCTAGAGTTGAGGGTGCTCTGGTGTTATAGGATTCAGGTAGACTTTGCTCAGGATGTAAGGATTTCTTTTGTTTTTGGTTTTAGTTTTTAAGTGAACAGTGTGAGTAAAGATGACTTTGAGATTCCCCTTAAAAAGGAACCATAACTGAAKAACCAGCCTCTGACTTTGCAGAGCACCAGGTAAACCCATTCAGGGCTTGGTTTGACAATTGAAAGAAGAATTTGCTCTTTATGTCCATCCTCTTGAGCTCTTACTTTTCTACTTAGAATGTATTTAAGTTCCATCTATTCCATATGCATATATTGCTGCATGCAAAGGTTAAAGGGATAAATCAGCATAAMCAAATTTGGGAAATAGAGAGTGCATGTTTGCATAGTAAACAATGGTTCTGTTTTCATTTGAAAGCCTCTGTAACAGAACAACAATAGTTTCTAATAGGTAAGAGTTGTCTTGCAGGTTTTTTTTACATATTTTTCTCTATTGTTTCCTTTCTTTGTTATTAGTGTAACCTGTACAGCAACAAAAGTGATCTAAAAATCTAATACTTGCAAGTAGCCCCCCCCAGTCTTACTTTGAGTAGAGCAATTAGGAAAAAGAAAAAAACAACAACAAAGTGGGTTTTGACCCCAGCTGTGCTGTAGTCTTGAAGACCATTGCCTTGGAATGAGCAGGACCCCCAAGGGTGGGTGTCTGTGCTCTAGAGGAGAAAGGTAGCAGAAAGGTACTGCTGTGTTCAGAATACATAAAAACAAAGAACAGCACCACTGAGTGGGGCTTATCAATGAGGATGACATTCACTGACTTCACTGTGCAAGAGTTTATTGTCAATTGGTTTATTCTTGTCTGTYGTGTTCTGGAAACAAAATTCTGCTCTATCAAGTGGCTTAAATCCTGGTAGGAGCTTTGAGTCTTTCTCTGTTCTTTCAARTTCTGCCAAATTTGTTGTATCCTGTGGGTCAGGAGAAGCTCTCCCTTTGGGTGCTCTGTTCTCACGCCCAGAATCGCCCCGTGTAGAACTGGCCGCGTGGGCCTGAGACACCAGGAGGGCCTGGTGTCARCCCGGGCCCCAGGGCAGTGGCTGCTGCTGCTGTGGGGTTCAGAGCTGTTGCATGCAGCGAGGTTACCATAACCTGCAGGGCAAATGGCCCTTTCCATGGTTGACTTGGGAAGCTGGGAGCTGGCCGGGTGAAGAGCTGTTGGATACAGTGCCATGGATTCTGGGAAGGGGAATGAAAGGGGCAGCCTGCCTGCAGCCCTCACCAAGGCGAGTGGTGGCAAAACTGTTTGGGCTGACAAGCAAGGTGAATGACTCACAAATAAAACCTGGCCATGAATGGAGAGAGGGAGAAGGGGCAGAGAGATTCAAGGAGAGGCAGCCTTAGTGGGAGGGAAGCCCCGAACACCAGCACTCCTGCTTTCCCAGGAGAGGGATGGGAGCAGCTCTGATCAGACCAAAGAGACTAAGGAGGAGTGACAGGGAAACTGAAGGAACAAGTCCTTATGATAGCAGCAAGTGGTGGAGAAAAATGCAGAATAGTTCTTCCAAACAGGTAAAAGCAACGCAGAGGCATATGCCATGGTGGTTCGTAGTCTTAGCCAGCCTTGGAGATCTTTATAGGTAGAAAATTATTATATGGAACCTATTGTTTAGCTCATACATCATGCCTAGGATTGTCTCCGTGTGATCCCTGATTCAGCAAAACATGTTTGAGCATGCAGGACTTAACTGGGTCCTTAAATCCTCTTATGCTCAATAGAACTTTAGCATATACTTAATTTCAAGTGTTTTGCTGAACAGCAGCCTTTTAAGAGACAGAAAGAAGTAACTCTGTCCTGAGCATTTATGGAATGGCTTTTACTAATGAAGGAAACTTGAGATATAAAAAGAGTTCCTAATACTCTGTTTCAGAACAACAACCCCAAATTTCTTGTAATTGCCCATCTGTCCAGGAATATGAGAATCAGTCTACTGCAGAAGCCAGGTTTGTAAAGGAGCTGGATCGATGCGAGATGCTGCTGCAGGCATTTGAGTACGAGGAGCTGGAGAAGGCACCTGGCAGACTGCAGGATTTTTTTGATTCAACTGCTGGTATGACAGTGACTTTTGTTGTTTTTAATGAAATGGGTGTATAATTTGTGGTTCTTGTGTGTTTTTTTGTTTAGTTTGTGCATGTGTGTGTATGATAGAGCTGGTAAGAAACATTGTTTCCCTTGTTACTGAAGTACATGCTAAATAATTGTGATGTCGCTTATTGTGGTGTAAAAGCACCTCACATCCATCCGTAGATAGTGGCATTTGCATTGCCTGGTTTCTACCAACTTCCTTTAACATCATTTGGGTTTAGAGAGAAGCTGGGCTTAGGAGCTCTTACAGGCCTCTTGGGACCCCTCTTGCCCACTGAGGGGGGCAAAGGAGCCCTCCCTGCTTTGCCAGAAGGAAGCTGCAGCCTAAGCTGGCGCTTCACAGGGCGCTGGAGGGAACTTGCTGTCCCTGCATTGACTGGGGCCTTGTGTGACCTGCCCCAAGGAGGATACGTGGCRGCCAGCTCGGTGAAATGCTTTAGGTAGAATGAAGTGTAGTGCAATTGCATGTGCTGCTCCACGTGCTTTCCAGAGTAAATTGTTAGCTAACATGAGGAAATAGGTAAAATAGCTGGTTTTAAAATTTTAGCCAGAGAGCTGAACCAGAAAAGGGCTCTGCTTCCAAGTGATTGTGTCCTGGGAAAAATACAGGAAGAGGCAAGTTGAAGGAAAGGACCAATAATCTCCAGACACTGTATCTGCAAAATAATTTTATATATTTTATATAAATCTCATATATGTCTTGGTGACTCCCCAGGGAAATAATATGCTCATTTGCTCATACATTTCTCAGAGAAGGAAAAAAAAAGGCTACATCAGAAAAATGGACATTTTTCTAATTGCCATCTTTACTTTTTTGCTAGAATTCAGTAAGTTAAGATAGCTTCTCAGTAGAGCCTACAGCRTATATCTGAAGTGAACCCATGATCTCAAGTCCCTGAATTGGGCTGGTTTCCTCTAGTAGAACATACAGCCTGGAATTACTGTGCTCAGGGCACAGCCCTCCTCTAGCTCCAAGTGTCTTAGCAGAGCAAGAAGTTTTGGGTCAGTGTTTGGGGGGGGGGGGAAATGGCTGTAACTGCTCTTACGGTTATTCCTTAGTTGGAGTAAAGTAGAAAGACTGTCAGTTTATTCTGAGCCTAAAGCAATGTCACTGCTGTGTGTATGTATATATCTTTAAAATGCTGTCTTTATTTTTTTTTTTTCCTTTTCTTTTGTCTTGCAGGAAAATTTGCTCACCCAGAAATTCTTCAGCTTGTGTCTGTGATTAACAAAGAAAGGAATCAACAAATAGCTGCATGCCAGCCACATTCTGGAGGGGTTCCTAAGCAGCTATAGCTCTATTAAATTTTACTTGTTGTTTTACATTCTCTGTGGCGTTTTCCTTCCCATAGCATCACTAAATGTGCCGGGGAAATTTGTTCTGTGCATTAACTGCTGAGAATCCTGGTACCACTTAGAGGCGGGTAGGGTAGTTCTGGAGAACAGTATGTTTCATAGGGCAAAATAGCTGGAATGCTGAATGAAATGCAACTCTCTTTGGTCACTCAGAGAAAAATCTAATTATTATCTGGAAGCAGATGTTCTTTAGGAGAGCATAACCCAGTAATAATAAATCAACATTAGGAAGAGGTTCTGCAGAAACAGCTACTCTTYAATGAAAATTCTTTTTAGGCCCTAACATCTAAGTGCATATTTAGTTTTTTATCACTTTTGGATCAAGTCTTTGGAGTAGCAGACATTTCTGTTTACTATCAGAATGGAGCTTCCCGCAGATTGTGCCCTCTTCTGCAGAAGGCCGCAAGAGGCCTGACACTCTCCGCTGGGAAACTTTACTTCTGCAGATGCAGCCGTGTTGCCAACTTACAAACTAGTCATCCCAGGTGAATGGGGGTAGAGTCTTACTCCTCATCTCGCAGTGACTTCCAGTTTGGAAGAATGAAGGTTGAAGGATACTTGAAAAAAGAAGAAAAAACTATTCTGTGTATGGAGATAATGGCTGTATTCTGTTTAAAAAATAAACAGGAAAATAAACAGAAAGCAGTAAGGCAGAGAGCACTCACTCTGGGTAGGCTTGACAGGTTTTAATGTGTTCATCTTRGCCGGTTCAGGGCTCAAACCACTTTTCAAGGCAGAAGCACTTACAGGTCTTGCTTTTCTCTGGGAGCTCCTGATAAGAAGCCAAGTTAGAGGTGAAGACTGCTTTGGAGTATGTGATCCTCAGAAAGTGATGGTCCCATTCATTTTTCTCAGCCTATTTCTGTTCTATGTTTTGTACACCTCCTTACCCTGTGCCTGCATTAGAGCAGGGGCGGGTGCTGAGGTTTATGTCAAGCCAGTAATCCTAAGTCCCCCCTAAYCCACAGCAAGGTGTTTTGGGCTGGGGGTATGTGGGKTTTTTTTTGTTTTGTTTTGCATTAAGCCTGTCCTAAAATTATTTCCTGTAGCCCTGCAGCTGTAACTGCCTGTCAGTTTTGGATGCTGCCTTTGAGGAGCAAGGGGCAGTAGTGGGAAGGATGCTACGGGTGGATGCGCGCTCAGGAAACCTAGGCCGAGGTGCTGAGAGGTGGAAGGGATGGAGCGTGCGGGATGTCCTGCTCGGGCTGGCACTGCTCCCACCAGCTGCACCCTGGATGGTGGGACGGAGTCACTCCATTCGCGTTTCCACCCTGCCCTATCATGGTCGTGCCCAGCCAGGGCAGGAGCCCCAAACATCACAACCATGATGAGGATTTCCAGGCACCTCTGCTACCAGCACTGTCAGCACAACCTCTTCACAAAAAAAAAGGTTTCCCAGAAATATTCTTGTGTTAGTGTATGCACATATGTGCATGGGTGTATCCATATATATTCTTAAAGTTCACTTTTTTTATCTATGTCAACATGATTTTCCTGACAATTTTTTTTTGTTGCTGGCCTGTTCAAAAAAGAAAAAAAGGGGGGGGCACTATTGATAGAAGGACAAGATGTTAACTCTTGCCTCTGCAAGGCCTTCTGCTTTGACCACCCACTTCAGTCATTTTTCTTCTTCAACCTTTCAGAATCTGAGCCAGAGATTTCCATGGGAAACTGCGTGCCTGGGGAAGAGTGGATGCCTTTTAAAAGCAAGTGGAAGGGCAGATTATAGTTCTAACAAGATAGGAGCTCTACTGTATAGAAAAGTGGCATTACCAGTGATTGTAAGAATAAAAAAAAAATCCACAGTATAAAAGTTGAGAGAAATTTATTTTTAATAAGAATATCAATAACTTCATTTAGACAAGCTAAGTTGACCAGTAAGCTTTTGTTTAAATTTGCATATGTGCTAAAACCTGCAAAATGAGCTAGCAAACTGTCACAACCAAACAGTACTAAAATAAACCTAATTAAATGCTTCCATGCTACCATCACACTAAAGAGGCAGTTTATGGAAATGTCCAAGCTAACTTACATCCAGTTGCACATTATGAAATATATTCCAACTTTGTAAAAACAAAAGCCACACAGGAAAAAATCACAGTCAAGTTTCCTCACAARATTTGAAGCACTGTACCACGCTGAACTTGCTGACATCGACTTGAAGCTCTGCCTTATGCTCCAAACAAGGATCCATCCCAGGCTGCTTCCCATGCTGCTTCGGCTCTTGGCAACGTTGTGCTCATCTCAGCCTGGCAAAGGGAGTCGTGGCCCACGCAGACTGACACGTGCTCCTTAGCGAGACACTCACACATGTGCTGTGCTTTTCTTTAAAGAATGTGAAAAGGAGGCAAGAAAACAGGCTGCACCCAAGCTGGGAGAGCCAGCTGCCTCTTGCTGACTAACTAGCTRTGAAGTGGAATTTTGCCAGGGAAGCAGGGCAAAATCTGGAGCAAGAAGTGGAGTAGCTGCATGTCCTGGGTACACTGGAGCACAGGGGCTCTCCTGCCTATGGCACATCTTTAATCAATCCCTGTTCAGGTTTCTTTCTTTTAAGGATGTAATTGCAATGAGGCTCATGCTGCTCAGTTAGAAAGTTACCTCCCCTTTTCTTTTGAGGGGCCGATACCGAGGCAGAATCATGACAGGCTTCCCCCCATCCCTTCCCGTTGTCAGCAGTTTCTACCAGTGAGTTTCTTACCAAGCTGCAGACAGCGAGCACCAGAACGTGGTTTTAAAAGAAGCTTTTCCAGCCACACTGGTGAGCTTGGGTCAGCAGCTGGAAGGAGCTTCCCACAGGAAAAACTGCTGTCTCTTCCTGTTCTCCCTGTCACGGCTGCCTAGTGGATAGAKGGCAGTATCAGACTGCATCAGTGACACAGGAACCCCATGTTTCTGTGACAATCACCTATTGGAATTGCGTTAGGAAAACGGCCCGTGTGGACACTCCGAGCCCAGGCAGCCGGCACACGGACTCCTGCAGGCAGCACAAGTCTCTGCACAGCCCCAGGTGCATCTATCTGTTGTGGCACCGAGAAGGGGATGCAAACCAACAGAAACAGAACGAACGCGGGAAAATCAAAGCAGTAAGAAACACGGCAGGAGAATTTTGGAGGCAAGTTACCTGAAAATGAAAGCCCATTTGGTCACTTAAAACACTCTTAAATCCTATAATGTTAAGTCAGTCAGTTACTTCYGTGCGCTTCCGATGGCATACAAAATGATGATGAAATGGCCCACCCGAAATACAAATACAGAGAGGCAGAAGTGCTCCCGCACAAGGTCCGTGAGGCAATTCTCCAAAGCTGACAACACCTCGTTGCACAAGTCGGGCGGCGAGGGACGTGGGGCCGCTGCTGGCGGGCCGGGCCGGGCCGGGCCTCGCTGCAGCAGCGCCTCTAGCACTGCAGCTCCTCCTCGTTCTCGGGAAGGCGGCTGCCGGCCAGGGTGCTCTGGGCGCTCGCGTGCGCCGTGGAGCTGAGAACCTCTTCAAAGCTGCCGCCGGCGGGAGCCGTCCCACCAACCTTGGTCTGGAACCGGGCAAGCAAAGAGAGCAGCGAGGTCAAGTCCCGCCTGCGTCATGCTCAGGCTCAACTCTACCACTGGCAGTTATGATAAACTCCAAGAAATGTCCCCTAGGCCCTGCCGATTAATTTAATATCAGTGTTAGGAACATTCTTTGCACGAGTATCTGGAATTTATTTCTCTGTTGTGTCAGTTCTACACCGACCTGAGTAAGAGATGGGCATTAAAATGACCTGGTTTATTTTCTTAGTGAAGTAGTCCATCCCCAGCAACAGTAACACAGCTACCCTCAGAATGGATAAACCTTGCTTCTAGGGAGAAATAAATTGCATTAATGAAGCATGCAATTATGCGCTCACAGTTCATCTGCTTTCAAAATGCTATTGTCTGCACAATTTCTAAATATAAGTTCTAAAACTCCTGAGTTTTCCTAACAAAGATGTGTGTGTGTGTGTGTGTGTGTGTGTGTGTGTGTGTGTGTGTGTGTGTGTGTGTGTGTGTAAAACAGCAAAACTCCAAGCGAAAAAAAAGCTGCTTTGACTGGGTTGTCATAGTAAGAGACTATGTTTTCATTTGGTCAGGTCCTGCACCTGGGAAGGAATAACCCGAGGCACCAGTACAGATTAGGGGTCGACCTGCTGGAAAGCACCTCCACGGAGAGGGACCTGGGAGTCCTGGTTGACACCAAGTTAACCATGAGTGAGCAGTGTGCCCTCGTGGCCAAGAAGGCCAATGGGATCCTGGCCTGCATCAGGAGGAGTGTTGCCAGCAGGTCAAGGGAGGTGATTCTGCCCCTCTACTCAGCTCTGGTGAGGCCGCACCTGGAGTACTGTGTGCAGTTCTGGGCTCCCCAGTATAAGAGGGATGTGGAGCTTCTAGAGAGGGTCCAGCAGAGGGTGACAAAGATGACTAAGGGACTGGAACATCTCTCTCACACGAGACTGAGTTGGGCCTGTTCACCTTGCAGAAGAGAAGGCTTAGGGGATATGATTAACATGTATAAGTTCATGAAGGGAGAATATAGGGAAGAAGGGGACAAGCTCTTCTCAGTGGTGGCCAGTGACAGGACAAGGGGAAATGGGTACATGTTGAAACACAGGCAGTTCCATCTCCAGGTGARGAGGAACTTCTTCACTGTGAGGGTGACAGAGCCCTGGCACAGGCTGCCCAGGGAGGTTGTGGAGTCTCCTTCTCTGGAGGTCTTCCAAACCTGCCTGGATGCCRCCCTGTKCCMYGTGCTCTGGGTGTCCCTGCTGGAGTAGGAAGGTTGGACTAGATGATCTCTAGAGGTCCCTTCCAACCTTGAACATTCTGTGATTCTGTGATACCTCCTGGAAGTTGATTCTGGTCTGAAAATAGGGCAAAACTCTTCCTTCCTAAAACTACAGCCAGACTTAAACAAAAGGTGGCCTTTTTCCAGCCTGCCAGACAGCGAATGTTTAGGAGGATTATTTTAATTAAATGAACTCTGCATCTTAAGTCTCCGATGGGTTAATCCTGTGTAATCTTTTGTTTCATCAGCTAGTACAGGAGCTTGCCTAGCTTGAAAGTTCACTGTAGGAAGGAGTTAGGATGCTCGATATTGGCTGTGGCAGACTGAGTAATAGTTATAAAAAGTTTCCATCTTGAGAAGCAAAAAGCTGCATCCGTTCTAGTGGGTTGTGCTACCTTCTCTGAAAGCAGGAGGTTGTTTTCTTGCCATTCAAATGCTTTATAACTTGTCTCCATTAACATCCATTGACATTAATCCAGTATTTTCAGTTCCTCCTAAAATAAGAGGTGATAATTTTGACTCTTATCAGCATGAGCACTAATTGCACCTGGAACACAGTGGAATCTTCTACAGCATTAAACTGAAATGACATTTTATGGGCCTTTTATGGGGCTTTATCAGATGATTATGAACCATTCAGAGAAGGACCTTTCTGTTCTCCTTTCAATATGCTGCAAATATTAGCTCACTGAAAATCTGCCATACTCTGTCCTGCTAAAGAGGAGCCTTAGCAAATTCTATGAGCAATAACTGGCAGGTATGCTAATCCTGAGTTACTTTGATCGCTCTCAGACTTTCTTCTCCCTAAAAAGAGACTTCTGTGGGGTTTTTAAGTCTTGAATGTAGAGAGGATAATGAAATGGACACGTGCACCAAGGGAGAAGGGTTCAGCCCTAGGAGACACCCAGGTTGTGTGAAGCCAGGGCTGGAGGCAGCCCTTGATCAGGGCCTCGCTCAGGGACTCGGTTTGTCCCGCGAACAGGCAGCTGCRCTGGGGCACAACAGCAGGTCACAGCACAGAGCTCCTCAGACCTGCAAACTGCCTTCGTTTTCTGCCTGTGCACTTGCAGTTCCATGAAAACTCTTGATGGAGCAGCAAATTCAAATTGTCTCCTGCACAAGTGATAGCAGTGGCAAAGCTGATGCTCTTTAACAAGCACAGTCACGTATTCAGCCCCTAACCTCACCTTAAGGTTTGTGACAGTGCTCTCAACCTTCTCCTCAAATGATTTGAACGTTGGAGAATTCCTAGGAGAAAAGAAAAAAAAAAAGACAAATAAAGCGAGGAAGGAGGGCAGTCACTTTTAAACTCATCTGTGTACCACAGTTTGATCCCTTCCACCAGGCACCAAAGCCAGCAGGGAATGAAGGCCAGCAGGCACCACAGGGCTGTGGACTACCAGGGAAGGAGCAGTCACTGGTGCTACCATCAGCCAGGTCCAGTTACAGGGACCAGCTGAGCACTGGCTTTGGTGCACACCTGCCTAGAAACTGAAGCTGAACAGTGACCTGCCCTCTTACCCTCTGATGCATTTACTCAGCTCTCTGGGGGAACAAGCCGAGACGGCCAGCCCTGGAGCTGCATTCCCACCTGTGTTTTACCCACCTGTGTTGTTGTTGCCATAGTGAAATTCACTTTGTCACTTTTTTTTTTTTTTTTCAGCTGGTGAGCAAGGTAATGGTCTATATAATTTAAAGGGTGTAGTTTAACCTGAAGTGTCCTCAATGGCTGGGSCAAAGAGCTGTGAACTACAGGGGAAGTGGACAGGGAAGTGCCTTTGAGGAGTCTGACCCATCCATGATTTTGTGACATTAAGTGTCCCTGGCTGCGTTCAAAGGCGAAGACTCAAGAGAATAATGTCCCAACAGTCTCCTACCACAGCCAAGCTTTGTTCTGGCTCACACTCCTCAGGGAATGGAACACAACACCGTTTGTTTCGGGAGAATTGTGAGCTGAGCACATCTTCAGAAGGAGAAAAAAAAATGAGCAAAAGGTGTGATTTTCTCTTAAAACAAGCCACACATTCAGCTTGCTGGCTTGCCTGGCAACTATCTATTGTGATACATCATTAACAGGCTGTACAAACTGCTTTCTCTGAAAAAGCACAAGGTACCTCCTATCAGCAGGGTCAACAGCATCAGATACTGACACCTCTTTATCCATTTGTTCCTGCATGGCATAAAAGGTGCCAAGGGTCTTTAGCCGCAAGAGAGGCCTCTCCTGAGTAAGTGGGAGCTTGGGAGGAGAGGGCCTTACCCTGCTGTAATCCCTGTCCCCTCGGTGCCAGCACATGCAGGAGGAGATTCTCTCCAAAAAGCAAGGAAGTCAAAGGCTGCTGAACCCAGGGGAGCCAGGTCAGTGTCTGGGCAACTTACTGGCAACTTCCCAGGAGCCCCACGACGGCCACTGCTTCTGCAGATGTGTTTACACCATATCCCTCATCGGATCAGTTAAACTGACCCTAGCTTAGGGGCAAGCAGCAGCCATTGGGAAAAATAATGCGGATTTACTTTTGGTTTCTGTTAAATAAATGACAGACTTTCCCCAGGACCAGAAAAGGCCAAAAGGAGAGAAAAGCTGAGTTTGGCCCACAGTTCCCTCTTGCAGACACTTTCCTTAAACCATCCACCTGCAGAAGTTGAGTGAATTGGTCTTTGTCATTTAGTTACCAGATTTGTTTTCCCCACTGGATAGCAGGTAATGGGGACATTCATATATTTCGGGTGGAGGAGGGAAAGCCAGAGCCTAATTTTACTGAAAACATTTGGAGCTTTACTAGAAAAGGCACTGATATTTTGCTGCCATCAACCAAAGTGTGATTATAGCTCCTAAAATATGAGAGCACTCATGGAAAATCCCTGCCCAGGAGCATGACCCAAAGGCTGCTGCAGTGGAAAGCATGTGACATCAGCAGGCTTTGGATGATGCTCTAAAAGCAGCAAAACAACAACATTTCAGATTCAGTAATACAAACCTGTTAACATTTACCCATCCAAACACGTCAGATCAGCTACAACTACTCAAATGCTTGCACGAGAGGTGCACAGTTAATACAAACTAAAGAATMGCTGGTCCTGCAGCCCCTATTTCCACAAATCATTTTAACTGCTGGAAGTGGGGCTATTCCTCTGAGCACAAAGGGCAGGATCAGGATCAAGGAGTGAAAGCAGCCCCCYGTCACGCCGCAGSGCAGCGGCCGGGCGAGCGCGGCGCGGGGCGCCTTACCTCATGGCCGGCATGCTGATGGAATGGCGAATGGAGTAACTGCGGACGGAGAGCAAAACAGAAGGGAAGGCAGGTGTGAAAACCATCGTGAAACACGGTTGCCACATATCCTTTGCTTTTTAGACCTAGTTAAAAGGAACAAAATCCAACTGCTCTGCTCCTCAAACTCACCTGTGGATCCCAGCCCACCTGCGGCGCTGAAGTTCTCGCCACCACAGTCTCACATGAAGGGACYGGAGGCTGGGGCTCAATGGAACTATGCGGGACAGTTCCTGCCAGCACCTGCTTAAAGGGCTCAGTTTCTTGCCACCCACAGGGATTTTCAGTGTGTGACAGGGGAACGGAGAGCTACCTTCATGGTCCCGCTCACAGCTAAAAAGTTCTGGTCTCTGCTATGACGGCAGCAGACCTCAGGTTTATGAAAATAAATGGCAAAGTTGGTTCAAGGTAACCAAAAGAAGTTGATCAAGAAGACAATTGTCTTCCTTTTTTCTTTTTATTAGGTTTTTTATTTATTTTAAAAAAAAAAGCTGTCAAAAAGATGGGTCAGACTAGCCTTAGATGCACTGCTCTCTGTGAGTGCTTATCTACTTCACGGCTTCTGCCAAGCTGCGACAGACAAGAAGTGACACCAAACCCAATTCAAGCTTTTCATGTTCAATTAGCATACTGGTTTTTGGGATTTAGTAAAGACAACTCCAAACATACACAAGTTCAGGTATTCAGCAATCCTCGTTAAATGAAACAAGTTGGTTGCCATGCTGATCTTTTAACACGTGTCAAACAGGCAGGAAATAAAGCATTTTAGAGCAATTCAGCATAGGCTGCTCCTCTTCTAGYAGCAAAATATTCCAAATATGGAGCTCTAAATTAGAAGATTACATTGCACCAAATTAAATTCACATGGCTGAGAGATGATGTGTGCAGACAATCTGACTACTGAGTGCATATTTTACTGAGCTCATGTTTTTATTTCCTTTGAAGGGATACAAGCTATAGAAACAATAACAAGAGCTTCCAATATTGTTCGATTAGGGGAAAAAAAAAAGCTTATTTAATGTTTCAGGCTTCAGGACACTTCTGTCTGCAACGTTGAAAGACCTCACGGGTTCCATGCAGAGGCAGAGAACAGGGATCCTTTGTGCCTTTTAACATAAAAGATTGTTTTTAACATATATTGAAATGTTCTACAGCATCAGTAAGCTCAAGCTCTGAAAGGCTAAAGAACCTCTTTTTAATCATTGTAAGAACTTGTTAGATCTCCATAAATGCAAGGGTTTTACAGAGTCACCCTGTGTGCTTCATGAYGGCGATACCTCTGCTGCATTGAAGAGGCAGGAATTAAATTCTTTATGTGACCTTTATAAAACTCTGCTCAACAAACAGAATTTTTACTAAGTGCTGTTTATGTTCCAACCTCTAGATAGAAAGAGAAGGCTGAGAGAACAGACTACCAATAAATAGGTTTTCCCAAGAGAAACCTCTTTTGAAAGCATTCATTATTTGAATTTGAAACTAATCTACTCAAGAGCAAGGCAAACACTCTAGCCACTTACTCCAGTCCTTTCCTCATTAGAAGCACCATGCAGTAGAAATGAGACACTACAGTGTAAGTAGAATATATTTTTATCTCGCATGCAGTGCTAAAAGGCAAGAGGTTGCTGTGTTACATTCCAAAAAACAAACCCTGTCAAAAATAGAGGCAATATTTAAGAACACTCTTCAAGAAAAGCAATGTGTCTTACCTAATTGAATGCGATCTACGGTAGCCGTAAAAGGAAAGAAGAGTTGAGAGTATTAAGAAAACACAGCAAAAAATATACATACATATCTGGAACCTATAAAGCCAAAAGAGCATAAAGAAAATCATTCACATCCAAATTTTGACACTGGATGTCACACTAGAATATCAATCAGTTGAGATTCCTTCAAGGAAAAAAACAGAGCTTTTAATAATTTTTTACACTCCTCCTTGCACACTACATACACACTTYACTAATTTTTACACACACCAGACAGTTAATCTCATATTATCTGTGCAACAAAGAACAGAATTTTTGTCTGATAAACTCTGTGTCTTCTTCATTAGACCACGTCTGATCAGTGGTGACTGACTTCCCTGCCCAGACTGCACCTTAACCTCATTCAAGAGGAAGCATCAGCCAACTGGAAACGCACAGCAGCAGCAGCAGCAGCAGCAGCAAGCGCCTTTTCCCTGCTCTGGATTTGTATCACCTCTCAGTTCAGGGGGGTATGGATAAAAAGGAAAGAGCCCTTAATTCCTAAAATGACATTTTCTGAAAATCTCTTTTCTGTTGAAAATATTATTTTCAGCAGTTTGACACTRGTTTTCAGTTCACACAAAGGAACAGCATTGGGAAGTGATCTGCAAGACTCAAAGGGTGTCATTAAGTCAGGAGGATGAGGAGGGCAGCTTCTTCTCCATCCATGTACCACTGAGGTAGTCTTCAATTTCAGACCTCTTCTTCAGGGGAACACCTGCCTAGTGCAGTGAAGCAGATACATGCTGCACACTTAATGAACAGCTCTTCAACTTTTCACAGAATTTTTTGGTGTCTGCTGTGGTGCATTTATTTTGTGTTTGCAGTGTATTTACTGAGCAATATTTACACCCTACTCTGAAAAAAAATATTGATTTTTTCAGGGCTTATCATTACATATGTAGGTGCTTCACAGGCACAGATTATCTTCTCAACATATTTCTGTTTAGACCAGGTTATAGTAATGCTGGTGCCAGTTTTGGCCTTCCTTTTAATACCATCTGACTGCCAGTCCCAGCCATTCCTCACTCCATGCTAGCACCAATATGCACAGATCCATAGGGTAAGCAAGACTGGGAATCTGTGTTACTGCAGAGCTCTACAAACCAGCACAACTGAAGGTGCAAGTGCCAGCAGAAATGAGAAAAAGCAACTGCCTCACCTGTCATCTGAAGAAATGGTTATGAAATTCAATTCTGAAGTTCTGAAACAAGACAGTATCATTATTTCCTTCACAGTGGAGTATCTGACAGCTATGATTTGTCACGCAGTTCAGCTCCCAGCGACTTCAGCAACATCTATGAGCACTCAGAACATCCTTAGATTGTGGAAAGCCCAGAAATGCAGCAGGGGAAGGAAGACACAGCAAAAACGCACTCCCACAGCACCAGTACATTTTAATTCTACCTGAGCCACCTCCAACAGACATCTGCCTAACCTGCTCTTAAAACATTCCAGCAAGCTGCTTACATGTAAATGAGTGAAATCCTTGTTAGCTTAGTGACCTTTATTTTTTTCTCTTGTGCACTAGTAGTGCACGCGACAGCACGTATAYAGTAGTGTAATGCAAGTAGTTTCATTGATTTGTAAAACCAATTTTTGAAACTGAAATACCAGAAATCCTCCACGTGGTATCACAACCCTTCTAGAGGGGTCATCAGCATGGCTGAAGCTGTAAGATTCCACATAGATGTGGAATAACACACAGCAGTGCCCCACAAAAAGATCCAAACTTTGCCATATGCAGAAGAGCAAGGGCTAAAGGCCGCCAGCCCACGCCAGCTCTCTGCTCTACATGACCAGAGACACGTTGCCACCACATGTTGCCACCACCACCTATGGCCAGCAGGGAAGGGGCAGGACTCAGCAATCCTGCATTGAGCTTGGCTCTGGGGATGAACATGCCCAAAGGGGCCTTTAACTCCATCTCACCTATCCCAACCTTCTAAACTGGTCAAGTCCTCCCTCATGCTCCTATTGCCCTGACTTGTCCTGGTCCCAAAATCCAACCCTTTCCCTCCAGCACTGTTCCATCTGTTATCAGCATTCCCCTTAAATCACATAGCAGTGCTTTAAAGGGAGAAAGAGAATCACACTAGCATTTCTGAAAGAAAATTCAGACATTGTCCTCCACATCTGAGTGACCAGGGCATGTCAGAACACATTAACAGAGAATACACACACACACACAAATAAAAAATAAAAAAAATCTAACAGATTTCATGCTACTAATCAGAAGAGCTATTCATAAGGAAATTATTATCTTAAGAGTGTTATTAGTGCTTGGCTTGTATCCAAAGGCAAAACTACATGTTTACTGGTTTTATCTACATTTCTCATATTTCTAGTAACATGGAGATTTAAATAAAATGCACCATAACTGTAAAGAGATGTCATGAGCACTAATTAAGAACAGCATAAAATTCAAAAGATGCAAAACGTTAAAGATTATTCACCTACAAATGAGTTAGAGGGCTGCAACACTGGGTAGCTAAGGGTGAGGAGGAAAGAGGAGGAGGGCAGCAGCCCAAAAGGGATTTTGTCCCCCAAAGGGAGGTTTCTCTGTCCACGGGGAAACAGGGGAGAGAGGATTTTGACACTTCTCCTTCCTTTATGTATCAGCATCACCATCTTATTATTATGTTCTTCAAATGCCAACATGGCAGAACAGAGCATGTAGGGGAAGTCCATCCAGCCTGCTGTTTGTGTTATATTTTAGTAAATATTTTCAGAGATAACTCAGTGTTAAATATCTCTGATCATCAGCTAAGACCTTGCTCCTTCAGAACAGAAGTAAATGTGTTTCACATGGTGCTCTACTATACAGTTTGCATAGGAGGCAGCCTGGAAAACACCATGTTTTTTCACAGCAAGGGCAGGTTTCACTATTCAGGCTCAGGCTGACTGCAAACCCTTCAAAATCCTCCCTGACACAGGGTTAAAGGCCAAACCCACCAGACTGCTAAACATACCGGGAATTACAATGATYGTCCGGATTATAGAAATCAGTTGCAAGTGTCTGCTCTGAATGAAAGCCGAGCAGGGATTTGCATCTGGATGTCATTGGTGACTATCAATCCTAATGCCTAAGCAAGAGATTCAAGCCAGAGCCTAATGTGTGTTCAAAGCAGTGTTATGGGAGGGGGCTGAGATAATCCACATGCTAGACCACCGAAATGAAATGAAATTATTGGGATTAGGAAAAAAGCAAGCAAACAATAAAACAAGGCGTGCTTCCCTACCACGCTCACTCTCTAGACACAGCTGGCGTTAGAGCAGGAGTGGGGCAGGTTTTTAACCTAGGGCATTTAAGTTTACAGGTTTACACTGTAACCCAACATGGAGTTCTACTTGCCCAAACGGAGTTACGATCTTGCTTTCAAGCAAGCACACTGACTATTGTGATTTGGGATGTTCTGCAGACGTAGAAGACACAATTTGCACCATGCTTTGTATAACTACGGGCTCCKGGCTATGCTGCCTGCTTCTTGTCAAGAAAACCCTCCTTACCGAACACTTAMGTAAAACAAACAAAAAAAAGAGCAGTGCTGGTGGTAAGTTTGTATTTTCTTGAAATATTTTCAGCCAGCTACAAGGTAATCGAACTGGAGGAAAAAAGAAAAAGCGCCACTAGAATCAAGTTTCCTGATTAATCAAAATGCTCATGGATTTAGCCTCTGCTTTCAGCCCTTGGCTAAAGAACTAATAGGATAAACACTGCCCAGCTGCTTTCCAAATGCTAGTCAGAAGCATGAAAATCACATCGCGGAGGGGACTGATAGGTAGGATGAAGGAAGTGGTTACCAGTCACGTTAAGTACTGAAAGACACACAATATTGCAGTAAAAACATTTCTTCCTTTGCAGTTAATCTCAAACCTTATGCAAAGCCCACACAATAGGACCTGCAAAGCACCAAGTGGTCACAGTCCTTCTCCTGTGACTAAGGAGCAGTGCCCAGGGTATTTGCACAACAGTTCTGTGACGAGAGCTCTGGGATCCAGCGCAGAGAAGCAGCGGTGTCTGCAGTGGCTCCTGTCCCCTAAGCAATGGGTTTGCCTTGGTTATGTGAAGAGGTGTTGTAGCAGATGATGGGAAACAGATCAAGTAGGAGGAGAAAAGGCAGCAACAGTTTTCTAAGTAATAAAACCTGGCTTCAGGGAGTGGTACTAATTTTATTTTGAAATGTTTGTGTCCAAAACTCATCTCTGAATAAAATTAGGTTAATGAAGATTTAACTGATTTTTTTTTTCCCCTTCCATTTTGTTTGCACACTCTTCCAGGCTTGCAAAGTTATTCTAAAGGGAATTTCCAGGTTGTYCTTTTTTATTTTTTTAATCTGGGAATGTAATAAGAATTATATATTCACAGCCTTTTCCTTTCAGCTGGCACCAGGAATAAAATGCTACAATTATAAGCACTAGCTGGAACTTTAAACACTAGTGTGATAGAAAATGAAAAGCAATAGATTTGTTATCTCTTTTCTCCTCAAAATAAGACCAAAGTGGCAGCAAACACCTTTACCTCATGTCTCCGAACTTCTTGCTGATAGCAGTTCCTACATTGCTGATAGCTGCTGTGGCCTTCTGTCCTGCATGGCTCAGGGTTTCATGTGTTTTCTTGTAACTGGGAAAAACAAACAAAAACAGAAACASTGCTAAGCGTTAAGAAACAGAGGCTCGAATCCCTGCAGTCTCCTGCAATTCCCTTTTTTTCTTATTTCCACATCTTAAAGTTCCATTCACTGAAGGGTTAAGAACTACAGAATGAACTACAAGGCTGCCCACTCCTACACAGCCTCCTAAGCGCAGCTTAATCCCAGCACAAGCAAAGCGCCCCGCAGCGCAGCTCTGCTCTGCCTGTGCCCCCGGCGGGCGGCCCCGCTGCTCGCTGCAAACCGGGGGCTCGCTCACGGCAGCGGGGTGCTGCGCTGCACCCCGCGTCACCGGCCTTGCACGAGCTCCGCGCACAGCCCGCGCGCGGGCACGCAGGGCACGGGCCTTCCCCGACGGGCTCGTCTTAACRTGCTCAGCGGGGAGACTGGCTTTAACCCCCATTCAGCTTGGTTAAACTACACTCCCAGGGAAATGAATAAGCTCTGCCGAATGAAGCTGGTTTTGCTGGGGAAGCTACTTCTGGGTAGGGCAGAGGCTTCCCTCCTAGGAAATTAACTGAGGCTCCCAGTGATACCAACTAGCTCGGAATTATAATACTGACCGAATAACAAACGTATAGCACGTTAAAATCTATCTTGTATCCCATGGTATGTCTTGGCAGACAAGAATTGCAGAAGTGATCATGAACAAGTGTAGTTGAATTGGTCCTAATTCTGTTTTGAACATATTCTTTAAGGTTGTGGAGACTGTAAGAGATTTCAAATTCTTAAGATTCCAAAGCACATTCAAGGTCGAACAAAAATGAAAGATCCCACTGCCTCATTCATGAAACAGACCATTTTATTTTTAGTTTTAGGTATATGAAAACAATGTAAGTTTGTGGAGAAAGAAGAGGAACTAAAACATGTGTGTGTGTATGTGTGTGTGTGTGTGCACGTGTGTATTTTTCAAAAATGCATCTTCAAACATTCTCCTAATGGAGAAGATTACAAAGCCATCCAACACAAGAGGAATTTTCCCGATAACAAAAGTGAGGGTCCAGACTTGACCTCCAGGTCCTAAAAGGCACTTGGCAGCGGAGCTACTCGCACTTTGCCTTTACCCCAAGCTGTGTGGACACAAATCATCCCATTCTGCCCTGTGAGGATGCAGGCAAGAGGCAGCTCAACTCCTTCAGCAAATCCCTGTGTCCAACCTCTAAGCCTGTTTTTAAGCACCAGAGAGAGTCCTATTAAGCTGAGCCCTTATTCTAGCCTGCATTTGCACATGCTGAGCTATCCCCAACGCTTTCCCTCCCCCTGCTTTTTGGGGGATCCTGGGTCAGAAGTCAGACAACCAGCACAATTCCAGGCAGGAATGCTCCAGGAGTCAGGAGTGTAATAAAGAATGGCCTTTTCCACCGCAAAAAATGTAGATTAAAATTACATGYATCACAGAACCACAGGATGGTTGAGGTTGGAAGGGACCTCTAGAGATCCTCTAGTCCAGCCCCCCTGCTCCAGCAGGGACACCCAGAGCACGGGGCACAGGGCGGCATCCAGGCGGGTTTGGAAGATCTCCAGAGAAGGAGACTCCACAGCCTCCCTGGGCAGCCTGTGCCAGGGCTCTGTCACCCTCACAGGAAAGAAGTTCCTCCTCACTTGCAGATGGAACTGCCTGTGTTGCAACTTACACCAACTGCCCCTTGTCCTATCACTGGCCACCACTGAGTTTGACCCCTTCTCCCTACATTCTCCCCTCAGGTATTTTATCAGGTGTATGTTCAATGAAAGTGATAATGAAAGTGAAAAATATCTTCAGAAATAAACACTATTTAAGTTCAAGTTGATTGTAAATAGTAAAACAGTTTGCAGATACCATTGAGCTAATTTTTTGAACAAGACACCTTGGAGTTCATTTTGCCTGTGGTCATGTTCAGCTTTGGGCGGGGCGGAAGGAAGAATAAAAGGCCTTCCACTCATCACTGCATCTACAGAGAGCAGATCCCATAAACACAACGTCCTCCCCAGTACTGCTACTAGGAAGAAAGAAATGGAAACAGCATTTATGTTCCTAATACTGCTGAAGTTATATAACAGTGTAAATCCAGCTAAGACTGTTACACAATTGGTCTTTTTTGAGTGTCAGCTCCAGAAAAACAACCTCTGACCTGGCAACACCTCCTCCCTTCTGCAGTGCTCAAGAGGAGCTTTGAGGAACAGAAAAACAAGAAGGGCAAAAATGCTAAGCACAATAAGCARCCCCTGCGAGCAGACACCACAGCAGCAACCTGCATCTCAGGAAGCCTCACGGATGCTTTGCCTAAAACACTCCCTGTTGTCCCTGCCCGTGTACCCGCATCACCTGCCTTACYGCGCCTCCTTCATGAACAACCATGTCTCCATCAACACGCTGCCTCTCTAGTCAGTTGTGTTGTACACAGCACAACATTTTGGTTTAGATGATTTTACTATCATACTCACTTTTACAACATTAAGTGAACGCACACAGGAAGGGCTGTCTGAACATGGGAAAAAAACTCACCACCACCAACAAAACTTCTTTACTGGGACGGTGCCTGAGCACAGGGCTAAGGATTGTCCACATAGGCCACAAAGTCTCCAGTCTTGGCGATATTCCAAGGACGAACTGTGTCCAGATGGCTCCCTGGACACAACTCTCCCTTGAACAAGGGAGCTGGGCTGATGTCCAAAGGTCCCTTCCAACCTCAACCCTYCTGTTCCAAAAACCCTCTAATTTTAAATATTAACTTTCTCAGGTCTCGACAATCTAAGCATTCTGCCCATGGACTCCTGATCCCAGTTTAGTTTTGTAAATGAAATTTCTTTAMATTAACAATAGTAACAGTGATGTTATCAGAAGCCACGACAAAATACATTGATACCACACTACCATACTTTGATAAAATTCCCTTCCCAGCACATTCAATGGAAGTTCTTAMGGCTACTTACATCTCCAGTAAAGTAACACACTCCTTACACAAAACTGATTTGCAGTATAATTTGTGTGCGCTTTAACCTGACTTGCTCTTTTTTCCTTTTTTTCTTTTTCTTTTTTTGTGCACTGCCCTTAGGTTGCACTGTCTTATGACAAGGTTTCACTCTATGAATTTACAGACATTTAAAACAACCCCCCAGGCCAACCCTCCGGCACAGGCGCAACAGGCGCCGCGGGCACAAACAGGCCACCSAGGCAACAGTCACATTTTGCCCGGGAAGCTGCACGCTGGACTTGCCGCGGCACTTACAAGGATTTTAGGATTCATTTCTGTAAAATATGACAACGCACACTGGTAATTAGTGTGTTTCGCTGAGTGTCATCCCCTCTATCAGTGATGGCTGGTGAAATTAGTGCATTTCAGAAACCCTGCTCTGTGATAACACAGAAGATGGAACAAAATGCAAACAATTAACAACGCAACCATGTTGTAGAGCAGGGCCTGGTGGCATGAGCCATGTCCTACGGAGCTTGCTCATTATTTATTTTTGTTGTTCTCAAGCCATTAGTCAGCTTAAGAATGACATTTTCTGGAATAAATGTAAAACATCTGGCTCTCTAGGAGATCCTGAGCTATGAAACCATTTTGCTAGTGATTTTCTGGGGGGAAGAAAAGAGGRCTTAGTATCAATTAAATAATGCTAACGCTGAAATGAAATTAATACACACATGAACAACAGACAACATGTACTGAGAACACATGCTCTAAAAACATGCATATTGCCATACTGCTGACAAACACATAAAAGGTTTGGATTTTGGGAGTTTTTAAGCTTAATGGAAATTCATTCCAACTTCAAAAAGCAGTGATCTATTTTTATCCATTCAGCCTTTCCTCAAACGTGTCAGGAATTAATTGCAATTGTGCTGGCACCTGATACGTGTGCATAGGCCTCGCTGAGCCGAAGGAGCCATGGCCCAGGTGGCTCCTCTCCCCTAGGGACAGGAAGGGCAGAGCTCGGGGAACAGAAACACGGAGGCCGTCGGAGACCTGCCCGAAGCCAGGAATCCGCAGGGATTGCCCGGCGGGACACGGCTCAGGAGGCTGCCAAGAGCCACGYGCCAGGAAGGGAGCCAGGCAACGCGGCCAAGTACTCTGTGTGGGCCTGGGCTACAGCCTTGAAAACCAGGAGAGAAACGAGGAGCAATTGCATGGAAATCCCTATTTGTGCAGGTRGCAAAGCAAACACCTGCGCTCAGTGCCCGGGCTTGAGGCAACGTGCTCCACACTGCCGGCCCGTGCACGCGTTCATCACGTTTTTAACTGTGACAGTAACGAAATGATGCAAACTAAAACATGCAAGCCTCCTTTTCCTTTTCTTCCCCACCTTTTCTTTGCCTTCTGTTCCTTCCCCTGCTTTCCTGCCTTTATCTTGCCTTCATTTTCTTCCTTTCCCTGGCTTTCTTTTKCCTTCCATCCCTTCCTTTCCCCCTTTCCTTACCATCGTTTCAGAATTTCAGTTTAAACTAAAGTGGCTTCTCCCATCCTTGTAGTCAGATACATATATGYATATAATACTTAGATGAAAAGTTTCTGGTTCAAAGTCATCATGACAGCAGATTGTTCCCAAGAAACTAATACTATATTCAGAGATATGGAACATGTCATCTGAAGTTCTGGAATTAGCCAAATTTTCTGGTGCAAATGGACATATATCTGTTAGGAAGGGAACAACGGGAATGGATTAGAAGACATTCCAAAGTTCCTTTTTCAGACTTGTTTTCCATGACCCCATGCATTTCATTCATCCTTCCATGTTCCAGGACAGAGCTGCATGTGAAGAAGTAGCAAGAAAGGCCTTTGAGGGAGGCGTGAGCTTCAGCTGGTCCGACCCATGGGACAACACAGGAGGTCAGTGGAAGGAGGTCCCGTTACTTCCCCACCRCACGTGCTCACAGGCTCCCTTTGTTTGCACAACTGCAAATTTTAAAGAATAAAATATCACAGGGCAATTACTCATTCCAGTGAGCAGCAGCACTCCCATTTCTTTTACTGCCACTCATTACAAGCGTGTGTGGGAACACAGTATGCCGAGTTCCTAAATGTCACGGCAGGACTTCGGTTGCCCATTAATTATGGCTGCCTTCCTGAGAAAATTCCAGTCCTCTAGAACACATCACTATATATTTAAAGTTATATTAATGAAGGCTACAAGCACCACACTTTTTTTTTTTTTTTTTTTTTTTTTCCCCACACTCCTGCAGTAGAACTATTGGTTTCTATTTTCTCATACCTGTCAAAAATTTGAATTACAAAACAGATTCTCACTCCCTTATGGAAATTTGTATCTTACATCTTGCAATAGTTATCCTTGGGCTCCTACCAAAAGAACTAATCTTGCTCACACATTTTTCAACTGGTGGTCCTGGAGGAGATCCCTTTCCATCTCTGGAGGGAGAGGCCCAGCCCATGCAGAATGTTCCCCTCTCAAATCTCAGGTCAATAACTCAGGTGACGACAGAGCTGTTTATTCTGGGTAACTCTCCCAGAACAGGCTTCAGAAGACAGTCAGCACCTGAGCAAGCCCCAGACACCGTCTAGCAGACACGCTGCTGGGCACTAGCACAAAGACATCTCTTGTTTCTGGCCACCAATTAACRAGATTTCCTGTTTCTACAATTTGTGAAAATTTTCATCTGTGAGGACAAAAAGAAGACACTCTAAGAATAGAGCTGTGAGAGATTCTTGTCTTAGCTGGCACTCCTGCATGATCCTACTTACCACTGCCTCAAAGGAGTCCTGGAACCCAGGACCCAAGACCCCATGTCTGGAATCACCAAGAATATGGGATTTGAGACATTTCACTTAATTGTACCACTGCAGCTCTCACGGAAAAAAWTAAGTTTTCACTGCTCTAATGACTTACTGACCATAGCAGAATTTACAATGAATTTCTGGAGTGCTCACTCTTTTTTTCCCCGTTTTAAATATATGAAAAAAAAACAAATCTTCACCTCCCCAGAAGCCATCCCTATAATYATTTTGACTATAGTCTGTGGGGGTTGAAAGGTTATTTATCTAAACCATAGGCCTATGTTTTCCAACAGAGAAAAGAGCAACAAAGGAATTTCTGCGAGCTATTAGGCTGCAGTGAGGTTATTTGCGGTTACTTTTGCAGAAATATATGGGTATACATGATCCTTGGAAACTCCATAGTCCCAAAACTATGGAGACAACATTATAATGAACTGCATTACAGAACAGCACCAAATTAAAAGCTAAGGGACAGAGCTGGGCATGGTGACAACRTATGTGCTTACCAAGGGCTAAGGCATCTCATGAACCTATTCTTTGTGCTTTGTGTGACAGACTGGTGAGGATGAGTTAATCCGTGTAATCCTATCCTTGTGACCTTAACCTTTATAATTCAATGCAATTCTTTAACTGGATTGAAGACTATTACTTTACACTTGTTTAATGGAGACTTGGTGGGATAATTCACATGACTGGAGTGCTGCAATGGATGGACACAAGGTCTTTAGAAATGACAACCCAAGATGGTGAGGAAAGGGAGCTACCCTGTATACAGCAACGTGGTGGGAATGCACAAAGCTCTCTCCAAGGAGGGATAACGTGTCAGCTCAGAGTTTATGGGCCAGGACTAGCAGGAAGACCATGTAGGATGGTGGGAAGACCCACCATCACRGTGGGAACATGCTATGCATTCTGTGATCAGGAAGAAGCAGATAAGACCTTAGATACAAGCTATCACTTGAACCACAAGTTCTCTGGGAGGTTCCTGGAGCGCATGGTGACAGCTTCCTMACACAGGTTCATGAACTGCTCACGAGAGGAGACGACCTGCCAGACCTCATACTTACAAACAAGGCAGAGCTGACTGAGGATGTGAAGTTCTGGGGCAGCCTTTGCTGCCACAATCATGTGATGGTGGGGTTCAGGATCTCCTAGGAGGACAGAGGGGGTAAAAAGAAGCCCACAATCTTGGACTTCAGACTTGGCCTGTTCAGGGATCTGGTTGGAAGAATCCCAAAGAACACAGCATTGGAAAGAAAAGCAATTCAGGAAAGCTTGTTACTTTTCAAGGATCATCTCCTCCAAGGTCAAGAATAGTCCAACAGGCAAGAAATCAAGCAAAGGCGGCAGCAGCAGGCCTACATGGATGAACAAGGAACTACTGGCTAAAAACTCTAATAAAGAAAGAGCACATAAAAGAAGTGGAGACAGAGAGACGACCCAGAGAAAGTGACAGACACTCCCCAAGCATGCAGGTATGGGGTTAAGAAAACCAAAGTCCATCTGGGGTTGAATCCGGTGAGGAACATGAAGGGCAACAGGACAGGCTTATATAGGCATGCCAACAGCACCARGAGAACGAGGGAAATGTGGTCAACTGCTAAAAGAGTCAGGGAAGCTGGGGAAAAGGGTGAGACACCCGATGACTCCTTTGCTTCTSTCTCTTCAAGTAAGACAGATCTCAGGAATGTCAGGCCCCTGAGACCTTTGGGAAGTCTGGGGCAAAGATGACTTACCCCAGTGGAAGAAGAACAGGTCAAGGTACTTTTAAACAACCTGGACATACATGAGTCCATGGGACATGATGGGATGCATCCATCAGTGTTGCAGGAGTTGCCTGGCAAGGCCACTCTCAATTCTCTTTGATTGGGACCAGGAGAAAACAAATCTCACTTCTGTCTTCAAGAAGGGCTAGAAGGAGGACCCAGGGAACCACAGGCCAGSAAAACAAAGTCACACGGGAGGCCAGTCTCTTAACAGTGTCCYCCAGGAGTAAATACATAGCACACCCTCAGCAAATTTGCAGAATATATAGAAGTGGGAGGAGTGCTCGATATACCACAGGTTTGCAGTACCATTCAGAGGAACTTCACTGGCTGGAGAAATGGGACTACAGAAACCTCACAAAGCTCAACAAACGAAAATGCAAAGACCTTGACCCGAGGAGGAATAACTTCATATATAAAAACACACTGAGGAGCCATTCACCTGAAAAACAGTTTTGCAGAAAAACTGGGGACCCGGTGGGCAGCAAGCTGACTGTGGTCCAGCTATGCACCCTTATGACAAGGAAGGTCAATGGTGTCCTGAGCACTGTTGAAGAAGGAGGCTCAGGGTGTGTGGGAGTTATCAGTGTATACAAATATCTGATGGGAAAGTGTGAATAAGATGCAGCAAGATTCTTCACAGTGGTGCTCAGCGACAGGACAAGAAGCAAGAGCACAAATCAAAATACAGGAAATTCAATTTAAACATAAGAAAAAAAAATGTGTTTTCTATATCCTTTAAGATACTCAAAACCCTGCAGGGCATGGTCCCAAGCAACCTGCTCTAGTTGACCTTGCTTTGGGCAGAGGATTTAACTAAATGATCTCCAGAGGCCTCTTCCAAACTCATCTATTTTGTGATTCTGTTTAAAATTAGACCATCCTTCACGGAAGCCTTAATGTACTATGCAGTGGAAAAATATATGAAAGGATACACTTTTTGAGTTATGTTGTATGAAGCACTGTGGAAACTTTATGGAAGCACCACCAATCAAATAGACTTAGCTAAGTAAACATACTGCATTCAGGTTACATAAAACCTTTCCTCAGAAGCAAAATGTTAATTATAAAAATTCAATTACAGTTTCTGCAAACATCACTGTGCAAACATTTTTAATGATTCTTTACCCTAAAATAACTAACCTTAAAAAAAAAACACTAATAGAATCTTGCTTCTAGCAACTAAGTAAGAACTATATATATTTAAAATATAGATAAATACTTGCATTGCTGGGAGCTAACTGAATATCCACCCACTGCTATTCACTGGAAACCTAATCTTTAAAAAAAGGTGTGTGGGAGAAGTCATTCGAGCTCAATGCCTCATCACCATGAAAGCAAATTACACYTGAGGCAATCATTTGCTCTCCAGTTACAGATATACTCTATAGAAGCCGCCTAACACAGAGATTACACTAAAAATCAGTGCATTGAAGAATAGCAGAGGAAATGAACACAGAATATGAAAAATGTATTATGCTTTTGGTCATCATAATAAGTAAATGACTTCCAGGTGTATTTCCCACTAAGCTCAAAAAGACAAACAGCATTATGGGGTTCTTTAGAGAAAAATAAAGCTGATAAAAAAGCTTATTTGATACAAAAAAAAAAATCAGCATGCTATTGTTGCAACTATAATGTCTTCTTGGGGGTGGTGGGAATTGGTTCTGCATACCTTGCAGCATGAAAGGCTGAACAGACTTTGTTCAGCACTGTGTGCTGAGCCTACTGAAATCTTGGCACTACGCAGGGCATCAGCCCACTGGCCTCCAGCTCTGGAGTTTCAACATTGTGAAAACTTTTTATTTTTTCTTTTTAATCATAACCTAAAGAATACTATAATAATAATTTTTGACATTCACATGTCAGGCCCGCCTAGGCTAATTTCTAAACCACCTGCTCTTAATCTTTTGAAACTCAGAAACCCAAGTTTACATTCAGTCATTCCAGGTGAAATCCATTCTGACTCTGACTTAGGTTCTGAGTCTTAACTACTTACTCAGACAGACTCTGAGCTTGTGAGAGAAAGCCACCCCTCCATCTGCAAGTCTTTTATTAGCCCCAAGAATCCATCCACAAAGGGAGAGCTTGAAAGATTATTAAGAGTAAGAGAAGAATCTGATGCTGAATTGTTCTTTGTGAGTTCAAAAATCTCCCCCTTAAAGAAAAGTGGCTTTAATTTCCAAGAAAAGCACAGCATTTGTAAAGCACTGTAAGACTCTGTAAAAGCAAAATTTGTCTTCTTAAAGTCAGGCCATTTTTAAAATTCAAGTGACTAATTGTGGATAGAGGAATCTAAAGTTCTCATATGTAAATATTTTGAACTTAATTTTTAATAGAGGCTTTTCATCCTTACTAAAGCAGAGAATCTCTGTGAGCTCTGCTATCACATTGCTATTTCGATGCAACAACAATGAATCACCTCTATCTCTTAGCACATCCATTCTTAATATTGCTGAATTGATGCAATTCACATCAGCATCGGTAAGCGCCAGTCAGAATTACAGAGCACCTTGTACACCTGGACCACAGGCAGCAAGATTTGCAAGGGCACGAATGAGTTTTTTGTGCTTAAGACTCTAATAATTAACTGTGGACACAGAAGGCCTAATGGCATGCTGGTTTTGAAACTCATCTGAAATAGTCTTTTAACTCTACTGGTAAAATCTCAAGTCTCTCTGTCTTTGGGGAAGATGCCAATGTTGTGAAGCTGTCTTGGAAAGCTGTTTTGAGACGTGCTACTCAATTTCAACTAAAAATGGCMTTTTGCTGGTTTCTCACAGGTCGGTTCTCCTTTCTACCAACATGTTCTACTAATTGGTTGAGCCCAGGATCTTTCAGAGCAGTACAGTGTGCTCACATATTTGAGCATATAGCTCAGTATGGAATACATGGACTTCCTGAAGCTCATGGCTATTTGTTATCTCTCTGTGACACTCCACTTTTCATCAGCCTTTTACACTGCAGATACAAAGCAAGTTTGAAGCTTAGAAGAAGCACTATCTGTCCTGGGTTGGAGCATGTTTTGTGGCARATGAAGGTAGGTTTTACCATTATTTTTAATTCTTTTCCAATGCAAGACAAAAGGCTGGCATTAGCAGTGCTTAGCAGCAAACTGCAACCCAAATAAAAACTGTGCTCCCCAAACAATCAGTGCATTTTTAGAGGGCACCTTCCTAGAAGGCAGCAAATGGGTGAGACTACAGACTACCACAGTATAATCGGTTTGCTTCTAGAAAAGAAGAATCAAAATTAAAACCATTTCAGCAACTCTACTACCACTACCAAAATTTAAATATTCATCTTTGCACTGTAAAGTGGTGTTTCAGTTTCTTACACTTCTAAATCACTTTGCATTGGGGGAAACTGGAGCTGCTTTCCATGCACAAGCCAAGTTTCACTGAACTCTTGTGAGCTTGTCACCCGTTCTGACCAGTGCTAAGCAGAGGCCATGACAGGCTTGAGTGACTTGAAAAGCAAGGCAGATGTTTCAACAGCAAAGTGTCACACAAAGGCTCATCAAGTCAACGGCACCAACATGCTACAGAAGATATAGGACAATTTGTGCAAGGTCTGTACTCACGCAGAAGTTGTCTGCATATCATGCCAGCTTTTGCTGAAGTTCTGCTTCAGTTCATTCATCAGACTTATGCCAAGTTTCTGTTTAATTTCCACCAGGTGCTTTTCTTTGGCTGCTAACACTTGCCGCAAAGTTGAGATTTCATCCTCTAGCTGCGCAAAAGAAACAAGGAGGAGGGGAAAGAAGAAAGGTGTTAGTTTGCTCCACAGAAAGAGATTCTGCGTTAAGAGGCGTAACGARTGTTACATGAACTTACATTTTTCATAAATGTCTAGAGACAGAAAGAGATGAAAGTGCTTGTGGAGATCACAAAGATGATATTACCCTTCTACTATAAATAAAGTCTCTCTGCCATTTCTATGCATGCACATGCACCTGGTATCATCTACATTAGGACTTTAGAGATACTCAAACATCAGTTTTTCATTCACAGATAAAAACRGGAATTGGTAGAACAAGAGAAGACTAGACAATCCAGAGAGAAGTTTTTTAAATACATATTTGCAGCTTTTTAGTCTTCCACTCATAAAAAGGATCCTCACCAGAAGAATCTTACTACTATGCTGTAGGCCCTATATATTCGAAAATACTAAAAAATGCATAGGAAAAGGACTTTTAACCTGAGTGAGCCTGAGATGCCACCCGAAGGAGGGAAGCTTCCAGCAGACAGGGCGGCCCAGCCTTCCCAGAGCCCCTGCTCGTTAATCCCTCTGCACAAACTCAAGTTAGCCCCGACCCAGGGAYGTGGCTCTCCCTGCAGGGGCACTGAATCAAACGCATTTGCACCCAGCATGGCTTCATCACGGCACGAGGCAGAACCCCTGCCCACGAGAGGGACYCGCCGAGGTGTCCGCCAGGGGCTCTCACCCCGCGGGCGCCCTGCTGTGAGCAGGGCCTCGAGCTGCTCCCCACGGGTGCCCGCGGCAGCTCCCGGGGCGCGCGCGGCTGCCCTGCGCTTCCCGCTCCGACGCTCCCTGACGAACCGGCTTCCTGCCTCCGTATGGCCGTAGGAGAACATATGTTAGCGTATCTGATTACCATATGTCAAGCTCCCCAGAATGGCAGCCTTACTGTGATTTAACTCCACGGGTGGCTGGCYACGAGGCAAGCACCAGCCGGATCACTTGCTGACCTCCAGGGCTCTGTTTAGAGGTCAGCATTATTTTTATCTTGCACGCTCCTTCGCTCTGTTTCCCTGTAAAACTGGCTGCAAGTTCCTTTTCTTTGAAATGTCTCCTTGTTTAATCTTCCACCTCTCAGCTTCTCCTTTGTCACTGGAAAAGACTATCTAAATTATTCAAGCAGCTGAGGAATTAAGCAGCAAGGCAAGGAACACAAAGCAAAATCATGACCTCGGGTATCCACTGATTTCCATGATGCCGACTCTTCAGCACCAGAATGTGTGCTGAAAGTTGCATCACACAGCGATCCCAAACTGCTTTATTCTTCCCCAACTTCCTTAATGTCCCATCATATCCGCAACAGGAAAACGGAACACTGTGGTGCCTGAGAGGGTAACCCTGTAAACACTTACAGAAGAAGGGATCACAAACAGCAGCACTCCTTGGATGACGAAGTTTAGCATTTCCTTTATCTATCTCCTAACCACAACAAACCTGATAGTGCACAAATTTGCCTCAGTAATACGATTAAAGAATTTAATTTAAACCAATACCAGTGTGCTTACAGGTACTTAAGCATTATTGCTTTCCATATGGACTGGCAGTAGGCTGATCATTATGTACCTGGATATGTGAAGATTCAAAGGCTTCTATTACAATTACTTTCCATCTGTTCACTTGAATAGACACCTAATGCTGTAAAGCCCTACACAAGCATTAACCCTGTGCTCAGTGGCTTAGGTATGAACAGCATTTTTGACCATATTAAAGACAGTAAGTTGTTTTTCTTTAAAAGAACAGAGTCCGGATTTGAGCTGACAACATCCTCCTCAAATTCTGTCACTGTAAAATAATGGTAGGTACAAAGTCTCCCTAAAGTGCTCAGATATAAGTGACTGAAGACTGAATGTAGGCAGAATAGGTTGGGGACTTAGAGTGGCATCTCCCAAATCATTTAAGCAGGTTACAGCCCTAGCTCCCATGGAAGTCGGCATCACCTACTTGGGGATTTTGAGGAGTTCAGCATTACAATTGCAGACTCCCTCATGAAAGCAGAGCTTAGGTCAACAGAAACACAAGCTCTCAGACTTCCATTTTTCCCTCCTCTGCAAGGAGAACAAATAGGGACAAAGTTCCTGCATTTTGCAGGCTTTGGAATCATAGTTAAGAGATATTTTTTCTTTCCTCTGTTACTACGTGAGACCTACAAAAGTAGGAAGACGAGCTGATGCTGGAAGAGAGTCCCAGAGTCCAGTATACCAAAGCAAATAAAGTGTTTTCCCCTGATTTGCTTTTGTTTGATGATTTTAGGACACTTTATGAGTTTTAAGGGGTTCACTATCTTTTCGTTGGTGGCACGCCTTAAACAAACAGTAAACATGCAACATGCAATTTTTCCCATATCCTCCAGCAGACATTCCTAAGTAACTAAGAAAACAATCTAGAAATGAAATAGAACAGTGAAATGGAGCATTTTGGATAAACTAGTACTTAAAAAAGGGTAAATTTATATTATCTTTATTTTAAAACATACAGTATTATTTAAGATGTAAAAGAGGAAAAACTCCAATAATGTTTAGAATAATATTCCCCAAAGAAAGACTGAATGCTAAGTTGAATATGGAAAACAGAAGGCAGCATAGTTGAATATGTGTTTTCTAAATTTGTTTAAGCAATTTTTTTTCTGCACTACATCAGCTTTCAGTCTTCCATTTTTCCCTCCTCTGCAAGGAGAACAAATAGGGACAAAGTTCCTATTTGTGCAGCCCACCTGGCCAGGGAAAACTGAACCAAATAAAAAGCAGCAAGGAAATTATTTTCATACCACTCAGTTCCTAGATGCAGCACTGAGCACTGCGCAGCGCAGCAGCAGGAACAAGGAGATGGAGAGGCAAGGAAGGCAGTGACCAGCTACGCAGCACGAGCAGCTCGCTGGCTGAACGTGTAAAGCCAGCGGCACTGCTGAAATGAAGGCAGACAAGGCTGTTTCTGAGCATGAACAACCCGAGGGACAAGCTTCTCCAGGCAGGGTTGGAAGAAATAGAAAGCGAGTTAAGCCAGCAACACTCAAGGTGAGCATGCACCTTCATGTGCACGCTTCACGAGCATGCACAGGAAGGGGTAGAAAGTCTGGAAGAGAATGCTCTTAATGCCATAAAACCTCCCTCGTCACAGAGCTAAAACTTGCAACTACCCGGGGTTCTCGGCACTGGATGAAACCCCTTCATCATCATGTTAGCTACATGATAAAGCTGGGTCTGCTTCTCTGGGGCAGGACTGAACCTTGGCTTTGCTGCATGGATAGAGCCTGTACGAAAAACTGGAGAGGGCAAAACAGATAAAGACAGAAAAGGTGATAAGGAAGGACCAGCTATATTACTGGTAGGGCGCTTCTAACAAAAGAAAAACAACTCTGAGGGAATAGGCAATAACTGAAAGTAGTTTGTGGGCAAGAAAGTTACCTCTTGCTTTATATCTTTTAAATAAGACTATATCTTCTCTGTGTTGTTCTTACAGTGGGCTTACAAATTGCTTCTTAATGAAGCCAATCCATTAGCTGATTACWGCAACCCCACAGTTACTCTTCAAAAATTTCTGGGTAGCATAATATGTATACCAATGCACTTAAGAATATTTGTAGGAAAATGAGAGTACCYACTATGGTGCCTTAATATTTTCTCAGACAAAGTAGTAAATTGTTAATAGAACAAAAGTGCAAAAACAGTGCAAAAAAAAATAACAGGCATTTTAGCCTTTTTAGCCTTGTAGATCTTGCAGCTCAAAGTCTAAATCTCCAGGCTCAGTGGTTGTTGATAGGTAAGTTTACTTGGGTGAGCATCTCCCAGTGACACCAAGGATGCTCATAAATAAAATTACCCATACATTTGAAGAAACAGGCACTCATATTTTCTCACATTGAGAATCAATAGGCAGTAACACTCACAACTGAAATYAGAGCGTCTGGACCAGCTGGGAAGCCGGTAGGTCAAATCAGAGAGCTACTTTGGTGAAGGTTACAGGAGAGGGAAGACAACAGGGAGTAAATGACTGCTTTGATGGGGAGAATGGAAGGACAACAGATGGGACAGCCAGAAAACCTCATCTCTGGGCTCAGGAGACTGCGACACCCCACCCCACCAAGGGATAAAAAGAAAGAAAGAAAATCTGCTTCTAACCTTACATAAAGCTACTGGGCTACAATGAGCWTGCTCCTTATTCATTTTTTTCCAGACCTTCCTAAGAATAATTATCAATTTTGTTTTGTCGTTCAAGGGCAAAGCTGTACACCAATAAACTGCTGTGACCAATACGGGAGGAGGTTAATTTAGAGATCAGTTAAGATCATAATATTTGAAAGGCAATCTCTCTTTTTTTATTGCTTTTGGTAGATAAATTATGTCTGCCATGAGCCACTGAGAGGACTCAAGTCCCACACCAATCAGCAAGCAGACAGGATGCCCAGAAACTTGTGGATGAGCTCCCTTGGAAAGGGCTGATTTTCAGATCTTTTATACTCCTTCCTTCCATCACTCTCAAGCCTCTTTCACCAGAAAAGCATACGGAAAGCAACAATGAATCAAGGAGGAAAAGGCGGTGACAAATGTGACACTTGCAGGCTTATTGCTATGTGATGAGCTGAATACATAAAGTAAGCTTCCCTCTTGCTGATTACCAAAGTAATAAAATCATCAAAGAGGGAACAGGTGATGTAACAACTCAGAAAAAATCAGGCTTGATATAACATTAAAATGAAATTTTAAAAATCCCTTTTTTTTTGGTCTCACTAGGAAATCCTAAACTAGCACTTAAGTTGAATGACTTGAAAGTTATTAAGAATATGACTCTCATAAAAACTATTTTAATATTATTACTTAGCT
The DNA here is from genome assembly GCF_003342845.1 of Nothoprocta perdicaria. Classification (NCBI taxonomy): domain Eukaryota; kingdom Metazoa; phylum Chordata; class Aves; order Tinamiformes; family Tinamidae; genus Nothoprocta; species Nothoprocta perdicaria. Next base: position 1,933,954 of record NW_020454350.1, on the reverse strand, counting down.
TTAAATATTTTGATATAGGAAGGAGAGAGATTAGTCTCCGCAAAAGCACCATCCTCTGGATGAGTCTACTTCACAGCAGCAGTTGCTTCAAGAGCACTGAGGAAGAATGAGCTTAGGAGGGAATGCCCAGACAGTTTACATATGCCTAYGCTCATGGTTCCAAACTTTCAACTTCCTACCATTCAACTTGACTTTACTTGAAGTACTTTAGCTATATGAYGTTTCCAATCTATTGTCTTAATCATTCTTTATTGCAATCAAGCTAAATATYCTCCTCTCTCATGTATCTATGACTTCTGTTATTTCTCTCTTATTCGAAATAATCAGATCTTCATTTTATTCTCTCTTATTTGAAATAATTAAATCTGTATTTTATTATCATAGAATCATAGAATGCCCAAGGTTGGAAGGGACCTCAGAGGTCATCCAGTCCAACCCCCCTGCTCACGCAGGGTCACCTAGAGCACGTGGCCCAGGGCTGTGTCCAAGCGGGTTTTAAAGATCTCCAAAGAAGGAGACTCCACAACCTCTCTGGGCAGCCTGTTCCAGGGCTCTGGCACCCTCACTGTCAAGAAATGTTTCCTTAAGTTCCTGTGGAACTTTTGGTGCCTCAGCTTGTGGCCGTTTCCTCTAGTCCTGTCGCTGGCCACCACTGAAGAGAGGCCTCCCCCTCCTCCTCACGGCCTCCCTTGAGGTATTTATAGACACTGATCAGGTCCCCCCTCAGCCTCCTCTTCTCCAGGCTGAACAGCTCTCTCAGCTTTATCCTTTTCCTACTTAGAAACTTCACTGCAGGTTCTGCAGTCTTTAGCAAAACTGAAAAAAAAGAATCCACTCTTCCACTGCAGGCCTAATTGNTCACTGTCAAGAAATGTTTCCTTAAGTTCCTGTGGAACTTTTGGTGCTTCAGTTTGTGGCCGTTTCCTCTAGTCCTGTCGCTGGCCACCACTGAAGAGAGGCCGCCCCCTCCTCCTCACTGCCTCCCTTGAGGTATTTATACACGCTGATCAGGTCCCCCCTCTGCCTTCTCTTCTCCAGGCTGAACAGACCCAGCTCTCTCAGCCTTATCCTTTTCCTACTTAGAAACTTCACTGCAGGTTCTGCAGTCTTTAGCAAAACTGAAAAAAAAGAATCCACTCTTCCACTGCAGGCCTAATTGAAACAAGCTCCTTAACATTTCCAATAAAAAGGCCACACAGTTCATTGAGGCTTCTTTCCTCCCAACTTGTTGTTGTTAACTATCACTTTTTAAACCTCTTCATGGCATTCTGAGAAATTACGGTGTCAGGACATGCTGTGAAGTTCTTTACTTGTAAGAAAACAAAGCAAAACAAAAATATAACCCTTTCTAAATAAACCAGTGCTAAAAGTAAGCAAAATTACAGAAAAATTGTGTTTGCTATTATCACTCTGAAATCATCAACTACTTTTCCTCTGAGCATGAYACAAAATCTTTTCCCTCAGGAGTAACACCACAGCTGCACAATTCCATTGATCCAACAGGAAGGACAGATTTCATTCTTCATAAACTAAACRTTTTATTAATAAAGACAACTGGCATTTGTTGACTAAAAAAGGAGATATTTAACTTTATGATCTGCAGGTAAAAGGTGATTTACCTTCTAGAAATATCTAAGGAAATTAATCATTTTGCCTAAATCCAGCMCAGAATAACTTTTTTAAAAGGAAAAGCATGCTTTTATGATGTGAACTTCATATAATTAGTATTGCCCCGCTTCAGGAAGCAGAAGAATTAACACCTACGGAGATTCAAATTCATTACCTTAGCTAGCTCAGTCTTTAACTCTTCTTTCTCTTCTTCAGAAATCATACTGGTGAAGTCGACATCAGTGACCACGTCTTCATCTGCTTCATGCAAAGACTGTGTTTCCAACAGGCCTGAAAGTAAAGAGTTATAAGGTCAAGATAACTATTATCAATCATTTCACCCATGATACTGGCATTCTGTAAAAATAAATGGTTGATTTAATGTTCACTTACTAAAATAAATAAATAAATAAATAGCTTTTCCTGCTAAAGGTGATTTGGATCCTGCCACTCTGCTTCTGGAAAGCTACTGCCATGTCAGATGAGAAATGCTATACCAAACAAGCCAATATAAAAAAGCAGCAATCCCACCAAGAAAGCAATCACCTTGGTTCCTACTAATCCATGAATGGGCACTCCCTCCATTTTAACAGAAAATAGAAAAAAAGAAAATGACTTTTCCCCTTCAAAACAATAAAGTTTAATTAATGTGGATCGCTGATGGTACAGTGACAACAGTATATGGAGCTGTACAGTAAGTACATTTCTCAGCCAAATTTCCTTTTAAAAATACTTCTGATTGTAGCAATTTGAGAACCTTACAGATGAATATAGCATGCAGAAGCAACTGCAGCACCTACTATTTGTACATGTCCAAATGTCTTGAGAGCAGCATACCTTGGCTCCTCATCTACAATTGTGTGGCATCACCTCTTACCTTCTGCTTCTTCGTTCCTCCAACTAGTGAAGGTCAATATGAGAGTGACATGATAACTAAGCTAAGCACATATATAAATGCTTTTAAGACTTGGGTGTAATATATTCAGAGGAAACAAAATATCTCTCATCTCCCTATCATCCAGTTCAGAAAAGAATGACTGCTATGGCCTCAKTCATTAAGAACATTCATTCTTCATTGCCCATAAACAACACACACAGTACGAAGCATTAGATAAAACTCTCCTTCAGCACTTGCTTTTAGAGGTTCTAAGCCTGCTTGTGAGGTGAAAGAAAACTCTCCTCCAGGATACAGCCCCAGTAGGGCTTTTCGCTTACTTCATCTCTCTAGATGAAAAATATCAGCCACCTTGGGCAACTCAGGACATCGGGGTGCTTTGTAATGCAGAAGAGACAAACTTCCTGGGGGTTCACACAAGGCCACATAAGCTCTCACAGAGAGTAGAAGTGCGTCATTGGTCAAGTCTCAGCTGTACAGAATTTTCATAGGTTTCATAGTTTTCGTGCATGTCCCATGGAGAAGGCGGCAAAACTCCCTCCAGGTTTCTGTCATTTCTTCCACCTGGAGTTCCTAGCATTCCTGGATTTCCTGCTATTGAGCAGCGTGGAACCGATTTGATTCCTATCATCACCCTCAGTGCAGAGCACTCCGGGGAGAGCTCAGCTGTGTTAATTATCCTCTTCCCTCAAGCGGGGAGAGAAAAAGCAGCAATACAGGTGCTGAGCCCCTGCCTGGCACCACACGCGAGGTGAAGAGGTTGCATATGCACCAAAGTCTTTAAAAAGTAAAAGCATATAAAAGAAGTTTAGACCCTAGTTACTATCCCCCAGTTGCGAGGAAAACCTCTATTTCAAAAGTCACAATAAAAGAAAACCACATTTTATATGTGCTGTTCAGCAGGAATAGTCCCAAATTACTTTTATTAGCCCTCCTCCACTTCTAAACACAATCGTCGTTTTGTGCTCGTTTCAGGTTTAGCAGTAGCACTGTGGGAAAGGGGCTAAGCTTACTCCCYATGGTCTTGGAAGCAGGCTCTCTTCTTAGGAATGGAGTAGGAGTAGAACAAGATAGGTCTGAGAAGCACAGGGAATAAATCCAGGGTAACGGGGTTATGGCTGAAACAGCTTAAGGAAAATCTAAGAACAGAAATTACAAAAGACACGAGCTGAGGAGATCTTGAGGTGATGAGAAATGGGAGGCAGAGCTGAACTCAAGGGACACCACAAGTTTGAGACTGGCTGCGTAAAGAGAATTGCTGGGCAATGGATAGACAGATATGGAAGCTAACAGGGTCTAACAGAGCTAATTGAGTGACACTAAAGCAGACCAAGAGACAAGATCAAAAATGTGCAAATACAGTTCATCCAAAAAAAAAACACACACGTGACAGTCTTTGCATAAGACTTTGAGGTCCCATCCAGTGCCAGTCCCAATTCTTACCTCTTGCTTTTCATCAAAATCCCAACATGCCTAAAATTCTTGTCTGATCCCTCAGTCCCTAATCATCACTGTCTTTCCACCAAGGTTTCACTCCAGTCATCTCACAGGTCCAAACAGTTTCCAAATCTTTTTTCAAAGCCTTCTTAGACATTTATGCCTGTTTCCCCTCTGATCACTACAAAGTCCAATGTTAGATTTCAGAGTCAGAGGTTTCCTACAACAAATATAATGAAAACAGCCTGGCAAAGATTAAGATTTAACTGACAGAATGCTAGAGGAATTTATCCTTTTATGAAACATCAGAGAATATTTCAGTATTCTTACACTTGAATATGAAGTTTAACTGATTTCACTGCATTGAGACTCACAGTAATTTTACAGCTGGAAGATATTTGATACTCGCCAGACCAGAACATTATGGAGCCTTAWTCCTGCTCAATCAAAGCCAAGTTCTGCGCACTCAACAGCAGTGCTAAGGCAATAACAAAAAGCAGRCGGGTTGTAATCAAGGCACATTTTCATGTGAAATGGAGCACAATACAGGTCAGCATCACCCAGCTAAGCTCAGACTCCAGCTGCAGRAGTACAGGCTTGTTCTCATCTAGGTTGCCATGCTGAGCTACACAGCTCATCCACTTGGACACAGGATTGTGGTGATGGGATTAAACCAAGACCAAGGTCTGGGATGAGCCCTCACAGGACTCTACTTGGGGGTGGAAACTTGGCCCACCTCCCTCAATCAGCTGATCAGGCAGCCCCTCTTCTGGTGGCCTGAGATTGGTGGGGACAAGATCTGACGGTCCATATGGTGTCACCCAGTCTCACATTCCTAAAACAAGTTACACTAAGAACACATCCTTGTGTCACTCACCCTCCACAGAGCCACACTTGTGAGTGTCTGAACCTGTGCTACTCCAAGAGCAAACAAAAAGCTCCCACAAAGGGCAGGAAAGCACATAGTAGGGTACAAATCAATGCAAAAGTTGCTTGGTTTGCACCATTTTTAGGAGCTCATGGTACCTGCTGTCACATATAATTAGATAAAGCACACAGGAAAGATGAAAACTGTAGGACTGCCAGAAATTAGGAACTGCTAATYATACACAAGGATCCAACTCAGAAGGATTAAACAGGCAACAATATACTGAAAAAGAGAGGGGGGGATGGGGGAATACATTTAATGTGATCCTTTAAAAGATCTCCATGACAAGATAACACAACTATGCAAGGAGTTGCAGGATCCTAAAACTTTCCATGGGCATCTTGGCATTCTCGCCCAAAGTTCATGGCCAAGACTGGTAGTAGAAGGTTTACAGTCTGCTATTAAACCTGATTTAACTTGCAGCTGTACCCATGCCCGCTACTAGGATTTTTTAATTACACAATGAAGTGATGACAAATTAACTATGTCACATTAAACTTTCCACAAAGTTCAAATTAACTATGTCACATTAAACTTTCCACAAAGTTCAAAGAATATGACAATAAAATCTGAGGGAGATTTCGGATGTGCAAAGATCAGCTTCAAGCATTCACTTTAATCTTTTTTTTTTTTTTTTCTTTTTAAAAGTGTATTTTCCTCCATATTCCTCACAGGATCATTTTGTAGAGTATTCCACATAAAACTAAATCTTTTACGTTCATCTTATAAAAAAGAAAACACTACTGGCAGTAATATGTGCTGAATTAACTACTGTAGTAACAAAATTAAAAGCAAGAAAATAATATTTTAGGTGCTTCCAGAGACATGCATAGATGATGATCCTTAGTATTCTAATGAAACACTTAGGTAGCAAAGCCCTTTTCTTGCTCTTACTGTCTTTATCATCTGTGTACACAGTTTTCAGCGTATCTGTTTCCTGACCAATTAAAAATAGCATCCCTAACCTGTTCTCTGGTACCCACATCAGGGACAGAATATGCCTGCACAASAAGCGATGACTCGCTACAACTTCTTTTACCATGTCACTGTACTGGCACCAATAGCACAGTGCAGTATGGAGGAATACTGTTTCTCAGCAAGTGCTGGAAAACACTTGTTAAAAAAATTAAATTGCAATTAAATCTAAGTGATGAATTCATAAGCACAACAAAGGAACTGTCCAGACTCTGCATTAGTGTCTGCTCTTCTTTACAATGTCAGTCTTAATATCAGATACAGAGATGCAGGGAGATAGGGAAAGATGAGAAGAGACAAGAGAGCAGAAACATATCAGAAGCATATACAATAAAAAAAATAAATTGATTGTAAAATTTAATATAAGTTAGCAGATTTTCACTACTATTTTTTTTCACCTGGAATTTATTTTGAGAGAACTTAAAGGGAAAATATTCTCTCATTTAAGTGAGCAGACTACTCAAAGGAAGATTCTCCTTTGCCTCTGGTCCCAACTGTGCCGAGACCAAACTGCTCAAGTTGTAGCGCAGAGCCTTTTTCCTAAAGGACCTGGGTGAATTGGGTAAAAGTGACAAGAGTAGTCACAACAAATAAATAAATAAATAAATAAATAAATAAATAAAATTTATTAAAGTTTTTAATAAAACTTATACCAAGCTTTGTCCTAGGATCTCTTCGTCCAAACAAAATCACTGAAACATCCAGCTGTGCTTGGCAGGCTCATCTTAAGCATTTTATCTAGACACATATAGCTCTCTCTCTATGAAATAATAATTGGGCTGGCCCAGGGAAGACAAGGGCAATACTGCCTTCCAAGCTGCAACTATGAAAACACAGAACAATTGTGCAGTGCAGCAGTTCAGTGACAGCAGATGCTTCTTTCCATTATGTCAATGCTGAAAGTAATGACAGTATTGTGCCACTTACTGTGCTTCCTATGACCATTCTGTACAACTTGCATTGAGGTCAAGGGTAAGAAAAAGATGCCACAAGTGGAAGCTATATCACATCTTTTCTTTCTTGAGGCAGAACAGAAAAAAATAAAAGAAGATGAAGTCATGATGGTATAATGGGGAATGGGAAAGTAGATGACACTGAGTCACAAAAGAGACTTGTTCTCTACAAATAAGGTACCCTAGAAACTGTAACAGACTGCATAACACAAATGAGGGAATAAAGCATACATAATCAGAATAGAGAAAAAGAAACGCTGTGAAGATAAGAGCTATGACGTGGAAACGCTGGCAGTCAGAGGTGGAAGTTGTCAGCTAAATTTTTTAAAACCACCCTTACATACTAAAAATACACAACGGCACATTTTTGTAATCTCAGAATAGAGAGGCATCTTCAGTCTCATCCTCAGCTGGGAGATGCGACTGAGATCCCATCAATTGTATAATTGAGCTCACACATCTGCTTCACTGAACCAAAGTCACAGAAACTTCATGACATGATTTAATAGCCTCTTTCCCAAGAAATGCTCAGTTTATTGTGCTTCTCTAAATCCAGATGCAAAAGAAAAATCATTAGATAGAAATCTAACTGCAGTATGATTACATTCACAAGTAAAGTAATTTCCAGTGAAGTACCAACACCGAAAGAAATTATAAAATTATAGTGTGTTTCTTTTTGTTTGTTTTTATTTTTATTAAGGAAGAAACTCTTCAAGTAATTGCAATATCTTTTAGAGAACAAAAAGCGTAAGTCAAAAACAAGATCTTTAAAAGTCTAATTTAAAACTGAGTGAAATCTTGCTGTGTTCAATAAGTCGCTTTATTCTTCTGCAGCCAGGCTACCTCAGCAGCGCACAGCAGAAGTGTCACCTTGCCTCCTGCGGACGCTCTCCCACTTCTGATCGGGCAAACCTAACCAGAAGCAATGCACGAGGCGCGATTATAACCAGGCACACGACAGGGTCCTTATTCTCCTCAGCTGAAAGTCATAATTCTTACTGCTCTCATATGGCGCAAACATTTTAGCACCGTTACCTGTACCAAAATATAGACATATGAATGAGGAAGTGAGAGGGCTAAATTAGATCCCCCTACATGTGCCCAGCCTTTCGCACAGGGAGGTGCAGATGAGAGCGCCGGGCCCTGGGGCCGGGCCATGGCTAAGGCCCGTGGGCGGCCTCGCCGCCATAGTGACCCGTAACGGCAATAACGGCCCTCCCGGCGGCGCGAGCGCCCACGCGCGTCCCCAGCCCCTCTGAGGCTGCTCTCAGGCCCTGTAAGAGCACACAGCTGGGCTTCCCAAAGGGAAGTTCCCAAAGGGAAGGCTTTGATATACCCACTAACATTTAAAAGCCAACAGCAACAACACAAATTGAGATTATTCACCTTTATATTATTTTACACTTACTCATTTATCAGAGAGGACATCCATATATTCCCTTTCACAAGCCTTATATTAAAATAACTCTATTTGTTAAAGCAAACACAGTAAATATATTGAAAAACAGCTTGAGGTCAGGCCCACCTCAGCTCCTGCAAATGCACTTGCCTTGCACAGCACGGCAGCCATTCCCATGGGAATTACCCGATTAAACTTAGTGCCACACTGCTGTTTTCTGGACAGGCTGCACAAAATACTTGCCAATCAGTAAAATACCATGTATCCACACTGCTCACTGCAAAGCTTCCTTAGTCTTTTCATTACTTTTCAAGGCAGCACCTTGAACCACAAAATGGGTTGTTTATGATTCTGCTTTTAATGTCAAGTGTCATGTTAAGGCTTTCGCAGTTCTTGGCACTGTTCATTTGGCACTGATGCCCACTCGGTGTTTTGTACCACAAAGCAACGTGTCTGCTTAGTGAGGTTGTGGGTGGAGGCATCTGGGGCTTAGGGTTCTGCACATCCGGGACGTTCCCAGATATAAAGGGGCTTCTTGGCCTCTCCACTTGGGTAAAGTTTCAAGAGGACAAGGCCGCTCCGGTCAGAATGGCTTACACAAATATCCCAGGATAAGAGGCTGTTTATTGGGCCAGGATGCAGAGAGAGGGACTTCCAGCCACCCTGGGCAGTCTCAGTGCTATTTTTCATGTCCCTGATTTACGCTCGAGTATGAGATAAGGTGGCAGCCATCACCAATAGCACATGATTTTCCTCCTTTATTACCAATGGAGAAGACTATCCCTAAACCAGGAGGGCCCAAGCTGCATTAGATCACATTCAGTGATAAGAATATTGCTCAAACCTCTGTCCTAACCCATACTGATCACCCTGCCTTGTATCATGTCTATCATACCTTCTCCTAAGCTACCTTAAGAGGTTCCTAGAAGGGAACACAGCACAATCCTCTACTTCTCACCTCCCTACTGCCTCCTCTCCATGTCTACAGACATGGTTGCAGAACGGATACATTTCTGAAATCAGCTTGTATGCCACTGCTTGTATCTGATACCTTCATCCCTTCTCAACCTAATTGTTAAAAATCTTAGTCTTCATACCCTTTCCTCAGACTTTCATTCCCTTTGCAACACTTACCTATGACTACAGTACTAACTGTTTGCCTTTTGGGACATATTCACTCACATATTTCAGCAAGGACTTGGGCTTGACTGACTTTTATTCTGGATCTAGTTCTAAACCTATTTCCTGCCTTTGGATCTCTCCAAAAAAGCTACAAACCGTTATCATTAGACAGTCTTTATTYCTTGTACTTAACATGGACTTTATTGCTCTTTATCTAGAACATCTTTCCTGTTCTTCTCTAGTTTTTATTATTCAGAAGCAATTTAAAACAGAAGGAAGAGACCTTTTTCTATCTATAGAACCTCCTGATGGCATCTGCTATTTAACTCCCTCCATCAGTCTAGCTATTCAAGTGGTTGCTCCTTCTTCCCCATCATCTTTTCTTTGTCACCAGAAGTATCTCCACCRTCTGACCCCGTGACACGACTGCAGGATTTACCTGCAAGGCCTCTTAGCTTCACTGGTTCTTTAGGCTTCCCACATGACTATAATAGTGTGTAACACTATTAGATAGTTTAATTACATGGCAAATATCATTCTCCCCAATTATGACTTTGATTTCTTCCTCCCACAATAAGTTAATAGCTGCCATCTGCCTATTAAAATACTTCAAGCAGAATATAATCTTTTGTTCCTGGCATAATTGTCCCTCTAACTCTATATGCATTTTATTCATCTCCGAAGAAAATCTGGTTTTTTAATAACACCTGATTATTTATAATGAAAATTTAGTAGGCAGCAACCCCATACAGAAAGAGCGCAGAACAGCTGAAGCCTTCAGAAGACACTCCAGTGAAACACATTAGCTTCAAGTCATTCTCCAAAAAGTTACAGGCTTCTCCTAGACTGCCTTGTCTGAGATCTACTCAGCAGAGTTAAGAAGATTTTAATTAAAATGTAAAACACAAAAAGAGGTATTAGATAAGCACCTAAAATATCCGAGCCAACATCAGCATGACAAGTTATTTCCAAATTCAACCAAAGCACAGTTACTCCAAGCAAGTTACTCAAAGGTATTTTAAAACTTTAAGATGGTTATCAGCAGCTTTCTGGCAACTGCAGACTGTGAGAACTCCTTTCATTTCACACAGGTTACAAGGCAACTTCTTTGCACAGGTKAACACAGGAACTGGCCTTTTCACTGAGCAAGCAAGGAAAGCACCAGCTCCCGTCGTCATTCCCCACTTACAAACCATCACAGAGGGTAACACTATAGAGCTCTTACTGCTCTGTACCACGGGCACTGTTCACCCTGCTTTGCACACTTATGWTTTCTAAGTTAGTTAACTGGCAGCTACTACTTTTAACTTCCAAGTGTGGCACAGGTGCTACAGAAAGTAGCACCCTCTTTGCACAGAGAAAAAGAGATAGTGTTTCACAAACCAAAGCAGAGCCCAGACAGAAACGAGGTGGTATGAATGGAAAATGAAAACAGAAAAAAAATGAGTGATTTGTCGCCCTTGCAGCTATTCTGGGTCTTTCTATCAACTGTTTGCTTATCTGAGCCTCCTGGATYTTTGTTCAGTGACTAAAACACAAAATTACCTAAGAATTGCCCATTAGATGGACAACAGACTACGTGAGAGAAGCTACTCTGTCCAGTCACAGCCACCCACATGTAACCACGGTTTCCTTTTACTTCTGTAAAACTTTATGAATTTTACTGCTATGTCACCAAGATGTTGTAACCCATCATCATCACTTGCTATAAGCACAGCAAAGGTAAAACAGGACCAGCAGGATGGGGAGCATGAGAGCCCCAGTGTCCAAGGCCTTTATCGCCATGGCAAACGTTGCCCTCAAGATGGTGTCACTTCACAGATGCCCAAAATTTCGAWTTTTTCTGCACTTTTGGTAAATACCTGCAAGAAATCCCCAATACTAAYATTATAAAACAGAGACAATGAATAGGACTGGGCACAAGAATAAGAAGATTTAGTGACGAAATGCAATCAATACTTTGATCCTTGGACCTCAAGCACATCTCAGCACCACTACCTCTGTCCGAGAGACCAAAGCAAATCAACAGCTACGCCCAAGGCTTTAGAGAAACTCAGTGTCATATCTGACACTTGAATGCAGATTTACTTAGTCCTCTCTCACTCCTTCCAGTGTACATGTAGAGAACACTGCAGTAAAAATGCCAATTTCAGACAGCAGCAGAAAGACTGCAAGAAAATAGGCAACTTTATTTTWAAAAAAAGACATTTTGACTGTGCATTTTTATGGAATCCAAATAAAATCAGATGAAAGTAGCCTGCCCAGACCTAGTACTTACTATCTCAAGGTATTTCTGATTAGTAAGAAGGATCTTATGGAGCCTTARAACACCTCCTGAAACTGAAGGCTGRCTTGTCTTGCTAAACCCAAATTGCTGGATTATCCTAAAACAAGCTACTAAAACACTAAATTCCTAAATACAGCCACGTAGAACACGCTTCAGTCACTTTGCAGTCTTCTGCCAAGCTTGCGCCACAAGCTCCACACGTTCCTGATCGGTACTGAGCCGCATCAGAAGGGCACGGGCAGCCCGATCTTTCCCCTAACACATTTGGGAGCGCTGATAGGGGGCTACTTGTGCTGCCTCACAGCAGCACCTATATAAACTGCCCAAAGAAAATGACAACATACAGGAGGAAAAAAATAGTGCAAGAATCTTAAAATATATTTTGAGGGCTGGTTTGTTCTTTTTTTCCATGTTCTGCATATTGTCATCACTGGAAAACTGGAGAAGTTGCAATGTCTTAGAAAACTGGCCCTAGATTTTAGGAGATGTGTCTTGTTACAGCTCTTCTCCAAATCTCAGACCACCACAGTTTCAGCTCTCTTATGTTGCAACGAAAGCATTTGCATTTCTTCAGCCTCAGCAAATTGAATTTCTTCCTGTGACAAGTGTCTTAAGGCTGAAAGCAGGGAAGGTTCAAAAGGGTAAAATAAAACCACGGCATTTCCTTTCCAACATTTATTTCCTTAAAATCTGATAATACTAGTGATAATTTATTCTGCGCATACATTTTCCTTCCATTTAGTATAATTGCTCTTTCATCATTCAGCCTTTTTATCTCAAGCTCTGGGCACTTTCGCTAAATATTTAAGAATTTTATCATAAATTAAAACCCTACCATTTTCACTTGACCTGATCTTCATGGGGTCCTATTAACACGGCACGTGGTACTTCCAGCATGCAGTGAAATACTGAAGCTATCACTGGCAGGTTCATTTATCCCACTATCCCCCTGACCCTCTGCAAAGCACTCTCCTGCTCCCTTCCATAGCTGGGCAAAGGGCAATGGACCTGCCTGTAACAGAGTTGATCCTGAAGCCTTCAAAGCACTAAGGCCCAGGCATAGGCTTGGGAATGTAGATGCACCTCTGGCACCAAAAGGAACCAGCAGCCAGCGCTGGGTGCACCCTTCAAATACTTCAAACTAGGTTTCACCAGTTGAGAAGGTTCCTCCAAAGACGCAACGCGAAGTTACGGGAAGGACATTGGGTAGGCAGAAGGAAGAAGAGCTTCAAAACTCCATCGTGAGAAGAAACGAGACAGGATACAACAGGGAAAGGAGGAGGTATGATCCTGTCTGAAACTAGGAAGAAAAAGAAAAGAAGATAAAGTATTGCAAAAGGAGAGAAATGGACTAAGGAATAAGAATAAGGTTGAGTTGTGGGATTCTCAGATGAAAGCCCAACAGAAGGCACCCACAGTGCTCTCAAAGCTAGGGCACAGGTCCCATTTTAAGCCAGTAACAGAAGGATGCAAGAGAAAGTCAGTTTGGCTGTGCCTGGGTCCAAAGCGAGCATCGGGACAGGAACACACAGCCTGGAGCTTCCCATCTTGCAGGCAAAAACACTGTGTTTCCAGGGTGTTTCATTTTAGAAGTGACTGACAGTCATAGGAAGAAAACAAGTATGTTCTTAAGAATTTTTTTTATCCCCTAGCCTAAGTACAGCTGAACTGTGTGTTCACAGGATCCACTATATGATAATTCAGTGGGAAATGTAATAAAAAACAAAAGCAGTCAGAGACTTAAGGATTACAACTTATGTAAATTGCAATTTATGAGGTTTCTTACACATATAAACTTGTCAACATGGAACACACCGTTATTCCCTTACAAAAGGATTTGAACATTAATTACTATTATTTTTCATCTGGAAGTCTGCCTTGCCTAGTTAGCACTGAATGCCACACAACCATACTTACATATAATAATAATAATTCCATTTCAGCCCATGAAATCTCYGTACTGCTTCAGGTTAAAATACCTGAGCATTTAGCTTGCCCAGTCTTTGGGCATGGAGAGAGGTCTGCACGCAGCGCCTTGCAAAAAAGCGCTCCTTGTGTTAGCTATGGCCTCTAGGCAGTACCATGAGGCAGGTAATTACACATAACAGCTTAGTTTTATTTTATTTTTTACAGTCACAGAAAGATTTATAAAGCTGATTCATGCTGCTCTGCAAAGATGCTGACAAAATTATTTTTCTGCTCTGAAGAAATCTCCATTTTATATTTGCAGGGGTGTATTTCTTGAACATGCACATGCACTTGATCTACTAAGGCACAGCATCCCTTCAGGACAATCTAAAACAGCACAAAAAAACATAATTATGTCAGAAAGTCCCTTTGAAGAAAATCTTCAAAGTGTTAAATAATGAGCAACTTGACAGTGCTCTCAAATTTAGAGCTTTTACCTTCTCTTTTCACAGAAAAAGGCAATCCCTGAGCAGAACACACTGGAACAAACTACTCAGGATTTATTTCTCTGTGGGCATCTAAAGTTTCCTTAGAAGCAATTGATAAACTCATTAAAATGTATACACATTTCTCCTGCTGCTTAAGCAGATACTTGAACTCAACAGATTTTTTTCTTCCCCAAAGCAAATTGCTACTGTTTTGTTAGTAACCTTGTATGACTATGTTCTGCAAATTACATAGCAGGACAGAAAAAATCAGATTTCTCGCCAGTTCCCTAATGTGCTTAATTGAATGCAACTGCACGAGCCACTCTCAGGTTCAATTCTTTTTGCCAGCAAGGCTCCATAGCTGCTGTAACAGGCACYGAGTTAAATCTAGAAGAAGAGGGGCACATTTTGGAACAGAAGTTTCGTGACATGCAAATACCACGACGCTTTTAGCTCTCCCTGCTAGTGCTTTAAAAGATTATTGTTGTTAAGAAATGGGAGACTGTTCTGAGGAGCTTTAGAGACAAAACACACAGATGAGAAAGGGAAAAAAGAACATTTACAAAATGAGGATAGCCTTGAAGAGCCCATATTTGTCTGTCAACTAGGTAGGATAAGTTTAGGACTACAAAGGAAAGGGAAAAAAAGAAAGGAAAAAGCTTCTGTACTGGATGCAGGAAAACGAAGCACTAAGAAACCCTCATGAGATAAAACTAACACAATACAAAATATTCTCATTAGGCAACAGACACTCACTCAGAAGAGGAATGGATTAACGAAAAAAATCTTCCTACGTCAGTAACACCGCTAGAAAGACTCAGTAAAAAAGTTGCTGACCAAAACACCGACAGGCAAAACCCACCCCTGGCTGTGCTGAACGTACACTGATCATTCACCTGAGGATCACGGAGCGGGAGTCACTGACCTGGGCACAGCGCCTTACCCCGCGGACCAGACCCAGGATCACCAGTTTGGCACAGCAAGAGGGACCCGGTCCTTCCCCACGCGCACCTGCTTTCAGCACGCAGGTGCCTCCTCCTTACCTCTGTTTATCTTACAGACAAGAGAGTGTTTGCTAACCACGCTGCTTTCCAAGAGGTAGTTTTCCACCTGCTGCCTTGTCAAATAAGTAGTTTGACCGCCCGCTCAGCGGTCTGGGCTTGCGGGTGCAGCCGGAGGGTCCTCAGCCCCCAGAAAACAGAAGCAGAGCTGAAGGGCGAGGGAGACCTGCGTGGTTAAACACCTTGTGCTGGCCCCAAGGCCCCCTAAACCCGGCAGGAAAAGTTTATTCCGCGCTCTGGCGGGTCAGTTAATTGCACCCAGGGAGAGCCGAGGCGCTCCGGTACCCGGAGCGCGAGCGGCGGCCCGCGATCCATAGAAGAACGCCACCACTCAGCCCTAGCAGCTGCAGYGTAAGAAGCGCTCCGCTCGCCTCGCCTAAGGACGGCTGCGCTTGCAAAGCCGCGGGAATGTTTTAGCCGCCCCATTTTAAGCGCTCGGGGCACCGCGGGCTGCGCCCGGTGCCGAGGGACAGCGCCGGGCGCCTCGTCCCGCTCCGCTCCCGTCCCGCTCCGYTCCCGTCCCGCCGGGACTCACCCTGTGCCTGCGCCTCCATGGCGCGCGGCGCTGCGCGGAGCCGCCGCCGCTGCCGCCCCGCACGGAGCAACGGGCGCGGAGAGGCGGCGCGCGGAGACACCGCCCGTCCGTCCGCCCGCCCGCCCTCCGCCTCGCGGCGCCCCCTGCCGGCCCCGGCCCTGGCGCCGCCTCGGCCGCGGGGAGGAGGCGGCCGGGCAGGGACSGCCGCAGCGCCCCGGCCGCGCGCGGGGCCGGCGTTAACCTTGCGGAGACATCTTGAACGTCCCGAGCCTCCCACCCCATGCCGGGSACATCTTCGTTTCCAACAGGGCTCTGCAGCGAGGCCGCCCTGCGGCACCTGGCGAGAGGGTCCAAGGCCAAAAGGGCCCTTGTCCCCTCAGAGAGGTCCCAGAGGGGCCAGCGGGCACCTGGCCCCTTCTTGCCCATGGCCACTCTCTCCCCTGGCCARCACCTGGATAACATTGGAGGACATGGGCGACGAGTCGTCCTCAGGGCAGATTTACTCCAAGTTGTGCTAATGCCAACCTCATCTCCACACTTGGCTGAGTGGACCTCACTGYGTGGTCGCTGCGTTACTGCCCCTGGTTCACTTGGTTTGCAAAAGGAGCCAGAACCGTCATTTTGGCAGTAGCACATCAACTGCGACCGGCTCTCCCTATATTTGCCAGTTGGCCAATATACCATACTTCATCCATATATATCATATATTTTCCGAATTCTCTATGCCTCAGGGCATGTTGAGGACATGTAGCTTCATGGAACAGCAAAAACAGCAGTGCCAGAGGGCTGACCAGGGCTGTATCGCATTTGTTTTTGAACCTCTACAACGCAGTAATATTTTGGTTGAAGAAGAAACAAGCCAAAAGAAAATGCTTATATACTAAAGTTAAAGAGAAAAGAACATTTATAGCTACAGAACCATTTTTTTTTTAACCTTAAAATGCTGTAGAACATTGCAAAGGATAAACTTAATATTCAACTTTGCTTTCTTTAAAAACAAACTCAAAAATTATATTCAAGTTTATATCCAAGTTGGCCTTAATTTATATCCATCTATAATGTATTAATAGGCACATGCTGGTGGTTTTGAATTCGAATTATCCAAAAAAACCCGATTTTTTTCCAAGGCAAGCATGTCTTCATTGTGCTTTGATATCTCTTTGAGGTAGARTTTACCATTTGCAAAAGCGTAACCGAGGCTGTCAGAAGAATGAATTTCTGTACTGCTATCAGTTCAGATAAAGAGATGTTTTACTGAGGTGAAGTCTGAGCTCAGAAATGCCATAAACTTTTACATTAAAAAACCCAGGCCCCCAAGTAGGGCCATAAATGTGTAAAACAACTGAGAAGTTTCTTCATGCAGGTGAAAATAGTTTAATTAGAACATGGACTTTTTGGCAAATATAAGCAGAGATGTTAAAATAGTCTAAGCAGGTTCCGTCATGTGTGATGGAAACAGAATGGAATGCCTAGTCTATTAACAACACTGTTTATGCAGAAGCTTAATTAAATGTCTTCAAGACATATGCTGTTCAAATTATTGAAGAAATAGTATGTTTTAATAATTTTTTGAAGCACTGTATTGGATTTATTCTTTCATTCAGATATTTTGCTTATTTTTCCACACCAGAAGGAAGGAAAACGTTCCTTTGTAAGGAAAACCCAAGTACTACCATATCYAGTGAGTGCTGGCAATCAACAAAACTAGTTCTACATTTAAGAGATCCTTAAATATGTTYAATGAAACAAACCTATAATCTTCATGAGAACCATAGTGACATGTTTGTATCATGAAATACATATTCATTTCATGGCATACTGCACAGAAATCAGCCAAGTTAATATTTAGTATAATATGCAATTAGGAAATCAGCATTGGAAAAATAAATGTGATAAGAAAATTAATATCCCCCTGAAATTATGTCATTTGATACAAAAGTAAACAATTCATTTTCTAGCTGCCCATTTTAATGTTGCTTTGAGCGTAACACTGATTTGGTGAGTTTCTAACTGAACTTTCCATTCTGCCTCTTCCGTTGGAGGAGACCAACATAATTCAGACTTAGTTTTGTCTTGATTCAAAGGGGAGATTTCAAAATGTTGATTAAATTGCAAAAATAAAATTGCTGCCTGAGAAAACTCATTGTCTCCCTGATCATGCAGGAACTACAGACTTTTTCTTTAAGAGGTCAGATAGAATAAAAGGTTATATTTTTGAATTGTTTTGAAATTCATATTTGTTACTGATGGCACTATTTTTTCACAACACTAGAATAAAACACAGAAAATGAGTTTATTATACAAGCTGATGCCATTACACAGGCATTTTTTTCTCATCTAAGACTAACAAGACACTATTCAATCTAGTGACAGASTTCACTGGACCTGTCTATGCTTGTAGTAACCACATGTAATTTGCAGATAGAGATTAAAGGCAGGACTCTGCATGATGCTGAACATGCTAAGCTCTTACTAACTTCSCCTGGAAAATAAGAATAATTGTGCTGAATGATTCACATCAATGTAAACAATTTAAAAAACATGAAATACTACTGCAAATTGCTGGTCTGTCAGGTCGAGTTATAATTTAGTAGGATAAACTGCAACAAATGCATATATACAGTTCATAAGAAAAATGCCAGGAYGCAATGAATGCAATATTAAATTTGTGATTAAAAATTAGATCTCCCGGCAAATAGGTTAAAGCTTTCTAGTCACATGCCTTGGTTGGAAAGGCCAAAGAGATGCAAAGGTTTTTTTTTTTTTTCAGTAAGAAGTTAGAAAAACAGAATGTCATTCTTTCGGAGGATACATTACTATTTATTTTCTTTCATCTAGAAATCCACCAGTTCTGTGTTAAATATCCAATATTTAACATAATACGAGTGCCATTTTTTTTCCATGAAATACTGAAAATGAATACAGAATGTACACTATTATTTCAGGGGCTTATTTTGCTTAGTTTTTAGTAAGTTCCTTTACTTTGTGTTTCTTATGTATACCTAATGTTTAAGGCAATCTTGCAATATAATCATGCAAAGTGTGAAATGTCTATGTTACATGCACAGTGACAAGTTGTTATTTTGACTTTAAACTTTCYGGACAAAGACTTCAGTCTCTGTTTTCATATAGTGACTGTAGGGGTTTAAAGGTACTGGAGCAACAGAAAAAATATTACTAATATAAATTATGCAATTTTATTATTAGAGGATAGCGTTACCATCCCTATATGTTTCTGAACAGTAAGCAGTGCTTTCAACATCATTTTTCCACGAGGGGCTTGAATCAGAGCAAATGYGTGAATCTCTGCCAAAAGCATTCCCAAAACTCTTGAAGGAAGCCTGCAAAGGGAATACGTTGAATCATCCTATGACGTTTTCATCCACTTCAAAGAAAGTTAAATATACATCGCACTGATTTTCCTCTAAGACTCCCTGCTTTATCATGTAGGTTAGATAAAGCAAAGCACATTACCCTGTTTTGTAAATTAGATAGAGGTTCTGTCAACAAAGGTCTATAATTCTCTGTAGTTCAGTGTTAGCCTCATCGTCTTCACCTAGCATAGCTTTCAGTTATCTACTCAACTGCAATCTRTAGCAACATTTAAGCCAAAGTTCGCTTCCTTTCTCCAAAATATCAACCTGGTAGAGTAAGAACCCATCATACACAAGGTAAAGAAGCAGATTTATCTCTGTTATTTGACATCTATTAAATCTATGTTATATATACATAGATTTCCATAMAAGCTCCCTTAATACTTTCCAAGCCTGTGTTTGAATTGATAAATGTTACCTGTCTGTAGTAAAACCTTACTCTTGGTGATATTCTTAGGCTGTGCCTTCACTTACGCTTTTCTCTTCCTGACAGATCTCTACTCTTCTGTATTAGTGTTAAAGCTGTTCAAAATTCTAGTTATTTTGAGRATGTTAATGAAACTTTGAATGGCTCAGTAAAAGTCCTTTCTATATTTCTAACAATGGCAGGTACCCAAATATAAGCTATACATTAAACCCACAGTGTTTTCCATAATTTGGAAACRGCAGAAGGAAGAAGGGGCAAATAAAGGAGAAAAGAAGAGGAAATTATAACTTACACTGTAGTTAAGCATAACTGTGTTTCTCTGAGGTACTGTGTCAGTGTGGGTCCCATGCTAGGTGGACATATGCTTTTGTCAGAGGAGACCTGAATCTTTGAAAGAGCCTTTGGCACAGGCAATCTTAATTCATGTTCAACCCTGCCRGAGGGAATAGCGTTATCTTTACACTTCTTTGCTAACTTGTGGTCTCAAATTAAGGATGATTTTGAAAAAAACTTCGTAGAGAATTAATTGCAGGATTTYTACACATCAAAAATTGTTCTTTAGTTTATATTCTTCTAGGCCATCCTTCAATAATTTATCATACATTTAAATGAACAAATGTTTTTCCTTCGTCTAAAATATGGGCTTAGATAACCTTCCTCTTCAGTCAGCTCTGGATGACAGGGCTTTTTCATATGGAGCATGGGATGGAGAAGGCTTAGCTGACATGTACCACTGAGACAAATTTACCATTTCTAAAGAGAATGAGACTGTCACAAAGTAGGTGAGGGTAGAATATACCATTTGACAGAGTTGCAGTACAGAGTGGCCAGGGAGAATACTATTTTTGAAAAGGGGGAAAAAAAGGATTAAAGTAGTTCAAGGAGGAAAGGAAGTGAAGCAAGGTTTTGAAAAAAGCTATATCATTGCCACAGAAAGTTGGAGAATACTAAAGGACAGCTATAACTCTTCCAGTGCTTATATCTGTTTGTATTTGTGTGCCCAAAATTACCCTAGAGTGCAAGCACTGACTGGTCATTGTATTGCCAGATGCTTCCATTACCTTTCCATCTTCATCACAGAATGAAACGTAACACGTCTTTCAAGGGACATCTTCACTTTAGAAATGGGAAAATGCAGTGCAGGGATACCAAGTAACTTAGTCAATGGTTAAAGGGAAAGGCTGGGCAAAGCGAGCTCTTAACACGAATCACAGCTCTCAGACCTTCCTGGAATTTTCCAGGAAAAGCAAATTAAAAGGCGGCCAACTGATCCGATGGGCAGATGACAGCCAGTCCACTTCAGGCTGGGAGTTTGAAACCTGGGCAGTAGGTTTTTGCAATGCATCCAGCAACTGCTGTAACTCAGAGATCTTGGCCAGACTGAATCCTTTTCTTTCTATTTTATATTTGAGGCAGTGCCATGGAAAACATAGGAGCTGTGAGGCTTCAAAGAGTTGGGAACCCACTCACTACAGACAAGTTAAATGAAAAATAAACAGAAAGGGCCATTCATAAAAACGTTGATAAATTTGCCTAAAGTCTCAAAAGAGATCAAGGTTACAGCAGTTTGAATAGATAGCTTTATTTTTTGAAGCGTTTTTAATTTAGATTTGAAAATGATGGCTTTAAAAGATCTTTGTTTTGGGGAATAAGTCAGTTTTGTGTTTCTCAGTTCACTGAGTTTGCTCTGTCTACCCCACATATAGAAAGTCCTTGTACCTTCCTTCTCAGAAATTGCTCCTCTTTGAACCAAAGGAAATGAAGAAAGACTGTTCCTGAGGTAATCCTTCAGAAAGAAATTTGGTAACATTCCCTATGACACATTTTTCCCATATAAGCTCCTAAGAAACTTCTTTTTAGTAGGCAAAGATGTGTACATAAATGCGCATATAAAGTTGGATGTATAAGCACACACAATATTTAAAAATAAAAAGGGATTGAAAACTCAATACTTTAAATTGCTTAACAGATCAAGGGAATTTAAGAATTCTCATGAAATCAGCAGATGCTCTAAACTGAATCAGATGTTCTGAAATAAATGTTCTTACAATTTTTGAAAATGATCACTGTGTAAAAATGAAATATGAAATGATATTGCAATGAAAAAGCAACAGCTTGTTCATCTGTGCTAACTTAGCATGGCAAAGCTTTCTGAGTGAGGTCCACTACTCTGTCACTCTCTCACTCTTGTAGGTTTCAATTGCTTGCTCCAAAAGTTGGGAATGTAGCATGCCATTCTAGTTAAGGATGATTTATAATCATCCATCATTTCATTCTTAAGAAATGATCTGTCAGGATGGCCTCCTCTCGCCATTTGTGATGAAGAAAGCTCATCTCACTTTTGGACAACAACAAAAGCACCTTTGGACAACAACAAAAGCACCACATAAAAAAAGGTCACAAATTATTAAAAAATGCTTCTATGGAAGATGATCAAGCTGTATGATTTTAAAGATGTATGTTACAACATTATGGGAAACTGGTGAGATCTGAATATTAGACACTTCATACAACTTCTGAATTTCTATATAGTCTATTCAAAAACAGATTTTTTCAGAAAACCTCACAGACCAAATTTATTAAAATCAACAAATATTTTTATCACATTATAAGAAGCTATCATTGAGAATAAAATTTTAAGAGTGAGATTAACTCATTACAAAAGCACATCTTGCTTGTAGGAGGTATCCTRCTGAAAGAGTTATTGTATAATGCTTAGGTACATGCTCTACTAAGCTGTCAAGGAAATTTAGGAATGCTCAAAAATGTAAAGATACATACTAGTACTTTAAGTCTTTTGGGTGGATTATATATCTTAGGAAGCTGGTGAAGACACCTACAAATCTCAGACATAAACAGTAAATATGAAAAAGAAAAGAATGCTACACTGTGATATTTGTAAAACACTAAAGGGATTCAGGGGAATTCCCTTAAAATTCAAGGGAATTTTAAAACATTAAATCATTAAATCATCAGTAAAATCTACATTTTGTCATTGATATGATTCAGTCTAAACTTCCCTTTCAAAGTGATCATTACCTTAATCTGTTTCTATCAGGAATAAAGAAAACTATCCTCAAGATAAGTGTATTAAAAAACGCCAAGATGGAATAGGTTTCCCGAACAGTATTCAGTTGAGTTTTACATATCTCCAGAGACAGAGGTTCCACAACCTCCCTGGAAACCCAGTCTATTGCCCAATTACTCTTATAGTGAATAATAATAATAATAATAATAATAATAATAATAATGATAATAATAATAATAATGGTGTTTCTTAAGTAGAACGTTCTATATTTCAATTACCTCTTGTCCTATCACTGGGCACCACTGACAGTCTTTCTCTATTTTCTTTACTCACTGTGTCAGATATTTATACACATTGATAAGATTCCCCACTCCAGTCTTTCTTCTCTCCAGGCTGCATAATTCCAGCTCTCTCATCCTCTGCTCCTGTGACAGTTGCTCAAGTCCCTTAATCATCTTTGTAGCCCTACGTTGGACTCTGTCCAGGAGCTCCATGTCCMTCTTGTACTCTGGAGCCCAGAACTGGACACTGTACTCTAGGCGCGGCCTCCCTRAGGCTGTGTAGGGGAGGAATCTCCTCCCTCAACCTGCTCACACTTTTCCCAATGAGTCCCAGGATACCATTGACCTTCTTGACCTCAACTGCATAGCACTGACTCATGTCCAACTTGTTGCCCATGAAGACTCCCAGGTCCTTCTCCATGGAGCTGCTTTCCAGCAGGTCAGCTCTTGCCCTGTACTTCTGGATGGGTTTATTCCTCCCTGGGGGCAGGACGCTGCATTTGTCTTGGTTGAGCTTTGTGAGGTTCCTCTCTGCACATCTCTCCAGCCTGGTGAGGTCCCTCTGAGTGACAGCACAGCCCTCCAGTGCATCAGCCCCTGCTCCCAGTTTTGTATCATCAGCAAAGTTGCTGAGGGTCCACATGGACCCTTCATCCAGGTCATTAATGAAAGTGCCCATATTGACCATTGGGGTACACTACGAGTGACTGGCCTCCAATATAAGACCTTGTGCCACTGACCGCAGACCTCTGACCCTGGAAGTTCAGCCAGTTTTCAGTCTACCTCGCTGTCCAATTATTTTGCTGTCACATCAACCTTGCTGTCAAATAAACTCAGTTTTGAAGAATACTACAAAATAATGTTTTATTAAGAAAGTCTAGTTGGTAACTCTGTATTATAACAGAATTCAAATTTAGTGGTACAAACCCAATCTCAGACACAAATGAAACGATCATGAGAGATCCAATGCAATTTAACACAAACTTAACTCATGCAGTTACTTGTATATTCTTAAAATGTTCTCTTTATATCCGAAGAGTAAGTAGCTAACCCAAGCAATTTATTTTCCACATGAAGCTGAGAAATAGAATTCATGATTGAGGTTGTTTAGACTCTTTATTGGTTTGGAAATTGTTCATCTATGTTCATCTCTTATTCATCAAGCGTTCATCGTTTACTGAGAAACTGGTGCAGAGGCTATGGTTGGGAAGCACTTTAAATCAACCTCTGAGAGAAGTTCCCGCTTTGAAAAGCTCTTGATACTGATGGAAGACCTAACACATTTATTACACATTTATTATTATTGCTGTTTTAATGTATTTCCTGCCCATTTCTGTGGCTAAAATCCTGCATTCCCAGAGTGAAGTAATCCCATGACTGTGAGGGAGCGAAACAGCCTGCAAATATTCCTGTTTATCTTCTAGATCACCGAACCAAAATGGAATTCTTTAACAAATAACAGAACTATAACTGATGAAAGATAAAGATCAAATATAATCTCTATTCTATGTTCTGGCTTAAAGATTCACTTATAATCATGATGCAAACATACGAATCATATTTCACTAAACACTAGAAGATTTTTTTAAATTTTGCAGCTTATGCAAAACACTTATTGATTCTTCTTAAAAAAATCATAGTCATCAAAATAGGGTAGTACCATTTTTGATCTTAAAAAAAAACCAAAAAACCCACTAACCTTCCTGAGTTATTTTTAAAAARTAATCAATGCAGGTCCATCACTTGTTAATTAAATGAGCCCATGTATTGATCTATTAAAGAAAAGAAGCACCTTGGACAACCTCTTCTATTCTGATGCCTGTCTTGACCAGAGAGAASTCCCCTGCGAGGGAGGAAGGTCACCAGAACTGCCAGCAACCCACCAGGCTCCTCAGCAYGCCTTCAAAGAGTGGAGTCAAATGGTTAAGCTTAATGGTCAGAGTGAATTCGGCAACCCTAAKAGTGGTAACTGATGGCGGAAAATAGAAAAATCCCATGGCCTCAGGTATCCCAGCTCCCATAAACCAAATCACCAGGTTTTGGGTGTTATCTGCACTTGCACCATTACTGAGCTTTAAGAAAATTTCCCTTCCATGTCATGCATAGCCATCGGCAATCTCAGACGCTGTCGTCTCTTTTCTGAAAGTTTCAGCTCTGCTGCTGTTTGTTTTTCTGCATATTGTTTTAGCTTACAGAAAATAACACCAGCACGACAGCTTATTTTCCAGATACCTGTAAACCACACCACTAATTCAGGATGCCAGTACTCTAGTATAAAAGGTAGTTYGCATATTGAAAATCTGTTCTATGCTCTGATTCCATCTTTCACTTAATCATGAGCATCTAAAAACAGAATAAAGCTCCAATGGTGCTATGTTTTGACCTAATAAGTAAATATAACTGAAATCACAAACCACGTCTTCCTTTTTGGCATGTCTGCGGGCTTTTCAGCTTCTCTTAAAGTGATCAGCTTACTTGTTAAACCATTTTTTTTTCTTCCCCGTGGGGCACTAGGAGGTGACACCACCACATGCTCCCTTGGCACTGAAAATCCCAAATTCATGGGGCTACAAGACTAGCGCGGTTCAAGCAGAGGGATGTGTGGTCTTCGAAACACAGTCCTCCTGCTGGCCTGAAATGCCACATGCCACTATTCTGCTCGCAAGAGGTTTCCAAMGCAGACATGAAAAGCAGCTTGTCTTTTGGCGCGGTCAGCCCATGCTGCAGCTCACATGGCCGCAGGCCGCAGCRCACGGAGAGCACCAGCGAGTAAGGTGCGAGTAAAGTAACGCGAGCTCAGGGGCAGGACACCTCCGAGTGTCACCCTGGYGCCTTGGCTCCTCTTTTGGACGTGTCTGGGGTGCGTGGAGCTCGCCCACCTCTGTGTGAGGAGAGCTGCTGCCTCGTCCCAGGTCCGTCCCCTGCCGACAGCCAGGCCTGCTGCAACGCGCGCTCGTCTCCATTAAGCGCTGAATTGTGGAGGGTGGCAGCGCACACGACCACCAGTCATTCCGTTACGACAAGTGTCTGAGGCCTSTACAAGGGAATGAACCCCACAAAAGAATTATACAAAGGATCATTTTTTATATATCCTTTCTGAAGACCTTGAAARTTACACACATATCAGAACTGTTCCATCTGGCAGAATGAGGTAAATCTGACCTTTGCCTGAAAGAMTGCACAGCCTGAGCTTAGTCCAA
This sequence comes from Nothoprocta perdicaria, assembly GCF_003342845.1. Classification (NCBI taxonomy): domain Eukaryota; kingdom Metazoa; phylum Chordata; class Aves; order Tinamiformes; family Tinamidae; genus Nothoprocta; species Nothoprocta perdicaria. The sequence goes on along the minus strand of NW_020454350.1, from coordinate 1,908,048 downwards.
TGCTATCCTAAAATCAGTTCTATAACGTATGTATTTATTAATAATAAAATTCAGCAAAAGATACTGTTCTTGTCTTTGTCCCAGTGTTCTTTGAAATATATCTACTGCTTTATTCTATAATACTTCTAAAAGAGATACCCTTGCAGGCTGTGGTCTTAATTAGTCATTACAAAGTACCTTTTATTATGGATTACATCCTTTGCATTGCTATTCAAGATTCCAGCATCTGACACCAAGGCAAATTGAGAGAGGGTTTTTGTGTACCTCTACCTATTTTTAGAAGCGTCAACCTTTCTAATGAACAAAGGGACTGACAACTTAATTAATCATAGGTTTATTTGCATTTTTGCTCCTTTATTTTATACTACTCTGGATTTTATCTGTTTAATAAGAAGCTATCTTGGGCTTTAATTCTATTGCAACTGCATTTGCTATCCAAAGAAAAAAGAMTATATACATATTAAAACAGTTTTCACTTCATGATTTACCAAAAAGRAAAAGCAAGAAGGTTTTGTCTTATAAACTTGTATGACATCAAGCACATACTATTATATTAATGTTGGGCTATAGTCCTGGTCTTTGCCACCAGATTAATGAAAGTCCTCTCCCTGTCTTTTCTATAGCATTCTCCATCTTCAGCCTAACTTTGCATGTGTCTCTCTGAACAGATTTTCCTTTCCTGACACTGATCTATTGTAGTCAAGTGCATCAGTTACTTAAAAGGACAACTTTCAGTTGACTTTTTTTTTTTTTGTTTTGTTTTTTTTGCATGTAATTTCTTAACTTTTGATCAAGTTGTCACTCAAGATCCTTCCAATTTTTCCTGCCTCTCTTTGAAACTGCAGGGGATATATGGAGAGCATTATGTTATAAGTTATGGACTTAGTAAGATACTGAGCTCTGTAGCTTCCAAAGAGCTTACAGGAGTTTGCATACACTCTCTGCCTCACATTACCAGAATCCTAGACTTAGTTGGCACCGATTTCCAACAAAGAGTAGAGATTTAAGWTTTCCTCTGAGGAGTAGATTTAAAGAACAGGAATCTAAACTGTCACAGTAATTCTTTTCTGATCTGATAAGCCAAACTCCATCGTCAGCAAAGTGTATAAATGTTTTCTGTGTCAGGTATTTCTTCTCAGATAAACATGAGGAGTCAATCAAAACAAATGCTTTGAGTTATTCAGTGATAACAGCGCAAATACCTCTGACTGTGCTATGAGGATTTCCCATTCACTGTTACTCAGGTTGGTTTGTTGCTCTTCTAATTCCTGCCAGGCACAAAGTATTTGCATTTCCTTCCGAGAGATCTTTCCGTCTCTCTGCCTCTTCCTTCGCATCGCTTGTGTCATCTCCTCCAGTAAAGTCACTAGACTGCATTTCTAAATAGTAAAAAGAATATCTTAATGGAAGCGAGTTTCTTTTTTCTTTCTTTTCTCTTGCCCAAAAGGTCTTTTCTATTCGTATTTGATAAGCACACACTGGTAAAATTACAAACATTTATGTAACAAACAGCCAGGATAATTATAGATCATTTTACCCCACAGGTAGGTCAATTATTTCTTTAATCAAGTTATGCATACATTAATTGCTGTCTGTAGCTAGTCTGGTGCTAATTGAAGTGATGCATGATTACTGCATAATTTAAAAATCTCTTCAGATTGCAGAACTGGGTTTGGCCTAGCGAGCAACTGTGCTGCTGTTACAGTTTCTGAGCCAAATTAATTAYATTGTCTTGAATCCCATATTCCATTTCTACTTGCTTTGTCTGCTTATGATTATCTCCTTTGCAAGCTCCCTTTTCCATGGGTAAGCAGGAACAGAGCTTTCCTCATTCAAGCRCATTTCACTAGGGAAAAGCCAAGCAAGAGCAATGATCATGCAGATTACTAGTTCTGATCCTCTTTTACRGATCTTGCATTTTTAAGGCATCACAAAGAACGCAGAATAATAGGAAAGTCTATATACCATCTTTTATCCTGAAATGAATGTTATTGCCATGTTCATTTCATTTAAAAACATAAATCTCAGTATTTTAGACTGAAAAATATCGATTCTTCATAGTGAGTGCTATGACATATTTCAGCTTGACCAAGTTAGATTTGCTAGAAATACAAGCATTTAAATCGGATGCTTTTCATGAGAAAAAAACTCAGAAATTTATTCAAATAACCTCAGGGAAACATATTCAAAACTGAGTAAACAGAACTGGCATTAGTTCTTAAAGCATATTTGTAATATGGAGCATATGGAACTATACATACTTTTTTGTTGTTGTTTTTGTTTTTCTTTTTTGTTTTTGTTTTAAATCATTGCCATGACTGTTGTGCCACCTAAGCAGTACACCGTTCTACCACTTGATGGTGCCAAAAGTTTTGTAACTTTTATAACCAAAGCTATAAAAGCACACTCTAAAAACAAATGGTCTTCTGAAACACATTTTAAAGTTTGAAGCTTGAATCTTATTTCATTTTTATGGAAGCCTACATTTATCACAAGATATCAGGAATATTTGAAGACTAGATATCATAGTTCACCTGCCATAACTTCAGCATTAAAAATTGTTACAAGTGTTGGTGTCTGCCCAGGATTCATCTCCGCCTCCCAAATTCTCACCCCTTGGTATCAATATCTGGTAGGCAGTGGCAGTAGGACACGTACCTCTGATGTGCTCCTCTGCACTTCCCTGCCAGTGTGAGTGTCTGCTTCCCAAGGATCAGCACCGTGTCCTTGCCGTTGCTTGTTCCTGCATCCAGGATGAAGCTAACAAAGTGATGCTCCTGAAGGGCAAGGCTCATTTGCCAGGAGCARGAAGCTGGCAACATCCATGCTAGTCTGTGCAGCAGTGGGAGCAGAGTTGGGAACAAGACAGGAACAAGGTTTTTCAGTCCTAAGGAAGGAGCCTTGTGGATAACGGCACTTAGGGTAAGGGACATCTATRTGCCTCAGCAACGTGTCTGTAGTCATCTTTACTTCCAGTGTGGTTSTGATCAGGGCGAGATGGTGGAACCACAAAATCATGTTAAAAATGGCAATAACTTACACAACTTCAGCAGTATTTTCAAAACTATATTGGTGCAATAATCTCACTACTACTAGGCMTGCCACATCTACCTTCTATTTTTATATAGCTATCCTTCTTCACACAGATCTATTAATCACACAGATTGATTATTCATATTAAAATGTACCTGTTCTTAGCCACTGCTTAGTGCAAAGAGCTGGAGGACTCAAGCCTGTCAGACMGAAATTAGAATCAAACTGGAAAATCACTCCACTGCTCCCCAAATTCCCACATGCTTTTCTCAAAGCAGTTTTCCTGGTAACAGATCTTGCCTTTAACTGTTTAGTCAGTTCCTGTTTTTCTGCTATGGTGCTGAAAGTCACACATAAGCCACACATTAAAAAGCACAATGTGTAAGACTTTTCTATTCTGCCTGTCGTTTGAARGAACATTACTGTCTGCTCTGTGGAAGATCTCAACCATTACAGCTTTCCTAGCCAGTCCTGCCCTTAGCACCCTCCTGTGCTGGTTCAGGCCAGCAGTGTCCATGGATCTCTGACACATAAGCTGCTGTCCTTAACTAATAAGTAGATCTGACCTGATCCTAGGTCACCTGTGGAAAGGATTTATGTGCAAGCACCCTTCTTAGTACATGCATATACAGTTGGATACAGCACTGCTGCTGCTTAAAAATGTGTGTGAGGATTAACAGAACTACATAGGCACTGACTGCTGTCAGAGGAACAGGACTTAAAAACAATAGTTCAGTAATTAAAAAGATACTGGTTATGCACACACAATATGTATTTAATAGCTCATTTTAATCCAATAATGTAATACTGCAACATGAAATAGTGCATATATATATATAAAACAACATAAGAGGTAAATTATAACTGCATACCACTTTGTTAATAAACTRTTTTAGATAATCATGTCTCTCCATCTCAGAGTTTTGTTGTCTGTATATCCACAGTGTCAAGTAGCAGGCCAGAAGTTCTATTAGTTAACTTCCTAGTGGAGGTGATGAAAATGTCATACAAGGTATTTTCCTTCTGGAAAAAAAAGTATTCTGTTACTCTAAGGCTTCATAAAAATCCGCGTGTAGTTGAAAGGGGAACATTTTGAATTATTTAGTAAAACATTGGTTATCCTTGTCAGAAAGAGGCAAAGGGGGTTCAGAAACTGATTGATTGTACAAGATCACCAGAAATGGGAAAAAATGACTGGGAAGGACACATGCCCTCTTTCATCTGAGCACATATCAGTATTTTAGTGGTTGTCAGAGGGAAGAAATTTCTTCTTGTCAATTTATTCAGCATCTGCTCACTATAGTTTCGTGCAGCTTCCTTTGAAGCAGCAATCTAGAGGGCTCCTCACTGCTGGAGACAAGATACTAAAATAGAAAGAGTAATTGCTTTAACCTACAACAGCTATTCTTCTGATCCTAATACGAGGAGAGAGGGCATACCTACAGAGAAGAAAAAAAAAAAAGTTACACTTCAGGAGACATGGAGTAACATCTCTATTGAAAAAATAGTGTTGTAGCTGGTTGTCCTCGTTCCACTAATGACAATAAAAAATTGAGGCACTATCCTGCCTCACGTCTTTCACTGTGTTAAGCATCCAGTCCAGATCTCAACCCAGTACAGACTAAGTAGAGTTCAGAAATGGGATCTTGATGTTACAGCAAATATTTTCAAAGAATTTTAATTTAATTGGACACATTATACAGCCTCTAAATGAGAAATCAGAGTTGCCTTTTCCACTCTGTTCTGCCTGTGTTGTCCTTACCCCTATAGTTTCATGTGAAATAGAGATATATTGCTATTGAAAGGTAGAAAAGAAGTGAGCTATGAATMACCAAAAATTAGAAGCATGTATGATACTCTTTGATAGTATTTATGATAGGTGAAGTGTTTACAAAAAACTAAGCAGTCTGCTTCTGAAATTTTGCCAAATTGCAAGGTACAGAGGAAGAGAGAAAAAAATGCACCTGTTGATACTGAAAAAATAATTCCTATCTTCAACCCTTATATCAATATTAATATGTTCTCTTTTGTTCTGCAGAATACTTAAAACAAATGTACCCTTGATTTAGTTCTAAACGCTTCRGACTGTAATGCCTAGAAGAAAATATTAAGGATATTTTCTGGCCAAAGTATCATCCATCTCCAGCTATTTCCATGCATAGAGTGTCAGCTACCTGACTGTCTCTCAGGTCAGACTAATGAATCTTTAMAAAAAGCAAACCTCTATAAATGCCTTCAGATGCAAACTTGCATGCTTACTGTTGATACCATTCTACACAGTCCACACCAAACTGTTAATTAACTTCTTGCTGAAAGCAGTGTGTTCAGACATGTTACAGCTTTGAATTATGAATAATTAGCAATGTCTCCTCCACTGTACTACTTGCGATAACATTTCAATTCAAGTAGTTTTAACCACTTAGGTTGATAGGACTTGACACATAAACAAACATTGCATTTTGTGAGATATATCTGTCATGTAAAAATCTCATTTTAGATATAACATCTTAATAGATTAGCCTGAAAAGTAATGGCGATGCAGCCAATTTCTAGTATAACTAATAACATCTGATAGAGTGATGTCTGATTTTTTTTCTCACATTTTAAAAGCACTAGGCCATTTTCAGCTGGCCTCAGTCCTTTATTTATTTACGGCCAGTGCTACAACGCTCCCAGCTAAGGACTTCTTCCCAACTTCTCAGTTTATAGAAACCCTAGTTCTTTACCTTAAGCAGGAATGGGACTCATTTAGAATTTAAACCACCCAAATAAGTCTGGTTGTGGCTCATCATGACTTGCAATTATAGCAGCTTCTGAGGGAAAACATTGTTTGCCCATGCTGTATCAAACTACGTCAATGGACATGTGAGGTTTCTCAGGATATAGTATTTAGGCTATGGCTTTCTGGAGCAGAAAAGTGTTCGTAGGCCGTAAGAGAGGCAGGCAGAAAGTTATTTTTGTGGTGGACTAGGTCAAGACTGGAGGAAGTCAGTGCCCACGGGTAGAGGCAGTAACATACCAACARCCATGAATGACAAGGGCACATTGTCTCCGTAGAAAAGTCCCTGTGGGGTCAGCAGACTTGTTGTCAGATATATCTTATTTGCTCTACAATACACAAAAAAGGATGCAATTCTAACTTCAGCTTGTACATGAAACACGATAAGATGCATTTGCATAGTACGCATTTGACTAAAATCTAGCTTGAAAACATAATTATAGTCCATTATTTTGCAAAAATCTTTCAAAGATGCATGCTTTTAGCCGACATTTTTTTTCCAAGCAATTCCTTCACCTCGAAAATATGAGTTTGGACAGCATTCTTGAAAAAGATAAGCACAACCCTAGGCTCGTCAGTACATGGCATTTTCTCAAAAATACCTTGCATCCATCAAATCCTCTGAGGTCATATAGTGATAATATCCCATTTCAGTGTATTTATGAACAGTACTCCAGTGATTGTGCTTTCTGCTCATGAGTCAGAAAATTGAATTGGAGCAGGCACAATATCCTTATTCAGCGAGATGGCTGCACTTTTTCCTGTTGATTACATGCAGATTGTCTCATAAAAAAATTCTTAATTTGATTTATAGCAACAAATACGGTTGATATGCTGTTCTTTTACAAGTTGGTTACTAACTTTTGTTAACTCTTGCCCAAATTCATTAAGTGCCTGGTAACAGAAGAGTMTGTCATGCAATATTACTTAAACATGATGTAAACCACTCACACACAATAAATCTAATGTCACGTCTCTTAACCCACTTGATCATTTCCTTCTTCTGGCATGGTGGGCTGTCAATAAAATAAGCAGGCACAAACATGACAGACCAAGGAAAAAGAAGTATTTTTTCTCCTAAGGCTTCACAATCTTTGCCAACATAACCAGACTGAATAAGAAAGCTTTTTCCGTATTTAACTATTTTCAACWATACTGAGGCTTTTGAAAGTGATCTGTTTTCCCTAGTGATTTGATTAGATGGGCTGCATGGCTCCCCTGCTGAACAAAAATTGTGTGGAGACCAAGTAAAACAGATCCAGTTATAGACAACTAGTAATTGCAGTTGGAATGGAATAATTCAAGCTGGAATGGAACAGGTAGGTGGGTGTTTGATTCCAGATCAGTATTCCAAAAAAYGAAATAGAACATTTTTTTCCAAGATAAGAATGATTTTATTCCAGAATAGAATGCCTCTAAAGAACAAGTCTACAGGCATAGCTACCACAGCATGCTTGTTGCCTTTTGGCTGTTCGGGTCCTTTTGCTTTGTCCTTCGTTTCTTATGTTCYTAGCTACGGATTTCAGCTTGTCCATTTTAAGCAATGTCTTAGCCAAACACAGTCAGACAAGATAGCTGACATCTGTCTCCTTCCCACTAGAGAAAAATCTCAGAAGTAAAATYGTTAGGATGATGAAAATAAATAATTTTTTWAAAAAATGAAAAATATTCATATTGTTAATATTGTCTGTAACATTTACATTTACAACTGCAATAGTCTGGGAGAGGAATATGTGTTGAAGGAGAGACAAATGAATGCATATTTTTATAGACTTTATGCACATATGTAAGTTTAGACACAGCCCAACAGCTCAAATATCTTTGTGGTTCAGAACTGTATTCATCCAGAAGTTCCTGCTATTGACCTTAATTGGGCCATAAACTGAATTGTAAAAATCAGACAGTAAAACTTGAAAGTATCTTGAAAGCATTTTAACAGGTTCTTTGAATTTGACTTCATCCTTCTAAAAGAGGTACTTTAAAAAAAAAAAAACTAGACCATGCTTTAAAACTAATGTTCACAAAAAATTAAATCACAAAATTTAAATCTCACGTTCAATTTCAACCTTATACATGCAGGAGGAAAAGATCACATGGGTGAAGTCTGCATTTTGGCCTACAGAAACAAGGCTTGTATGGCCACATTGTGTGGTGGTCTGCAGTTATGAACCTGAAAGACATAAAGCTTGTTGAAAATCAGCATGTGGACAAGAAAGAGATCAAAGCAGGAGTCCTTGAGCGGGGAGAAGGGCTGCAGTGCCAGAGCAGGAGTAGCTGGGACAAGACTGGTCAGCTCCTGAAGGTGGGTCTGCCCCTCAGCAGCCCATCATTTGGCACATACCTACTTCAAGGAAAAGGCAGAGCATGTGCTCAGCTGCGGAGAGGAGGAAGGCCAGGTGAGAATCAGGGGCTCAAAGGGTAGAACTGGACATAGTGATGGGGAGGACTGAGGTCAGATAGGATGCTTCAGGTGGAGACAGGTTATGGTGGCAGGGCACAGRAGGAGAAACGCTTGTTCCACAAGAAAGCTGACTTTGTTAATCTTTCTGCTGTTCTTCAGAACAGAATCACAGAATCACAGAATATTCAAGGTTGGAAGGGACCTCTAGAGATCATCTAGTCCAACCTTCCTGCTCAAGCAGGCACACCTAGAGCATGTGGCACAGGGCGGCATCCAGGCGGGTTTTGAAGACCTCCAGAGAAGGAGACTCCACARCCTCCCTGGGCAGCCTGTTCCACTGCTCTGTCACCCTCACAGGAAAGAAGTTCCTCCTCACCTGGAGATGGAACTTTCTGTGTTTCAGCTTATGGCCATTACCCCTTGTCCTATCGCTGGCCACCAATGAAAACAGCCTGTCCCCTTCCTCCCTGCATTCTCCCTTCCTGAGCTTATACACATTAATCATATCCCCTTTCAGCCTTCCCTTCTCCAGAGAAAACAGGCCCAGCTCACTCAGCCTCTCCTCRTACGAACAATTCATTTCCAGCCCTGTACTCCTAACAAGCCCAGTAACCAGCAAAAAGAACAACTGGACTCTGCTTCCCGCCGGACATCTCACTAAGGCTTTCGGGTACACGAGTCCTACATGCTCAGGCTCTAGCCTAAGCCTACGCAGCAGCCGCCTGCACGCCGGGGCCCGAAGGGTTTCACCAACACGTACAGCTTGCTTACCCTTGAGTACTCGGGGAAAAGAGCAGCGAGGGAGCGGGCGCCACAACCAGAGCAATTAGCTGGGCTCCCRGGAAGCTGCCTTTCTGTGGGCACTCCTCATCTATCAGGCTGTCAGCTGAGCTAACAGCTTCGGCAGCGCCAGCTGCTCCTYGCGATCACGCGCCCGCCGCCGGCTGCCGAGGGGTCCCTGCCCCACGCTTGCCTTGCAGGGAGGAAAATGATGACAGTCGTGTTTAGACCTTGAGAGCTCATTTCTAGGAGATGAAAAGTCACTCTTTCTTTATCTTGTCTCTTGGCTGCTACAGGAAAGATAATATCATTGTCTTTCAGATCCAAGCCTGTAGAATGCCTAATTCAACATTACAGCGAATTAGTAAATGAGAGTTAAATGGGGGCTATTTGTGGCCTGTCAAACCCCCGTTTCTTAAAAATAACACCATAAGTGGAGTGATGACAGAAACAGCTTATTGTAAAGAAATTTGAGAAAAAGGCAACAACAGATAGGCTTGAAAGGTACAAAACATTGAAGGTTTTATTGGAAAGCTGCACTGAATTAATGTTTRTTTAATTTGGCAAAGGTTTCCCACTAGTCAGTTTATCAGGAGCTTTGACTTGTCCATCACCTCATAAAGGTCAGATGAAATTAAGATGAAGCCAACTTTTAAAACATATCTATAATAAATAATAAACATACAGTAAACCTAATATTTAAAGTACATATTGTTTGACAAATAATTAAAATAAAGAAATCTCAAGGAAAGGTTTTGGGAGCAAGAAGCCTGCAAATGCACAGCTAGATATAGAGGGAAAGCACAGACAGCTTAAAAGCTGCTGCTGAGATAATCACTCAGTCTTTCCTGTAGCTCACAGCATTTTCTGCTCTTCGAAGTTGTTTTGATGTGCTGCACTAAAGAATTAGCATTACTTGATAAAATATAGCATTAGCCAAAAGAAGGAAATGCACACTAGTGATAATATAGTGCTTTTTTTAAAGCATAAAAAGGTAGGAACAGGATGGATAAAATCCACCTCGATTACAGATGACCRTCAAGAGAGAAGCCATTATCCAAATGAGCCCCCCCGGGTGCTGCAGGATATCGTCCCAGGGTAACATGCAGTGATAGCTGCCAGTCAGGGGAAGCCTCAATATCTGGATTACAGCTTATTTGCAAAGCCCAAGAGGGGCTCCCTGTTGCTCTAAACTCCCTGAGGGGGCTGGTGCCCAAGGCAGGTCGTGCCCGGACACCTCCAGCCTCCGGGCGGGAGCTTGGGAAGGGGCTCGGGGCGTCAGGACACCCCAGACCGACCCACAGGTGCACAGAGGTTTTTCAAAATGGAACAGCAATTATCAGCAGAGGAAGCCTGAGTACAATGAATCTTCCAACTGAGTCGCACAGTTTTGCTTTTCAGGCTCAATTATTTTGATTTACTACACCGTGCCTTCTATCCCTTTGGATGCCTGGGAGACTGCCAGCATTTTTAATGTGAAAGAGAACAAAACAGAAACCATCACTTTGAAAATAAAATGAAAACAGTCATTTTGAAGATAAAGTGGAGTTGATGAGACAGAAGGGGGATATTGGGCAACAGGCACCTGAAACTGCAGACATCGCATTAAGAAATAAAGGTTTCTTAGGGAGAGGTAGGATAATTTACTAGGGTATCCAAGCTGCTCCAAGGAGGTGAAGTCAGGATCAGATCCAGAACACGGGACCTGTTATTTCCTTACTCAGGATAATAGAAACAAAGCTTAACATCAGCTCATTTAAGCATTGCAACAGGAGAAGCGTTAAGGAACGGGATGAACATAGCCTGAGAAAGGCTGAGGAGGAGACCATGAGTGCATAGGAAAGGGGACAAGGCTGGTGAGATGAGACTTTCCGTCCCCAAAGAACATTCCTAGACAGGACAACTGTACCCAGGGGGATGCTGACTCTACTTTTTGATTCTCTTCTCATTCCAGCACATCACTTTCATTTCCAAGTTCCCCGCAATCGAAGGTTAAACTTGTGCTTTTTGCCACATTTTGTTACTGAAGCCAAACTACTAAGCAAATATTTGAGAAAATCAAATTCTTTCAGAATTTTTTGGAATGTTATTTTTTGCAGGCATGTGCAAATAGATTCTTGGTTTTGGGAAAACACACTTAAAACTATTTCCTTTGTTAACTATTTCAAGCAATATGGCYGTCTTTTGAAGGGCAGTATCTGAAAGGTATGGTTTTAGTACCTGCAACCTCCAGGAAATGCATCAGTCCTATTTACTTTAAGAAGAGTGATGTTTATAATCAGTCCAAATCTGCTTCTCTTTTTGTCAAACAATTTGATACCACAAGTGAGAAGTTATGATGCCCTCATAATGTTTGCAAATTTTGACTTGCTGGGGGAAAGTGGAGGAAGGACTGAAGGACTTGTCTCCTAACACTGGTAAGAGGCACCTAAGGCGGGCTGCTGTTAGTCAAGGATTTTGCTGTGTAATTTATAGCAGTGAAAGATTTTTTTTTCCAGTTTTGTTTCCAGCAGAAACAAAATATACGTGAGTGTGCAGCAATGTCTACTTGTGCAAGACCATGTGAATGCTTTTGCTCTGAGAAAGGCTTACCTGGTTCAATTAATGACCCTTACATTTCAAATTTACAGCTACAACAAAAGCTGGCTTCTGAAAAAAAAAATCACTTAAAGACTAGAGCTTTAAAAGTGATTCTACATGGGAATGGAAAAAAAAATTACAGCATTTTTTTCTTATTTTATATTGGGTTATTTTAACCTAACCTATTAACCTTTCTTTAAAAAGGAAAGTTTTGTCTTACATATTGAGTTGCTTTGAAAATCAAAAGCAACAGCTCAGAGATGGTAACACATGGGATTACTATGCATAAAACTTGAAACTAAATTGGAATTCTATTTTATTATTATGAATAATTTCTAAAAATAGCGAAAGACTAAAGTGAATATTATGCAGTTTTTGTGAACACAAAGATTCCTGACCCCTTTTTTTAAAAGTCATTCAATATAATTTATTTATTATTATTATAATTATAGTAAGTTTAACCAAGACTACTTGGAGTTGGTTGACTGATGTTCATACACACTGTGGTTTGTAGAAAAGAGTGAAACATTCAGACCAGCTTTTCTTTTTCTTCAAAACTTTATTAGGTAGACGCTACRGGATCACACTGTAAAACCCCATGTGTGCAAGTGAGTGAGCTCCACAATATAAGTGTTCCCACAATTCATTAAATACACCCCCCTCCCGCTGCTTCTGAGCATTAATTCCAAGACAGGCCGAGTGCATTCAAACACTACCTTCTTTCATTTCACCATGGGGAAGCACTTTTTTTTTTCTGTTTCTTAATAACAGGGGATTAGGATAACAGTGTAAGTGAAAGGAATGCCTTTCTAAGAAATGAAGTACCATAAGCTTTGACTTATGCACTCCACTCAGTACAGACACCAGATTCATCTCATAGTCTTTTAAGATAAACTGCCTACCCTGAAGAACGTGATTGCATTTAGCCAAGTGAAGCAGTACAGAGACATACCTATTACTGAATACGAGTGAGGTAACATTTTGAAAATAAACAGTTAAAAAATTCACTTAATCTCAAAAGGTCCTGTCCAGCAGGACAAACATTGGCARAACATCTTCCCTTGTATCCATGCTTTTGTACATGTGCATATACAACCTGTGTCGACTATAGGTTTTTAAAGAACAGGATTTTGGTTATACATTCATTAGGACAAGTTTAAAATCAGACACTGCTATGGTAGATTCAACAGAAGACTTCAGTGAACTGTCTCTAGATCACCTAAAATAAAAGGCACTCTGAAGAGGGTAGCAAAAAATAATCCTTACAGAACACTGACACAGACTGAAGCAGCCATAAATGTAGCGTATTCAACAGTGATCACTGGTATAAATCAGAATACCAACTGTAACATCGATTACTTTTCAAAATACTGCCCAAGACCACTGAAAATTTTTGCCAGGTTATTATAACATGAAGACCTGTATACTGTGCAACAAGTAACAGAGTTACCAGACAAATGCAAGAGAAAGATGGAAAAGCTACCAGCATTTTGGTTGTGTGTCTGCTGGTTATAAGGAGAGAAGAATGCAGTTTGAGGAAGTAACTTTTACATAAACACTCTCAACCCTTAAGGGACTGATAAAATACTCGGTACATGGTGCCTCCTATTCAGTGAGGTACAGCATGAGCTAGCTAACATCTAAACTTGGAGATAAAACTGAAATAAAAGTTATTAAGAGGTCTGAAGGAATAACTCAGTTGAAGTTGTATTGTAGTATGGCTCTCAGTCAGACTCCTTGTTACAAAAAACTTCAGATTCGTAAGCCAAGTCCAAATAAAGCAATGGAAAACTCAAGAATTTCAGTAGAAAAAAAAGGTTCTAAAAGAAACTCTTCTCCTCTTGTCCTTCTCAGATTTTTCCTGAAGAACAAAAAAATCCTTCAATCTCTTTTTACAAGCTACTGAAGCCAGCAAAATTAATTCTATTTTCATATCATAGCTCCACCATGCAATGAAGGGCGGAGATCTCAGCTCTCATCCTCAAAGCTCACTTAGGCCTTGGTCCATCAAGATACTCCAACAGGCCTTGCCAAGTTGTTTTGTTTGTTTGTTTTAAATAGGGTATATGTGCTAGCTGAAATGAAATGCCCCCTGAATGGTGTCAGCCTGCTTTTAGTCCCGGTTTAGTTAGAGCATGTCACGAGCAGCGTGCCCCGCTCCTCAGCGCTCCCATTGYACGTTAGTATAAGCAGGGCCTGTTTGGGCCTTTGGATTTGAGGAGAGCTTTACTCTAGCTGTGGCCTAAACGCATTTCTGCCAAATTCTCTTCTCTAGAAAACTGCATTGCCTTTTAGTCATTAAAAACTTCCAGGTGGTTGTACTGGAACACCAAACTCATTCTAACACACAGAGGTGCCTTTCTGCAGAAATCAGAAGGGAAACAGGAGGGCATGAACTATTAAACTCAGAAACTAGATTGAGATCATGCAAAGTAAAACAGGAATGTCAGATGATCTCTCTTTTTTTTTTCTCCTAAGCAATGATTAAGGTAATATCTTCACTAACATTACATTCCTCAATGTTTCTGAGCAAACCAGTATTTGGCTTAATGCAGCTGTGTGTAGGAGTCTGCTTAACCGAGATTACCGCACTGCTTTGGGGACTGATGGGTGGGTGAGGATGGGGGAAAAAAAAAAAAAAACAGGAAAAAAATAATTACTTGTTTCAAGCAATAAGGCACTAAGATTTCTAAAATAACTTTCTCAGTATACAAAACACTGAACACTCAAATTCAAGTGTTGAATACATGAATATTACTTATCTCCAATTTTCATACCATACCCTTCATTAGTCACAAATAAATACATTACAGGAAGGTCTAGTCATTAATGCATACAGTTTTTATATATTGCAACTGTGGAGTTAGAAATTGCTTTTTAATGAATCTGCATTCTGTTCTGTCCAGCCTTTTATCTGTGCCAGAAACCCATAAACTGAAAAGGTAAAATCTATTGTTTCACATCCTGGCATTCAAGATAACTATTTTAAAGGAAATTCTTCACATTAAAATCTAAAAAAAGAGATTTGAGGGGGCAGGGATTTCTCACTGGATTGTCATGGGGTTAAGATAAGGTTCTGATTTGCCATCCTCCTTAGAAACAGACATCATATTTACTTCTTCTCAGCACCTACTATTCTCATGTCTACCCTAGGCAAAGAGCTGAACACTCAATATTGGGCTCAGATGGTTAGCTATGCAACAAAACTGCTTGTGTTTACACAGAATCACAGAATGGTTGAGGTTGGAAGGGACCTTTAGAGATCATCTAGTCCAACCCCTCTGCTCAAGCAGGGACAGTTTAATTGCATAAAAAATAAATTAAAAGCTCTGAAGAAAACAGATGCTAGTATTTTGGATTTAAGTAACTTCAGTGGTAACAGAACTCATCCTTTGCTGGTGCTGCTCAGCAAAGTCTTGCTTAGTAGGCGATCAGACTTCTAATGGTCCAATTCCATCTTCAGCTATTTCCAATTGGTTTCAAATAGTGAAAGTTGAAAGGAAAGGAGAGCATTATGAAACAGAATGAATAACAAATGGAAATATGGTAAACATTTTACTACAAGATGGTAAACACAATGAAATGTAAATCTAGCACTGTCCTTGTAATTTCTGGACATGAAGCAGTAGAACGCAAATCGGTTTGAAGACCTACTATTCACAGTGCAATTTTAATGCAGGAAGATAGGCCATGGCTAAAGACAGAACCCATGAGCCTACCCAGCGCTTGCGTAAGACTCGGAGAAGTTTCTTAACTGCACCAGCAATTTTACAAGATAGGCTTAAATCATCTGAATGGTTCGTGTGGATTCTCCAAGTAGATTTTCATTGCAAAAATGAGGCAAATGTGGCATTGTATTAGTATCATCATGCTCAGACAATAGGTTAAAATTTCAAATCACGCTGTTTTCATTTCAGTTTGCCAAGTTTTCAACAAGATTAACACTGAAGGGGGCTAGTATGCAAAGGTATTTAGGCAGACTATGTGCAAAATCCATTTCTATGTGAAAAAAAGTTGAATATTTTTGACACATCTTCTATTCTGACACTGATCCATCCAATAAATTTCAAACCTACTTTCCATGTTTTTATATAAGCCAAATAAGCTCCAAAAATTTTCTTTGACATAGTATGCATTTTAAAATAAACTAATTGCTATTGCTCTCCTTTATTTTTATTGTTTTAATACAAAGATACATTTAGGAATAATGAGTTAGAAYTACGCTTATAAATTTATATATTTTTTTTTTTTTACTAGGGGAAAAGTAATTAAAGCTTACATTACAATTCTGCTTTTGAAATCAGGGCATGCACACTAAGATAAGTATCTCCTTGTCAGGCTGAGAGAAGCAGCAGTGTTTAATGCCTAATAAGAGGAATCCATTCCTTAGTGGGAAGAAACATAAAGATCCTGAGCCCTTACGCACAAAATGAAGGAAGAAACAGTTAGAAAGTTACAGTCCTGGGTCACAGCAACTAACTGCTTTTGTTAAGTTTCTTAGAGAAAATAAATACATACACGTTTGCAGGTGTTGTGACATAGCTTCAGTAATACGTATGTGAACACGCTGCTGAGCCCAGGCCAGGGGCTTTTCCATACTCTAGTAGCAGACAAGCCACCCAGCTCATCAGCAACTTCTTAAATGTACGTGTGCTCTTTTCAAGTTTGTTTCTGAGTTATGTCTGAAAAGCATTAAATCCTTTAAATCCTAAGTTTAAGTAATTAATTAAATCCATTAACTCCAATTCTTGAACTCTCCTAAAATGTGTAGCTTATACTGAAGAAAATGGAATTTAAAAAAAAAAAAAAAAAAGTAATTTAACACTGTATATGGATGTGGTTTTTAAAGTTATTGGTGTTTCAAAGTTGTAAAAAGCTTTATTTATTTTATTATTATTTCCTGACAATTTCCTTCAAGAATGCCACTTGGAAATTCTTCCCTCCATCCTGCCCTCTCCTGTATCCATTAAACAGCGCTGGCACTACCCTGTTAATGAGAGAAGAGGCTTTAGATCAGTTTGCTCTCCTTCAGAAACAAACCTGACTTTCAGGYTGCTTTATGACAGCTGTTACATAGTTTACATAGTTCCAAATATTTTAATCAAAGCCCAGTTCTCTACTTGCATCAGAATGGGTGCAACTTCTCTGGTTTAATAGGGCTATGACTGACGCCAGGAATGCAACTGACCCACTTTATTTATAAGGCTGCAAAATCAAAGAAACTAAAAGATAATCTAAGAGTTTCTTCATTTAGGATTCTTTCCAGAAAAAAAAAAAAAAACCCAAAAAGCCCCACAAAAAAAAAACCCAGAGATCTAATATAGATTATAAAGGTAACAGTATTCCATGATTCTCATCCACAACTTGGAGCTACCCAATCATCATGCCAAGGATTCTGAATGATGCAAGGTCTGCTCAGGAARCAAAACCCATTTTTCAACATATGTTTAAAAAATTGGGAAAAAAAACCCCTCCAGGTTTGCATGGCAAACTGCTCGACCACGGAAAATGCACGAGTTTCTCAAATCTCACTTGCAGGAGCAGCCAGGCGGCCCCTGGTGAAGGTCTTCCCACAGCTGCCCACAGGCATCTTCCCACTGCACTGGCTGTGCCGGTCTCTGGGAGAGCAGAAAGCCCCTGGCTACCAGGAATATCTGTTACAAACAGCGAAACTGGCAACAGTCCCTGCAAATCAATAGTTTTAAAAAATAAAAAAGTAAAACTTCATGATGATGCAAGTTTCAAAACCAAGTAAATAAATAGATGTAAACTAACACACACACACCCCGAAACAAAAAAAAAATCTATCATACCAGCAAGAATTATGCAGTCAGCTTTAGTTATATCCAAAACACACGCAAAACCCTTCCTTCCTTATACGTTTGCACTGCCTTGAAGGAAGATAATAGATCACTGAAAGTGCACTGCATTTTAATGACATTTGAAAGTTTTTTAGCATATTCTTTGCAGTAAAGATGGTGAGAATAAAATTTATGAGAAGYTGCTGTACGCGACCGAAACGGGTGAAGCGACCAGAGCTCCGGGACGCTCAGACTGGCCCTGGTGCCTCTCTCTGACGCTCCTSCTCAGTTACCCAAGCACCAGCAGCAGAGCTACACGAGCTGTCATTTCCCAGTGACCAAACTCTGCAAATAAACAGAAGTGAGCTCTGAGAAGAGCTGTCCCCAGCAGCAGCTGGGCCAGCAGCCCTTCCACAGGGCTGTCCCACACAGCGGGAGTCGGCGGGAAGATGCTCCCCAATAAAAAGCAGCCTTGGACCAAAGAGAAAGTGGCCCCTGCAGCCGGCCAGACCTGGCCCAGGCACCTGCATCTGGCTAATGCAGAACGGGTTTAGGGTTTTCTTTGCCCAATACAGACACTAGTGACAAAGATCTTCTTGCGAGGATAAATAATCTTAAATACACTGAGCGTGCTAAAAGCAATCTGTTGGTGTTCGGCATATAACAACATGAAATCTGCCTTGAGCAACCATGTGAAAAGGTTCGGTCAACTGTTTCATAAAATTTTCYAAGAAAGATGGACAGAAAAATCAGATGGTCTCTTCAGAGTACAATTAAAAAAAAAAAGTTGATGAAAGAGAAAAAATGCTTGAATTTTCTTTCAAAGTTCATTTAATTTCCCTGAAGTTGATAAAATAATGATCGCAAAGCCAATGACAAGACTTTGATGTATACAAAGTTTCCTTCAATACTGGAAGAGCCATGTTTTAAGAACTTAAAAAAAAATAGGGCTAAAATACCTTTTATATTTCCATTATTTCCATTGGTTATGCTGCCTGCTATTGAGGACAAATTGTATTTTTATGAACTATTCAAATAAAGACTTTTTATATGGAAGGAAAACACYTTCATATGTCTGCTGGGATACTTTACCTGGTTTATTAAAAAAAAAAAAAACAGAAAAGTGATTTTTTTTTTGTCATTTCGCTTCCCCTTTTTTTCCCCTCCACAGAGAAGCAAGATAGATCAGACTTTCTCTTCTTCACAAGGTCAAAGATGCCTCTATGGAGAGTATAAGGCATTTTCATTTAATTTATTCTGATGAAATTAAAATGGTCCAAATGAAATAATAACATAGGAGGAGCTGAGGAGTGTATGCCTTTCTTTCACCCAATGACATGCCCTCTGAATACAGAATAAGTGCAGATCTATGATCTTCCCTTTTACATCCTTTATTCTAGGATCTTGAGATCTGACTGAACTCCTATCACAAACTAGGCACATTTCAAACATTACCGAGTGAAAACAGCTACAAAAACTCTAAGAAGGTCTCACATATTTATAAGGAACTCAGAAAACAACGGAAATTAATCGACTGTGAAACTAATTACAGACAATCTCAAGTACTATGATATTCTTAAATGGAATAGTTTGACACCATACTACAGACTGCACTCCAAAACCAAATGTACACATACATATCTCAGAGGTCTGTAAGTTTCTAAATAATACAAAAATATCTTTGTTATTTGACATTTAACGAAAGGAATAAAAATCCCTGAGTAAGCGAAAGAGAACTGATATGTATGGCCTCAGAAAACACTTTCAAAAGCAAGACTGATTTTAAGGCAGCTTCCAACCTGCAGAAAGAACAAAAAATACAGAACTCTCATATCACAGAAGAAGAAATCCAATTAACAGGTGGATTTGCATTGAAAATAGCCTCTGAACTTTACTTTTAAATGTCACCGCTTCCCCGCTTAATTTGAAAATCCTAGGAAGCTACTAAGGTCATGACAGGGTCAGCATGCCCTTAAACTCAAACGGAAAAATTGAGCCGTGTTGGCTACTACGGTGTGCTCGGACACACAGCTTCAGCATGGCGGGAAAGAAAGGAAAAGGAAACCAGGAGCTCCCTGCGCAGCCGCGAGCCGGCTCCGCAAGCGCACGCTCGCACACCCAGGTCAACAAAATCCACTAGTTTCTTTCACTGAGGCTTTGCAGTCAAAACTTACTCCATGATTTCCAGGAGGGTATTACGTTGCAGGGCAGCACGCTCATCACTTAGTGGTCACAACCAGATCCGGGCTTCGTGACGAGCAGCGTTGCAAAGCGCCTCCTTTCGGAGGACGCCCCTTGGGGGCCTCCATTTTAAAGGCTGCAGACTCTTAGTGTATGGCCTCTCCTCTTCCCCCTCCTGCCATTTGCATCATATCAACACACATACACACAAATATTACACTGAAAAAAGTACCTTCGCCATACAAATTGATTCTTGGTTTAAGATCAGCTTATTTTTTTTTCCATAAATAGAAAGTAAGTATTTCTCTTCATCTATTCTTTGTGTACAGGGATGAGCAAACACAAACTTATTTTACTCTAAGTTTTACTTTTAGGTTATATTTATATTGGARCTAAAAAAGGAAAAAAAAAGTCTTAGTAGCTAAAATCTTAGTCCTAACCCTGAATTACATTGTTTTTGTTGGTGATGCACTGAGAAGAAGTCCAGTAATAGACAATGAGAGTCTGAAGTTAGGAACAGGGAGCAAGAATAGCTGTTCTCTTCAAAGACATTCAGCAATGTGCCAGAAAGAACAGAGACACTGGAAGTATAGATGAATAAAATGGTTTCTTAAGAATTTATGCTCCCTCCTCTTACCCAAACTTCATAAATTTTCTTCATGAGACATCAGTGGATGCTCTAAGACTTGGGCAGTCCACTTACAAAGAGAAAAAAAAAGAAGGGCTTTTTAGGTAATAAAATGTCATCAACTTAATCTCCACATACCTAGAGTAAGCAGTAAGTGTTATTATAYGCCAAGTCAGGAGAGAAGTGCGAACACATTTCCTTGTACATTCTGGATCGCATTTCAATAAATACCTGGGAACAGAACAGGCCACGGCTCCTCCTCACCAGCTAAACCTCTCAAACCTTTTCTTTCCCCTGGGAAAGGTGCAAAACACTGTACTCTTAAAGTCACTCCCCCGCCCAATTTCTATCCCAGAAGCTGACCGAATTCAAACGCCAAAGCAAACTCAGTGTACTTAAAAGCATCCCGAAGCTTCAATAGCCATCTCGGAGCTTCAACAGCCCTCTCGTGTCTCCTCGAGGCCCTGCAGTTTGGCTGGGGCAATCCGCGCCGCAGAAATGCCCCCTAGGCTCTGGCTGGCTCGCAGGGCCGGCGGGAAGACAACCAGCTGTCCCGTCCCGGCACGTGCTGGGCTCTCGGTATGCGGAACAGAATGCTGTGTGATGGAAGCTATGTACAGAATTAGCTTTTAATACCAAAAGCAGAGCGCTCAGGGTACAGCAAGAGCCCAAACACTCCTAAGCATTTCCCCCTCAAAGGCCGACGCCGAAGTCAGGCGGAGTGCGTGTCAGCAGTTAAATGCTTTCTTCACAGGCCAAATCGGTAGTAGAGTCGTGGCTACAACACAGACTTTGATTGTCTAGTTCAGAAACTCGGATTTAAATTTAAA